>NC_087201.1:117966961-118003509 GCF_015104395.2 Macrobrachium nipponense
GTCCGGTAGGTGGGAATACCGGCCTGCCTGGATGTACATATTTCAGTTTGCCTTTTGGCCCAGGTTTCAGATAGAGGGGTGGCATGAGGGGGGGGGCGGGGGGGGGGGGGGGGGGGGGGGGGGGGGGGGGCTAATGTAAAGGATCTCAGGTTGTATACTACTTAGAAAAAAATATAATTTACTTTTAAAAATTGTGATTTGTTCCTACACAATAAACAAACCATTGCTCTTTTACATTAGGAAGACTCAGTGATTGGAGGGAGGAATCTGAGTGAGTCTCTTTGAACTGACTGGAGTTTGGCACACCTGGGCTGCTCCTCTTGGTCGTAAGAGCGAGAAGGGTACCCTACCACTGACACATTGATCGGAGTATATGAACTGTGAGATCAAATGTAAGACTTCTGGACCTTTTCGAATGAGTGAGGAATCATAACTCATACAAAAAAAGGCTAGGAAGTAACTTAATAGTTGGAGGCAGTAAGGTAAATGTCCAAAAAGTGGTTTGTCTTACTGCCATTCATTCCTTCCTCCCTTCCTACAGTAAGGAGTGGGATTGCATCTATTATTCTAGATAGAAAATTAGAACAGGCACTCAATGTGTATAGACTTATATACTGCATCAGACACCATTCCAGCAGGTGTAGGTTTGTGTCCTATTCTCCACCCAATGATGTGCGATAGTGCTGTTGTAGTGTCTGAGTAAATCACTACAACCTCTACTGTGACCAGATGAGAAAAGGCCTGAAGTACCAGGAAAAGTGTCAACAGTCCCTTGATATTGATGTGAAGGGACCATTGCTCTGATATCCATTTCCCTGATACCTGGCGGGCTCCTAACAAGAGCTCCCCAACCTAGATCCAATGCGTTGGAGTACAATTCTAGGCTGCAGTTCAGAGGAAAAATGGAAATCCCTTCCTACAGTTTGTCCTCTGACAACCACCAAACTCTTATAGTACCTCCATCAAAATTGGGAAAACTGCACAATCTGGCTGTCTTCTGACACCAATTTGACTGGAGATAATACGTAGTGAAGAGGCCTCATGTGAAGTCTGTCCAGATTCACAAATTGCTCTACCAAGGTCAACATTCCCACCAAGCTCATCCACTGTAGAGCTGTATAACTCTTCGTGGTTAGGAAGTGACGGACTGTTTGAAACCCAAAAAGCTTGACTTCAGATTCATTCCCAAATAAAGAATCTGTTGCGAAAGAGTCAACTGAGATTTTTGGGTGTTTATTAAATTACCAAATTGTCAAGTTAGGTTTAGTGTCTTTTGTAGGTCCCTTCACGCACTGTTGTGTCATGGAGCAGATAAGCCCGTCATCTAAGTATGGTGAAACATTGATCCCCAGAAGATGAAGCCACTTGCCTAGAGGAGATATTACCCTTGTGAATACCTGAGGGGCTGTGGACAGACTGCAGCATGGAGCCTGAAACTGGAAAATCTTGCCTCGAAACACAAACCGCAGGAACTTCCTTGGATCTGGATGGATGGATGCGTATGATACTTAGGGCTAAAGCCCAGGCACTGGGGCCAAGAAGGCCATTCATCACCGTAATGAAGGTTAAATAAATTTAATTAAGGTAAATTAATTAATAAATTAGTAAAAGAAATGATTCATAAAATTAGATGTGACTAATGAATAAAATAAAAATATGAAGTTTAATGAGGGGCGTAATTAATAATTTAAAATAGTTTAATGTCTTTAAAAATCTGTAAGATATGATATATAAATAATTAACTATGCTATTAAAAATTTGTATACACTTTAAAAAGGAGATGAGAGCAGAAATATCTACTTCATCTCCCAAGTTGTTTGAGAGGGATATACCCGGGAAATATCTTTCCCTTTGGTTAAAATGATATTGTTAAGATACAATAAAGTTTTGTACATACTTACCTAGCAGATATATACTTAGCTATAGACTCGGTCGTCCCGACAGAATTTCAAAACTCGCGTTACACGCGACAGGTAGGTCAGGTGATCCCTCATTCCCGCCGCTGGGTGGCGGGATCCGGAACCATTCCCGTTTTCTAAGACATAATTTCTCTTCCACCTGTCTCCTGAGGGGAGGATGGGTGGGCCATTAATCGTATATATCTGCCAGGTAAGTATGTACAAAACTTTATTGTATCTTAACAATATCATTTTTGTACATGAAAACTTACCCAGCAGATATATACTTAGCTGATTGGCACCCTTGGTGGAGGGTAAGAGACAGCTAAAACATAATGATAATACTTATAGTAAATACATTAAAAAACAGGGAAAAAACAACATATGTTCTTGGATATAATAATCCATGGTTCCTACCTGATTGGGCTGAAGACTTCATGACTACTGTCGATGAGTCTGCCTGCCTCAAGAGTCCCAGCGAGGTATGGACCTATGGCTGAATAACTCTTTGGATCGTGTCAATGGGGGCTAGCCCGCTTACGCGACAGAGCCTACTCTGGATCGTACCAATGGGGGCTGACCCACTTACATGGTAGAGCCTTGACCTTTGTCATATCAATGGGGACTAGCCCTCTTACATGACAGAGTTAAGGTTTCTATAAGTAAACACAAGGAGCACTGAAGCCAATCCCGATCACCTGACCATGTTAGTACTGTTATAACCTATGAATTGCAAGAGGGTCCCCTATTCCCTCTGACAATCAACCAATAAAAACAACCACCAATAAAGACAAATTTAAGAAGGATTAGCCTAAGCTCCTTCTCCCAGCACTGAATTCACCGAAACATACGCTTTTCGTAAGAAATTTTTACGTCTCTTAGGTAATTGGAGGCAAACAGAATTACATCTCCAAAAAGTTGACTCTATTAGTGCCTGAAGAGACCATGTTTTGTGAAATGCCATTGACGTAGCTATGGCTCTCACTTCATGTGCTCTTACTCTGAGAATCTTGAGGTGCTCTTCATTGCAATTAAGGTGAGCTTCCTTTATTACATCCTTTATGAAGAACGTAAGGGCATTCTTTGAAATCGATCTTTTCGGATCTTTTACCGAGCACCAAAGACTTTCCTCTGTACCTCCCAGCAACACTTTTTTCTTCAGGTAGAACTTGAGTGCCCTGACTGGACACAAAGTCCTTTCTAGTTCTCTTCCTGTTAGTGAAGAGAGTCCTTTTATCTCAAAGCTTCTTGGCCAAGGTTTTGAGGGATTTTCGTTTTTTGCTAGAAAAAGTGGTTTAAAGGTGCACACCGCTGAATCCTTCCTAAAACCAACTTTACCTTCCAAGGCTTGCAACTCGCTAATTCTCTTAGCTGTTGCTAATGCAAACAGAAATATGGACTTTCTAGTTAAGTCTCTACAAAAAAAAGTTGAAAGCTGTGTGAGACGGTACGAATTTTTCTGACATTAGGAACTTAAGGACCACATCCAAGTTCCAACTCGGTTTCTTGATTATCTGGTCTTTCGTGGTTTCGAAAGACCTTATAAGGTCATGGAGATCTTTATTATTAGTAAGGTCTAGTCCTCTATGTCGAAAGACTGAGGCCAGCATACTCCTGTAACCTTTTACTGTCGATACTGCCAGGTTACAGTCCTTTCTCAAAAAAGAAGAAAATCAGCGATTTCAGCTACAGAGGTACTGGAAGAGGATATTTTCTTATTCTTACACCATCTTCTAAACAACTCCCACCTCGACTGATACACCCTAGAAGTGGAAGCTCTTCTGGCTCTTGCAATAGCCTTCGCCACTTCGCGCGAAAAACCTCTTGCTCTGACAAGTCCTTCGACAGTCTGAAGGCGGTCAGACTTAGCGCGGGGAGGTTCTTGTGAAATCTGTCGAAGTGGGGCTGTTTGAGAAGATCGTTCCTCAGTGGAAGCGATCTTGGAAAATCTACTACCCACTCCAGCACCTCTGTGAACCAATCGAGAGCTGGCCAGAAGGGAGCGATGAGGGTCATTTTTGTTCCCTCTGAGCAAGCAAACTTCCTCAATACTTCCCCTACTATCTTGAAAGGAGGGAAGGCGTATGTGTCTAGGCCTGTCCAATCTAGCAGAAAGCTGTCTATGGCTACTGCTTGCGGATCCGAGATCGGGGAGCAATAGTTTTCTAGTCTGTGATTCCTGTTGGTCGCAAACAGGTCTATATTGGGCCTTCCCCACAGATGCCACAGTTGTTGGCAAATCTGAGAATTGAGAGTCCATTCCATGGGTAGGACTTGGTCTTTCCTGCTCAACAGATCTGCCCGGACATTTCTCTCTCCCTGCACAAACCTTGTGAGAAGAGAGATCTTCCTTTCCTGAGCCCAAATCAGCAGATCCTTTGCTGATTCGTACAGGGAAAAGGAATGTGTCCCCCCCTGTTTCTTTATATATGCAAGGGCTGTTGTGTTGTCCGAGTGAATTTGAATCACCAGACCTGAGACCTGTTCCTCGAAATGAACTAGAGCTAGATGAATGGCTGTTAGTTCTTTCTTGTTTATGTGCCAGGACACTTGTTCTCCTTCCCAAGTGCCTGACACTTCTTCCGAATCTAGGGTTGCTCCCCACCCTGAATCTGAGGCGTCTGCAAATAACCGCTAGGCAAGGGTTCTGTAAGTGAAGGGAGATCCCCTTGTTTAGTTTTTGTGGATCTAACACCAGAGGATATTCTCCTTGATTCCCTTCGAGATCGGAAAGGTTTTTCCCAGATCTTGGGACTTCCAATCCCATTTCTCCTTCAGATAAAATTGAAGGGGTCTTAGGTGTAGTCTTCCTAAGGAAACGAACTGTTCCATCGAGGAGAGGGTCCCCAGTAAGCTCATCCATTCCCTCGCGGAACAATATTCTTTCCTTAAGAAGACTGCCACCTTTTCCAAGCAGCGTTCTCTCCTTTCCTGCGAAGGATACGCTAGAAAATCCGAGAATCCATCTGAATCCCCAGATAGACAATGCTTCTTTGCTGGGGAGTCAGCATGGATTTCTCGTGATTGACTAAAAGTCCCAGGGACTTTGTCAATTTCAGAGGTAAAGAAAATGGTCCTCTAGACATTGTTCTTCCGATTGGGCTCTTATTAGCCAATCGTCCAGATATAATGAGATCCTGATCCCTTCTAGATGTAGCCAATACAAGCTACATTCTTCATGATGGTCCGTGAAGACTTGAGGTGCAGTCGAAAGTCCGAAACACATCGCTCGGAAACTGGAATACTTTCCCTTGGAACATGAATCTTAGGTATTTCCGTGATGCCGGATGAATTGGCACATGGAAATACGCATCTTGAAGGTCCAGGGACACCATCCAGTCCCTGGACGAAGAGCAGACAGAACAGAGGAAGATGTCTCCATCGAGAATTTCTTCTTCATAACAAAGAAAATACAGGGCACTGACGTCTAGCACGGTCTCCATCCGCCCGATGCTTTCGGTACCAGGAACAACCGATTGTAAAATCCTGGAGAACTGGAGATCTTGAACCAGTTCAACGCTTCTTTGGAAATCATCTGTTCCACTGCCTGCAAAAATAGCTAGTCTTCGGACCGAATCCGAGTATCTTGCAGTCAACTCCCTTGGAGTTGTCGTCAAGGGAGGATTTTTCCTGAGGGGATCAAGTATCCTTTTTTCAGGATCGAGAGGGACCAAGAATCCGCTCCCTTCTGCGCCCAGACTTTTGCAAACTGGAGTAGTCTGGCGCCTACTATTTTGTCTGGAGGACTCTCTGTTCATCTAGACTTCCCAGAAGGACCTTCTAGATGGTCTACTCCTTCGTTCTGGTCTGCGACCTCTAAGAGGGGTTCTAGAAGAGGCACCTCGAAAGGGCTGTACAAAAGAGGTTCTCTCTTCTTTTTTTCAATAGGCACGGCTGGCCTAAACTTCTTAGCTGAGTGTGTGAGGAGATCCTGAGTTGCCTTCTCCGTCCGTTAAGAGATTATGCAACCTCCTTAACTGTCTCCTGTGGGAACAGATGAGAGGACAAAGGGGCGAAAAGAAGAGAGGATCTTTGTAAGGGTGATACGGCTCTTGCTAGAAAAGAGCTAAAGACCGATCTCTTAGGACTCCTGTTCCAAAAAGCGAGGGCCAACTTCTACGGAGCCAGTCCATACAAACTGCTCTGTCCAAGCAAGCCAGGACACTTGAAAGTTCTTCCATCGAGACAAAGTCGTGTCCTGAGCTCTCTTGGCTAATGCTCCAATACCCAGTCCATGAAATTGAAAACTTCTAGAGTCTTAAAGAGACCCTTTAGAGATGGTCAAGCTCACACATGCCCATGTTGCTTTAGCAGAAAGCAAAGACTTCCTCCTGGATGAGTCTACTAGAGAAGCAAAGTCCGCGTCTGCGGATGAAGGGAGGCCTAACCCATGGTTCCTTGGTCTCATACCACCTTCAGGTTTCCCTGTTAACTTGGAAGGAGGGCAGGAAAAAAACTGTTTTGCCCGCTTCCCTTCTTGAGGCTAACCATTCTGAAAAGGTCTTCAAAGCCTTTTTCATACATAAAGCAGGCCGCATCTTGACGAAAGAAGAAGACTTATGAGCCTTTGTACTGGACATTAAAGATCCTGGAGAAGGCGGATCAGCAGGATGAAGGGAGTCTCCGAACTCCTTGAGAAGTAGAAGAGAGAGCCTCTTGTAGTCCGAAACTGCTACATCTACAGGCTTGTCCTCATCCGAAACTTCTTCCAAAGGATCAACTGAAGGAGACCGTTTGGAAGTGATCGGGCTCTTCCCAGGAGAAGTACTCCTTTCCCGAGAAGGAGAGCACTGAATTATAGAAAAACTTCTATACGAAGAATGAGGCTCCTGGCGGCCAGAAACATTCTTGCGCCTACTAGACTCTTGTTGCCTAGTTACTTGAGGTTCGCAAGACTCTCGGCGCTTGGATAGGCTCCTGACGTCCTGACTCAGGGTTGGGCGCTTGAAAGGCTCCCTGCGCTCTGGACTCCTGACACCTAGCAGGATCCTGGCGTCCTGACTCCTGCCGCTAACAGACTCCTGGCGCCCTGACTCCTGGCGGGTCCTGACTCTTGCCGTTCTAACTGACTCCTGACGCCCTGAATCCTGGGGCTTGCGAGGCTTTTGACGCCCCTCCTTGCGTCTCACTGCCTCTTTGCGCCTGACTGGCTCCTTCCAATCCTGGTCCTGTAGTCCCAAAGGATCCTTATACTTGAATTGGTTTAGGTTCTCTTCCGGTTCTTTGAACCTAAACCGATCGAGACTTCTGCTCGATTCACGGCGTCTAGAAGGGGAGAGGCTACGTGCTTCCTGTCTGCCAGGATCAAAGCCTTGTCCAAAGGAGGGCACTTATCTCTTGGAGAAGAGTGCCTACAGGGCGAAAGGAATCGCCTGTCAGGAGAAAAACTCCTATCCGAAGAGTCTCTCGACGAAGGCGATAAACGCCTTGGAGAGTGTGTGGTCTCTCTTCTATACGTAGAGGGGCGCTTAGAGGAACTCTTAACAGGGAGCGAAACATCTTTCCTCTTTGTCGAATCCTTAGCGAAAGCCTACTAAAGAGGATAACTGCTCCTGCAGGTTAATCAGG
This sequence comes from Macrobrachium nipponense, assembly GCF_015104395.2. Classification (NCBI taxonomy): domain Eukaryota; kingdom Metazoa; phylum Arthropoda; class Malacostraca; order Decapoda; family Palaemonidae; genus Macrobrachium; species Macrobrachium nipponense. The sequence goes on from NC_087201.1 coordinate 117,974,428, forward strand.
AACTTCTTCGTTGTATCCTGAAGAGAGGGCTCCTCCTGTCTCGCCTTCTTAGGATCCGAGGGCCAATACTCGTGGGGGAAAAACGCTCTGGGCTGGAATCAGCCGCGTCTCCTTTTGGCGCCTTCCAGGTTCTCTTCAAAGGGCGCGATTGAGAGGCCAAACTCCATATCTTTTTAGGAGAGGAAGAGTCCGAGGCCGAAAAACACTCCCTTAGGATGCCTTTTCTGCGGCTATCCAAGGCAGCCTGGGACTTAACAACAGGATCTGCCGAAGGGATGCCTGACCGTTTGGGATGTTCTGCATCCTCCCTGCGGCTTTCGACATTCCTCCTCCCCTGGTCCTGGGAGTTTGGAAGAGGTCTAGGCCTAGGAGCACTGGGGACACTGCACAAACCACTATCACCACTCTTACCTTCATTTAACGCTCGTAACTGAGCCTGGAGTTTCTTGATAGAAGCTTTCACATTTTCCCTTTCAGAGGAAGAATCTTTGGATTCAGTACGAGGAGAAGCAGCTGTGGCTAAGGGAAAATCATTAGTAATAGGAGAGTTATGAACTTCCTGTTCTAGAGAACAAGATCTACTAGATGATCTAGCTGAAGCTTTCCTTACTCTATCCCTTTCAAGTTTCCTAACATAAGAAGATAACCCCTTCCATTCAAGCTCTGTTAGGTTCTTGCACTCAATACAGGTGTTATTAAAAGAACATTCATTCTCTCTACATTTAGAGCAAACATTATGAGGGTCTACCGACGATTTCAGTAGCCTAACTTTACAACCTTCCCTACTACAAACCCTAAACATAGGTGAAGCCTTAGCGTCAGACATCGTGAAATAGTAGTCAATACCAAAGTCGAAAAACAGTCCACAATAAGCGTATGCCAAGCCAGAGAAAAAACAGAATACGACACCAAAAAACCAATCCAAATTCTCAGCAAACGAGTTGAAATCCAAGATGGAGGAACGAACAATAGGTGTTGTCCGTTCAAACGACAGAGAAATTATGTCTTAGAAAATGGGAATGGTTCCGGATCCCGCCACCCAGCGGCGGGAATGAGGGATCACCTGACCTACCTGTCGCGTGTGCCGCGAGTTTTTGAAATTCTGTCGGGACGACCGAGTCTATAGCTAAGTATATATCTGCTGGGTAAGTTTTCATGTACAAAAATATCTGGGGCAAACCACCAGAATATTAGTATCTTGTCACAGTAAGCACACGCTGGTGGGCTGCTTCCTTCTAAAATAAACTGATGGGTTAAGTAAGTGTGCCCAATCCTTTATCTCATTAAAATAACCTTTGTTCGTCTGTCAAGCTGGAATGACGAAGGCCATGGCAGTATATTTTTCTTAATATTTCTATACATACTATTATTGGCAAGAAAAGAAGTCTACTTTTCTTGCCAATTACTTAATATATAAGACCTAATAGGACCTTTTAGGTCTGTATGAGGCACTTTTCTGAAAGTGGTTTCTGGTAAAACACTAGTATCTTTCGCTTCCCTGTCTGCAGTCTCGTTTCCGTGAATCCCCACACGAGAAGGGACCCAACAGAAAGAGACCGACTTACGCAGACAATATACAGGCAGTCCCCGGGTTACGACGGGGGTTCCGTTCTTGAGACGCGTCGTAAGCCGAAAATCGTTGTAAGCCGGAACATCGTCAAAAATCCTAAGAAGACCTTACTTTTAATGCTTTGGGTGCATTGAAAACTATGTAAACAGCATTCTTATGGCATTTTTCATCCAAAAAAAAAACCTTCAAATATTGATTATTTTGCATTTTTGGTGTCATATTTCATCTGCCAGATGAGCGTTGTTGGCGTCGTAACCCTGGAAATAATGTCTGATGAATATAATTGAAAAGCGTCGTAACCTCGGAACGTCGTAAGCCGAGACCATCGTAACCCAGGGACTGCCTGTATACAGAAAAGCGACTCCTGAACTTTTTGAATTAAAGGATGAAAGCTATTAAATTTGTTAACCCTTAAATGCCGAAGCAGTATTTTAAAAATCGTCTCCCGTATGCCGGCGGCGTTCGGGAGGGAGCGCCGAAGCGGGGAAAAAAAAAAAAAAAAAAAAAAAAAAAAAAAAAAAAAAAAAAAACAATCACAGTACGCTTAGTTTTTGAGATTAAAAGTTCATTTTTGGCTCCTTTTTTTTTCACTGCCTGAAATTTAGTATGCAACCATCAGAAATGAAAAAAAATATCATTATCATATATAAATATTGGGATATATGACAGCACGAAAAAAAATTTCATATATAATTGTATACAAATCGCGCTGTGAGCAAACGGTTAAAGCTAATGAGTTTATTTTTTTCGTTGTATTGTACACTAAATCACTAAATTGCAATCATTTTGGTATATAACACATTGTAAAACAATCGAGGCAACATAGAGAAAATATTATCACAAAATAATGCATGAATTCTTAATGCACGGACATAAAAAAAAAGCTGTTTTCAAAAATTCACCATAAATCGAAATATTGTGCTAGAGACTTCCCGTTTGTTGCAAAATGAAGGTAATTGATTGAATATTACAAGATTGTAAGTGTTGTAGCTTACAATTGCAGTTTTTTACCATTTCGGTCGAGTTAAAGTTGACCGAAGGACGAATTTTTTCTATTTATCGTTCTTTATATGAAAATATTACAAAACTGATAAAAGCTACAACCATGGGTTGTTTTCAGTTGTATTTTACATGAAATTGTGCACATTTTCATATATAAAACTTTATGTAACGGCTAATTTAAAATGGTGCAAACATTACGACAATCGGACGAAAAAATTTATGATTTTTTTTTCGGAAGTGTTACCAAGCGGACGTAAGGAAAAAGTTTATTTCATAAATTCACCATAAATCGAAATATTGTGCTAGAGACTTCCAATTTGTTGCAAAATAAAGGTAAATGATTGAATATTACTAGAATGTAATATTTTTAGCTTACAATTGCATTTTTTGACCATTTCAGTCGAGTCAAATTGACTGAAGGTTGAAATTTTGGCACTTATCGTTATTTATATGAAAATATTTCAAAACTGATAAAAGCTACAACCATGAGTTGTTTTTGGTTGTATTCTACATAAAATTGCACACATTTTCATATATAATACTCCATGTAACGGCTAATATAAAATGGTGCAAAAATTATGTGAAAGTGACGAAATAATTTCTGAGATGTGTCGCTGATGCTTTTTAGTGCAAGAAGAAAGAAATTCGTGCTTGCGTGCCTGGGTAACGATGATGAGCTTCCAGTATCCCCCAAGGTGCGCGATTAAAAAGTTTTCATCTAGTAGGCCTATAACTATTTTTCCGCGAATTAAAAAAAAAAAATTTCGTCAATGTACTATACGTCAGTTCGGGACCCGACAGACAATTTTCGTTGACGTTTAATACGTCCAATCGGCGTTAAAGGGTTAATAGCTTCCAAAGTGCTTTTAGAATCTGAGTACTATATGACAGAATTAGTGTCACTACTTTGAACAACTAAATCTAGGGCAGAGACTACGGCTGTTAATTCAGCTGTAAATATCGATGCAAAGTCAGGTAATTTAGCCGTATATGCTGTATCACCATGGATATCAGCACACCCAACACACTATCTGACTTTGATCTATCTGGATAAATCTTCACATAATTGGCATGGGTAACATCATGCTCTAAGAACTTCCCCCTAATCTCTTCTTCAATACAGTCCTTTATCCTAAATGATTTCTTGCATACTAATGCTTCAGGAATAAGCCATGGAGGATTTACAGGATGTTTTACTTCCAGGACTTTCTGGGATTTGAGATGGTTATCCCTAACATTCTTGTTCAGTTGAATTTGGAATGGTTTAGAACCTCTTGTACCAGAGAAATTCTGTGAGTTTGTTTCCTCGAGTACTAGAAAGGAGGGATTTTTGGCAGCACTTTTCATTCTAGCCACATATTGCAACCATAGCTCTTGCCTTCTTAGATCAAGGGGAAGATGATCTGCGCTGACATACATGCTTTCAACAGGAGAAGTTCTAAAAGCCCCTGAGTAATTCTCAACCCCATATTCTGTACAACATCCAATTCCTTTCGCTTGGTTTTACAAGCTGAGGAATAGATCTGACAGCCATAGTCTAGCTTGGAGCGACACAGCGAGTCATATAGCCTCAAAAGGGATTTCTTCTCAGGCCCCCAACTAAATCTAGAAATAACCTTTAAAATATTAAAAGATTTTTTAACAATAATCTTTAGGGCATTTATGTGGCTGGCCCATGTTAATTTGTGGTCAATAATCATCCCCAGAAATTTTACTTCATTTTCATAAGGAATGTTAGATCCTTTTAAACTGCGTGTGGGAACTTCTTCCACACGCCGGCATCTGGTAAATCATACTGCAACTGTTTTGGAAGAGGAGAATTTAAAACTATTCTCATCAGCCCACTTAGTAATTGAATTAATAGACCTTTGCAGATGTTTACATACTGACAATGAATCATATCCTGTAGAATATATTGCAAGGTCATTGACAAAAAGTGAGCATTTAACAGAGGCAAGATGTTTTCAACCACACTATTTATTGCCAATGAAAAGAGTGTTACAATTAAAATGCTTCCTGGAAGAATTCCTTCCTCCAGCACAAAAGGTTGGGAGAAAAAGTTTCCCACTTTTACCTTAAAAGATTTGTCCATTAAAAAGGAATATATAAATTTGATCATTCTTCCACATATGCCCATCTAGTGCAATTGTTTCATGATGCCAATTCTCCAGGGAGTGTCATAGCTTTTTTGAGGTCAAAAAATACTCGAATGGTCTGACATTGTTTGCTGAATCCTTGCTGGATTTGGTTGGTCAGCCTCAGCAAGGGATCAAGGGTGGAGCGGTTTTTCCTGAAACCAAATTGAAATGATGATATTAATCCTTTAGTTTCTAAGTACAAACTAGTCTAGTATTTATCATTTTCTCCATCAGCTTACACACATGGTGGTAAGAGCTAATGGTGTATAGCTGGTGGCTAGAGAAGCATCTTTATTAGGCTATTTAATTGGAACAACTATGGATATTTTCCAGTCATTGGGTAAAATTCCAGTTTCCCATATTTTGTTTATAATCTTGAGTAAATATTTTTTGGTATTGTCTGGGTGGTGTTCAAGTATTTCATATATGATTGTATCCTCACCTGGAGTTGTGGATTCACTAGAGGAAAGCGCCTCCCGTAATTCTCTCAAGGAAAACCTGTAGTTGTATGGTTCAGATTTTCCTGACTCAAATTTCAGAATCATTTCAGATTTCCTAATTTTTTAAAATTCTCGAGAATAATTGTTGGCGCTGGAAACTTCAGAAAAGTGTTTTCCTAACTCATTGGCAACTTCAGTTGGCTCTGTGACTGTCATTTATTTTTAATGAGGGTAATGGTGACACAACAAATTTCCCACTCAGTTTCCTTATTTTGCACCACACCACTTTCAGTGGAGTCTTTGAGTTTATTCCATTAATATAGTAAAGCCAACTTTCTCTTTTGGCTCTCTTATAGAAGCGCTGTTGCTTGGCTAAAGCATGTTTGTAGATTAATTTAGACGAGGAGAGCCACTAGTTTTGTAACGTCTGTAGCACTTCCTAGTAACTTTCCTCAGAATACCACCAATCTTATTCCACCAGGGAACTGCAGGTCTACGAGGTTTGCCTTTTGTTTTGGGAATCAAGCCTTCAGCACTCTTTAGAGTAGATTCAATAAAGTAATCATAAGCATCTAGATGAGAATGAAATGATTCAAACTCCCTATCTAGTTTGATGCCATTACTGAATTTATCCCAGTCTGCATCTGCTATCTTCCACTTCGGTAAAACTTCAGATGGACCATTCACAGCATATTTCAAATAGATCGGGTAATGATCACTCTCATTTAAATTTTCGTTAACAGACCAACTAAAATCAAGGTGGATACTTGTTGAAGACATACTAAGGTCCAGTGCTGAGAAATGATGATCATGAATGCTGTGGAAAATCATTGACCCATTATTATATAGGGCAACATCATTCCTATCAATAACGTCTTCAATTAATTTCCCTTTACTGTCTAGAAACCGACTTCCCCATAGGGGGTTGTGGGCATTAAAATCTCCTAGGAGAAGTAAAGGAGCCGGAAGTTGGTTAATTAAGGACTGAATATCTTCACTGTTAAAAGCAAAATCTGATGAAAGGTATAAGGAGCAGACTGTTATCCTCTTTTCCAAGATGACTGAAGTAACAACAGCTTGTAGAGTTGTATTCAATTGTATTATGGAGTGCTACAGAGATTTATTAACAATAATTGCACCACCTCCACGGGTCCAACCACCACTTGGGGGAGAGGAGTTAAATATTGCATAATTCAGTACAGGATTATAAGGAGAGTTGCCTAACGCTGTCTCCTGCAGGCATACAATCCCTGGATTGGATTCATGACTTAAAACTTCAAGGTCTTCTGTACGGGCTCTGAGTCCTTTACAGTTCCACTGAAGAATATCGAACATGAATGTTAAGGTAGTAAAATGTGCTACTTCCCACTCCTTGGAGGGGAAGTACTGTTCCTAGTTTGGAGAGGAAAGTTCTCCTTTATAAGTGATTATTTCTTTAATCCCTTTTTATTTGAATTGGAATCTAGGGTTTTTGGCTGACCATATTTCTGTGATCAGAATTTCTACTGTGATTCTGTGAATCACAATGTTCAATTGCCTTTGGGCGGCAAGACTGATCAGAACTCACATGTTTTTGGGCTGAAACTGCTTTTGGAATGACCTTTCTAGTCGGAGAGATCTCTTCCAAAACACTGAACCCATTAAGGTTTTTATTTTAAAGCTATCATTATTTGGGGATGTATTCCTTGTGCGCTTCTTGGTGGTTGTAATTATAGTTTTGTTTTCATTTTTGTTTGTGGCTGTGACAATTGATGGCTCTGAATTAGCTCTATCTAATTGGGTTTGCTCCCTTGGCTTATTCTTGTTGGAAGTGTTTTTGGAGCAGCTTCCCGAATTATTATCAATCGAATTATTATCAATTGATTTCGGCTCACTTTTTTTTGGAGGTGAGCCTGCAACTATCATATTAGTCACCCTTGTATTGACTTAGGGAGGTGTGCTTTTCTTTTGCTTCTGGAAGTACAACTTTTGGTGTTGGACTCCAAGGCACTAGCCAATGAAAATTTCTTGACAGATGGGGATTTTCATTATTTACAGTCCATGGAGTAGCAAGTGTGTGATGCCTTCTATCAGATGCAGTTATAAGTTGCCTTACATTGCTGGTATTTTTCATAAGTTTTATTACTGAAGTATAGGTAGAGTTGGCACTTTTGTTTGGCCCCATTATCACACACTTTGCTTTGCTAATGATGTGTTCATTATTGGCCACTGCCAATACTTCTTCAAATCTGTATCTGAGACAAGCCTTAGAATTTGGAGTGATCACCCTTACATTGAAAACAGTATTGGACTGCTTCGCAGTCATCAAAATTATCATGTTCTGCAGAGCACACAGAACATCTTTTCTTGTTTTCACATGAGTTTTGAATGCGGCCATATTCAAAATATTTGCGACACAGTTTAGGATTTCTTTTATATCTTTTAACCTGCATCCTCTTATGGCCAACAATGATAGTACCAGGTAAGTAGTAATTGGAGGAGAAGGTTAAAAGGATAGCTGCATCTCCTAGTTTTTTTATGCGAGATACACAAGGAGGACATCGATGGATAACCTCCTCCTCTTCAAAAACATGCAGGTCTTTTGAGTATACTAACCCTTTCAGTGTGTTAAAGAATCTATGTGATGCCATACATTCGACATTTCCACTTTCAAGAGGTTTAAAATTAGATAGTAAAATTGCTTGGGTTTCATTATCAGCTTTTATTGGCAAGTTCTTTCTGTAACATTTTATATTTCTAAGGGGAATGGAACCTACCTTGCTCTCAATACATTCAGCAGCCTTTATAAAATTTTCCCCTCCTTGTAGCTAGCAACATGCCATATAGGGGTAGGAAGCGCTCTGTTACATGGGGCTGGTCCATGTTCTTCATTCTTAGGGATAAATCAAATGGCTCATCATTTAAATTTTTCACTGAAAACACTTTCTTACTAAAAACTGAATCATTGAGAATGTGGCCATGGAGTCTTTGTTGTGCCTCACAAACTTCCAAGGGTGAGGAAAATTTAACATAAGCAGAAAATGACTGCTTCTCTTTATCTAGAAGTAATTTCATTCTTTCCTCTTTAACAAATTGTTTCATTACACTATACAAACACTCATTATCTAATGACAAATTTATATTAGTGCAATGAAGGACTCTACCATTTGGATCAAATCCACCAGATTTACTAAAACCCTGGTGTCTCAGTGTTTGGTTCTGTCCAACAGCCGAGCTCATATCCATGTTCATGACAGAAATCAATACCAGTGCACACAAGTCGTCGGATCCAGGGAGGGAAAACTAGTGACCAAATCTATAGAATCATGCCCGTTCACATTCAAAGTCCAAAAAGTGCACATCCAACACCCAAGAGCCCCACCAAGACCCCAACAGCATGTCAGAAAGGGAATCCCAGGCAGCTTCTAATGCCTAGACTCCTCACCCCAACAAATCGTCCAAGCCGCAAAGTGATCCCAGGATACTAAGCATGCACACACCAGACCACCTCACACAAACCGGCTCACCTACATACCCAAAACTGTTTGGATTTATCAAGAAAGTATCGTGGATCTGTCAGGTATTCGCATTCTCCACCAATGGCACATGTGAGAGTTGACTCCCAATAGTCCACCCCAACACCCTACCCTTTCGGGATACCATCAATACGCTTGCAGTGGCCCAGGTATAAGCCAATCCGCTTGCTGGGACTTCTGCCCCAACTAATGGGGACTGACTCCCCAATCCAAATGTACGGGTGGGCTTCTGGACAGAAGCCAGGAGTCCCATCCCCAAACACCAGTCCCCCCTGGATTCCGATGGGCCAATCCCTGGAGATGGTTCCGCCCTCAAGATAGCTATGGGAAAATCCCATGACTATCTCTTGAGTCCAAACCGTATCGGGTGGCGACTCAATCACCACAACTCCCACAATTAGCTTTGAATGCAAACCCCTTCCAAGCACGATCCCTTCTCAAACTCACCTAAGCTGTAAAATTTTACAAAAAGTGGAAATTTCCACAAAATTACTCCAAAAAATATTAATACACGAGACTCTTGGACTCAAACCCGGGAACAAATTCCTGGGGTTGAAGAGCCCCCTCACCACGTCAAGGTGGTCTCATATTGAGGGGGCCTTGGATCTGGGTGGGTAGGAATGTGAAAGTATGCATCATACATATCCAAGGATACCATCCAGTCCCCTTGGTGCAGAGACGACATCATTGAGCAGTTCGTTTCCATATGAAAGGTGGCCTTTGTAACAAAGGCATTCAAAGCACTGACATCAAGGATGGGCCTCCAGGTCCCCAATGAATTGAGGATTATGAAGAGTCTGTTGTAAAACCCCTCTGTCATACGATCCCACACTTCTTCTATTGCTCTCTTGCAAATCAGAAGCTCTAACTCTTGAGAAAGGGCCAAAAACTTCTTGGACTCTACCGAGTATGCCACTGAGGTGATCAGCAACTTGGATAAGGGAGGTCTCTCTGAGAAGGGAATGATGTTACCCTCCTTTAGTACTTGTACAACCCAAGCTTTTGCACCCCTTTGACTCCACTCCCCCTAATGGAGGTGAAGTCTTGCTCCAACAGGGGCTTGAAGGGCAGTCGACTCACTTGCTGGACTTGATTGAAAATTTCTTAGCTGGCTTAGATGGGGGTTGCAGATTAGAACAGGGTCTCTGCTGAGGTCTGGACCCTGCCCCCTCAAAAAGGATGCTGCTGTAAGGGATGAACACCTTAGTACTAGCAGCAGAAGATGAAGACTCCTTAGGGTGTTTAGTCAACTGGGTCAGCAGGTTGGTGGACGACGACTTCTGCAAAGCCGAAAGAATGTCCTTCACGGTCTCTTCAGGGAAAAGATGATGCTTGTCCAAGGAAGCAAACAAAAGCACAGACTTCTGAGTTGAAGTAACTTCATTAGTGGCAAAGGAACACCAAAACTCCTGCTTTTTAAGAGTCCACATTGCATATAAAGTAGCTATATCCGCACAATTGTGTCTGACTGCTTTATCCACGCAAGAAAGTATCCCAAGCCAATCTGAGGCAAAGTCTTCAGGGAGTGCAGGACAATCTTCAATTTTCCTTGCTAACGCTCCCACCGTCCAATCTCGGAAGCTGAGAATTTCCAGTACCTTAAATAGGTTCCTAACCAGGTGATCTGCTTCTGGTATTGCAAACGTAACTTATTCAGCAGCAAAAGCTGAATGACAAGAGGCATCTACCAAGCTGGAGAAGTCCCCCTGGGAGGAGGCAGAAACTCCAAAGGAAGGAGCTTCCATGGTGGCTTTTCTTGATCCTCTTGGACAGGGGAAGTGTGAAAGATGCCTTCCCATCTCTCTCTAGGAAGCTAACCAGTCATCTACTTCACGGAGTACTTCTTGGCTGAAGAGGATAGTACCAACTTGGACAAACCTTCACTGTCACCAGATTTCTTCCTCATGAGAAAAGTGGAGGCTGGAGAAGTCGGGGGAGCAGGCTCAAAAAACTCCAATAAGTTAGCCAGAAAGTAATGGGTAAGCGAAGAGTAGACAGAAGGAAGAGCATTGTCTTGTTCAGTTTCTTCTTAATTGGACAAAACTGGAGCTAAACCATCTTCATTCTTGGTAGAAGTCTTCTTCTAAAGAACCCCCCATCAGTTCTTGTAACTGAAGACAAAGAGAGACGAAAGCTGGATCCTCTACAGAAGAGGGAGACTGATCTGTAGGGGTTGGCGTCGGATGTTCTGACAATGGTGCCGAAAGCTCTGCAGTACTGGCTTAGAGTACGCCAGTACTACTGCTGTGCGTTGAGGTAAAGAATGGCGCTCCATGTGTTGGTGCGTAGTACACCTTGGTGCCCCAGAACTGGGCACTCAAAAGATTTGACTGACTCTGGACTGTCCCACGGCAAATGAAAATCAAGGACTGCAGGCGCATCAGGTGGAAAAGCATAACTACAAGAGGGTTGAGGGTTAAACACCACCTTGCTATACTTCTTGACTGGAGGAGGTGAATTGTCAGCAGGTGAATGCCTCTTAAGAAGTTGCACAGTCACACCACTACATCGACAGTACCTTCTGTCCAGCGATGACACATCCGTGTCCGAAGACACTCACAGCACTGTCTACGAAGTCTTTCCAGTGGTGCTCTGTCGACACCTGGAACATATAACAGGTTCAACAGAGGGAGCAAATGCCCGTGAGCAAACCCCACCAGCCTCCCTTGGACCTCCGGTATGTCTTCTCACCAGTGCGGGGGGGAGTGGGACGGGGACCTTCATCTAGGAGAACTGGTGGGATGAGCAGCCACCCCCTCAGACACTGCACCTATATTAGCAATGGCAGCACCACCACAAAATTTGAATTTTGGAATGCCAAGGTAAGAAACTTTCAGCTATGCAACTGCCTGGTAAGTTACTTGTGTAAAATGCATTGACATCACATTTTAATGAATGATTCCAGCTCATATTTAGGAATAGTCCTACTAAAGGTGTCAGTCTGTACTGTACAATAGCAGAAACAATATGGTATCACCTCTATATTTTTGCATATTGCTACATCTTTAGTTCTCTCACAAAACCCATTGCCTGTCATGAAAACCCATTGTCTGTCATGAAAACATGAAAACCCATTGTCTGTCATTAACTTCCCAGTATATAACCAAAGTGACAAATTTCCATAAAACTTATCTAGAACTTCTCAAGCACTTTCCCCTGTAATTACATATGTTCAAGTAAAATTTGGAAGCTAACAGACTCAAAGCAAGCTAAACTATTTAAAATAAATTATGATCACCTTCAAAGTTAAGATGTTAAAAAGTCTTTGTGAACTTTCATAATGCATGAAGAGGTTTGGAAAGTGATATGCACATTTTTTCAGACTAAAACCATGGCTCAGGCATAGTAACAGTAGGAGCAAACAGGGAAATACATTTTGAGAACATTATATTAAAATGATATTGTTAAACTACAATAAAGTTTTTGTACATACTACCTGGGCAGATATATACTTAGCTATAGTCTTCCGACGTTCCGACAGAATTCAAATCTCGCGGCACACGCGACAGGTAGGTCAGGTGGTCTACCTTACCCGCCGCTGGGTGGCGGGCGTATGAACCAATCTATCTCTCCAGCCAGATTTTTCTCTTTCACCTGTCTCCTGAGGGGAGGCTGGGTGGGCATTAGACGTATATATCTGCCAGGTAAGTATGTACAAAACTTTATTGTAGTTTAACAATATCATTTTTGTACATGAACGTTCCCTGCCAGATATATCTTAGCTGATTGGCACCCTTGGTGGAGGGTAAGAGACAGCTAAAGTAATAAGGAGAGATAAGAAACAACTGATGTTGTAGGATATAAATAACCTTGGTTCTTACCTGTTCAGGCAGAAGACTTCATTGATATTATCTCTGAGTCTGCGTTGCCTGGAGAGCTACAGCTAGGACGTGACCTGATGCTGAAAGACTCTCGGATCTACACTGGGATATGTGATCCCTTTGTGTGGTAGAATCCAAGTCGGATCTGTTTAAAGGAGTTTCGTCCCTATCTTAACAGGTCCTAACCACTACTACTGCAAGGAGCCCACCAAACTCATCAGAGACCACCTAACCAAACTACTAAAGATTAGTATTACGACCTAAAGAGATGCCTTCATGCATCCTCTTTAAGGAACAACAACAACAAAAAATACAAGGGGGAAAAATTCATTATACTACTAAACAGGATGAGTTCCCAGCACCCTGCCCCAGCACTGAATCCGCAGATACGTACGGGCCCCAAGGTCGAAGCATTTTTTCGTAAGTGATTCTCACATCACGTAAGTAGTGGGTTCGCGAACACTGACTGACATCTCCAGAATGTTGTCTCCATCAGATTTCGCACGGACATATTCTTGTTGAAAGCAAGAGAAGTTGCTATGGCTCTTACTTCGTGTGCTTTCACTTTAAGAAGCCTAAGATGTTCTTCTCTGCAGGATCCGTGTGCTTCTTTGATGAGGCTTCTCAAGAAGAAGGACAATGCGTTCTTCGACAATGGACGAGTAGGCTTTTTCTTTTACTGAACACCACAGTACCTCTCGGTTGGCTTTCAGTTGCTCTTTTCTTCTAAGGTAGTATTTCACCATTCTCACTGGGCAAAGAGTTCTCTCGGGTTCTTCTCCTACCAAAGAAGATAACCCACGAATCTCGAAGTTCTTGGGCCATGGACTTGATGGGTTCTCATTCTTTGCAAGCAAAACCAGGAAGGAAAGAGCAAATGAGAGAGTCCTCCTTAAAACCCACATTACCATCAATCGCCTGAAGCTCACTCACTCTTCTGGCGGAAGCTAGAGCCATCAAAAACAGAGTCTTCCTGGTAAGGTCTCTGAATGAGGCTGAATTAGGGGGTTCAAAACCTAGAGGACCCAAGGAATTGAAGGACTACATCCAGAAATTCCAGCTAGGTGTCTTAGGATACTGCATTTTCGTTGTATTAAACGACCTAATAAGGTCCTGTAGGTCCTTATCTTCCGATAAGTTGAGGCCCCTGTGCCTGAAGACATTCGCCAACATACTACGATAGCCTTTAATCGTCGAAACGACTAAGCCACATTCTTGTCTTAAGAATAAAAGAAGTCTGCGATTTGATTCACAGAGGTACTGGAAGAGGAAACGTTATTCCTCTTGCACCATCTTCTGAAGACATCCCACTTCGATTGGTACACTCGTAATGTGGAAGACCTTCTCGCTCTAGCGATTGCCTTAGCAGCTGCTGACGAAAGCCTTTCGCTCTGACCAGTTTTTTTCTGGACAGTCTGAAGCCAGTCAGACTGAGAGCGGGGAGGTTTTTGTGGTACCTGTCGAAGTGGGGCTGTCTGAGTAGATCGCTCCTTAGAGGAAGCGATCTTGGAAAATCCACTAGCCATTCCAGCACCTCTGTGAACCAATCTTGTGCTGGCCAAAAGGGAGCTATCAAAGTCATTCCTCGCGGAATCTGACTCTGCGAAACTTTTTTAAAGTCAACCCCAGAATCTTGAAGGGGGGAAACGCGTATACATCGAGTCCTTTCCAATCGAGTAGGAGGGCGTCTATCCCTATTGCTCCTGGATCCGAGATGGGAGAGCAATACAGATCCAGTCTTTTGTTCTTTGCAGTTGCAACAGGTCTAATGAGAGGCCTGCCCCACAACTTCCAAAGGCTCTGGCAAACATCTTGGTGCAGAGTCCACTCTGTGGGAAGGACCTGATCTTTCCTGCTGAGGAGATCTGCCCTTACATTCCTTTCTCCCTGTACGAATCTGGTGAGAAGTTTTATCCCCCTTTCTTCTGTCCACAGAAGAAGATCTCTTGCTGTTTCGTACAGAGAGAAGGAATGCGTCCCCCCCTGTTTCCTGATGTATGCCAGGCCAGCCGTGGTGTTGTCCGAGTTTATTTGCACAACTGCTCCTGTCACATCTGACTCGAACTCCTTCAGAGCAAGCCACACGGCTATTAGTTCTTTCCTGTTGATGTGCCAGGAAGACTGGTCCCCCATCCAGGTTCCTGACACCTCCTTGGTTCCCAGAGTCGCCCCCCAACCTGTTTCCGACGCATCGGAGAACAACACCAGGCTGGGTTCTGGGATTGAAGAGGCAGTCCCTGCGAGAACTTGTCGGGATCCGCCCACCATGCTAACTCCTTCTTGATTTGAAGAGTAATTGACAGGGAGAAACTTCAAATCCTGAGAAGGACGACTCAATTCCGATGAAGAAAGAATTGGAGCGGTCTCAGGTGCAACCTTCCTAGGGAAACAAATTGCTCCAGTGAGGAGAGCGTCCCCAGCAGACTCATCCAACTCCCTCACTGTGCATACTTCTTTCCCTAAGAAGGTTGTTACTTTTTCGAGTCCCCGGGCTATCCTCTCCTGTGACGGAAAAGCCCGAAAAACTCAGAGAGTTCATCTGGATCCCCAGATAAACGCACTCTTGAGCGGGAATCAGACTTGACTTCTGCAGATTGACCAGAAGTCCTAAGGAATAAGTCAAATCCAGGGTTTTCTTCAAGTCCTTCAGACAACGATCTCTGGAATTGGCCCTTATAAGCCAATCGTCGAGATAGAGCGAAATCCTCACCCCTTCCAGGTGAAGCCATTGTGCCACCATTCCATCATGATGGCCGTTAAAGACTTGGGGGGCCGTGGAGAGGCCAAACACAGGGCCCTGAATTGGAAGATTCTTCCCCCCATCATGAATCTTAGAAACTTCCTCGAGGAAGGATGGATTGGTACGTGGAAGTAAGCGTCCTGTAAGTCCAAGGACACCATCCAGTCCCCTGGACGGGAGTGGCTGCTAACACCGAGGCAGTGGTCTCCATCGTGAACCTTCTTCTTTCGACGAAGAAGTTCAGGGCGCTTACATCCAACACCGGTCTCCATCCTCCTGAGGATTTTGGAACTAGGAACAGGCGGTTGTAAAAGCCTGCCGAAAGATGATCTGCCACTAGTTCGATCGCCTCCTTTTCCAGCATCTGGTCTACCGCTAGTCGGGATGGCTTGATTCATGATGGGGTCCCTGTATCTGGCCGTCAACTCCCTCGGGGTATTCGTCAAGGAGGCCTCGAAAAGAACGGGATTAGATAGCCTTCCTCAAAATTGACAGGGTCCAGGCATCTGCGTCTTTCTGGGCCCAGACTTCTGCAAACTGTAAAAGCCTGGCGCCTACAGTTGTCTGAAGGACTTGAGTCTTACTTGGGAGGTTTGATTGACTTCGTAAAAGTCCTCCCTCTTCTGTTTGGTTTCCGACCTCTGAACGAAGAGGATCTAGAGGTAGATGCCCCTCGAAAAGGGTTCCTGAGAGGTCGGCTTAGCTTCTTTGTCTTAGTCTGGAAGGTAGGGCGCGGCTTCCTTGCAGACTGTGCTAGAAGGTCCTGCGTAGCTTTGGCAGAGAGAGCCTTCGAAATGTCTTGAACCAGGTGTTTAGGAAACAGCTGTGTAGAGAGCGGGGCAAAAAGCAAAGACGATCTCTACATGTGAGACCGATTTTGTTAAAAATGAGCAAAATACTGATCTTTTCTTCAAGACCCTGCTCCAAACAGTGAAGCTATTTCGCTGGCCCCATCTCTCACCGATTTATCCATACAGGATAAGACACAATTCAAATCCTCCGAGGAAAACGTGTCCGGTCTGAGTTTTCTTGGCTAGGACTCGAGGGACCAATCGAGAAAGTTGAAAACTTCCAAGACTCTAAAAAATGCCTTTTAGAATGTGATCCATTTCATCATTGCCCACGTTGTTCTGGCCGAATTCAAAGCTGATCTTCTAGTGGCGTCTACTAGTGCCGAAAAATCTGCGTCAGCTGAAGACGGAAGGCCCAGTCCCAAGGGTTCTCCTGTCTCATACCAAAATCCTGTCCTTCCTGAAAACTTCGACGGAGGGAAGGCAAACATGTTTTCCCGCTTCCTCTTTAGTACGCATCCATGAACCGAAACTCTGAGCGCTTTCTCATAGAAAGGAGTCGGCTTCATTCTTCACACACGAAGATCCTTTCGTTGCTTTCGCTGTGGAGAACAACGAGTGTGGGAGAAGGAGGAGCAGTAGGGCTCAAAGACTCTCCGAACTCCTGAAGGAGAAGTTCTGTGAGCTTCTTGTACGAAGAAACTGTTGCCGATGTATTAGTTTCTTCCTCAGAGGCTTCCTGGTCTTCTTGAGGAGGAGAACGGGGATGAGGATCCTTATGAGGATGCATCCTTATGAGAATCCTTAGATGATTTCCTAGCTGGGGTACAGTGCGATGAAGGAGACAAACGTCTTGAATGAGGAGAAGATTCCAAAGTAGAAAGGCGTACAGGAGAACGACGAGTTGTAAAAGAAGGGCGCTTATCCGAAAATTCTTGTCTAAACTCGCATTCTCTAGAAAGACCACGTCTATCCCTAGGGAAACTACGAGAGGGAGAGCGCCTGCTAAGATCCTGGCGCCGATCGCGAGGAGAGCGGCTACTAGGCGCCGAGCGCCTATCTGTTACAGGGCGCTTAGAGGAATCCTGGCGCCTACCAAGCGGCGAAACGTTGCTAAAAATAGGGCGCCTTTCAGGAGCAGGGCGCTCGAGAGGCTCTTGATGCTACGAAGCGGAGAGCGGCTGCTACGCTCCGAGCGCTTAAACGGAAACAGGGCGTTCGGCGAGATCTTGGTCCTTACGAGGGGAGAACGTCTGTAAGGCTCCGAGCGCCTAACAGAAGCAGGGCGCTTGAGGCGTTCTTGACTTCTAGCAAGAGGAGACCGATGAGGAGTAGGGAGTCTCGAGAACGAAGAGCGCCTACTAGGAGAACGAAGCAAACGAGGATCAAGGTGTCTTTCTCCAGGAGAACAGCTACTAAAAGAATGACGCTTACCAGGAGCAGGGCTCCTACTAGACTCTTGATGTCTTACAGGGGAGGAGCGAACTCCATGCGATGAGCGCCTACCATGTCAACGTTGATACCGACTGCCCGACTACAGTAGTCGGAAGGAGAAGTGCGCCTACTTTCAGAAGGGCATTCCCTAGGTTCTCTGAGAAGACGAGGAGAAGAAAGAAGAGACGGCGACGACGAACCAAGTCTTCTATGACCTGAGCGACTCTCTCTTCTTGCACGAACTCTAGAAGAAGGAGAAACAGAAGGGGCTGAGCGTCTACCGAGGCAGGAATCCGATTTGAGGAAATATCTTCATAGTCCAAGGAGCGCCTATCCGTCGAATGGCGTCTCGACACCTCCGAGCGGGAGTGGTGTTCCTCTCGTGAAATGTTACGATGAGTAGAAGAATCCTCAAAAAAGGAGAATGCCGATTGCAAGGAGAGCGCTCTTCCGACGAAACGCGCCTCGATCTCTTGATCGGGAGAGACAAATCCTTCCTTCTACGCGATCTCGATGCCAAGGAGTCCGCCAAGGCTGTGATCTGCTTGTAGGCCCGCTAGTACTCGAGAAGGAGAGTCCCCAGGATCTTCTTCCGAAGCAAGCTCAGCGCGAGCGCGGGAGAAGGAGGGCGATCACCGGATCTCCTAGGCTTCTTTGCTTGCAAGGAAGCTACATCAGAAAAGTCTTCTGGGCTGGACGCTAACGTACTGAAGGGAGCCTCCGCAGCCCTCTTCAACGGGCGTGACGCCTCCTTAGAGCTCCACCCACGCTTCGGCGAAGGAGAAGAGGATGACGAAAAACACTGGCGAAGAATATTCTTCTTCTTACGATCCAAGGCAGCCTGGGAGCGAACTTCAGGATCTGCCGAGGGGACGCCTGACCGGTGGGGGCTCTCCCTAGCCCTCCTGCGGCTTTCGACTTTCCTCCTCACTGGAACTGGGAGTCTGGAAGAGGTCTAGGCCTGGAGGCACTAAGGAGCGGTCAGACGCACCCTCCACATCACTGGGTACACTGCACTTATCATCACTGACACTCTTACCTTGCTCAGTACGAAGATTCTTGTCTTCCTTAGAACACAAGGAAGCTTTTGAGGCCGCCGCCTCGAAGACGAATCTACGGCTTCGGTGCGGGGAGCAGGAGCTGAGACCTGGGAGGAAGGTTCTAAAACTACATTAATGTTAGTTTCATTCTCACTCATTCTCGACCTGCTCGAGCTCCTTGAAGAAGCTTTACGTACCCTATCCCTTTCAAGTTTCCTAATATAAGAAGAAAGAGCCTTATATTCATCTTCGTTCAAAACCTCACACTCTTGACACGGGTTACTAAACGAACATTCATTCCCCCTACATTTAACACAGAAAGTGTGAGGGTCCACCGCAGCTTTCGGTAACCTCACCTTACATCCATCGGTCACACATACTCTAAACAAAACCGGAGTTTTGGAAACAGAATCAAAATCAGACATTCTACAGGAAAATCCAGCGCAAAGTCAATAACGGTCCACAATAAGCGTATGCCAAGCCAACATAGAGCGAATACGTCACCAAAATGTTCAAATCAATCTCCAGGCAAGAGAGAAATGAAGAATATATCGGAAGAAACGACAACAGTTGTTATCGCTTCAGCGACAGAAAAAAATCTGGCTGGAGAGATAGATTGGTTCATACGCCCGCCACCCAGCGGCGGGTAAGGTAGACCACCTGACCTACCTGTCGCGTGTGCCGCGAGATTTGGAAATTCTGTCGGAACGTCGGAGACTATAGCTAAGTATATATCTGGCAGGGAAGTTCATGTACAAAAATAATTTATTGTATGTGCTTCAAGTGTAACTAAACATTAAAAAATTCACTCCTAGCTCTGAAATTTTATTTTACCAATGATCATCATACCAAAGTATGCTATTCAAAATGGGCATTCCCATAAAGGTAAAAAGGTGAAGATAAAAAAAAATGTTTAATAAAAAGACTTATGTACTACAAATCTACTATACTTTCCATACCTGTCCATCATACATGAACATTAACAAATGTTCTAATATGAATTGTTCTATGCCATAAAGTAGGAGAACAGGAGATTTACAATTAGTCATCTCTAGCGATTTTTCAAAAAAGCTGCTACAAGATGACAGAACCAGTCGATGTGCTGGGTAAAACTGATCCCCACAGGAAATAGTGACATCAGTGTAGATTTGCTGAAAAATTTACAAAGTTATTAGACATAATATTAATTTTACTTAAGGCAACCCATCTCTAATTATCTATATAAATATGTACTAAACAATGGTGTTCTCAACAGATGAGTTGGGAAACTTTCTATGAAGGCTTGCCTGATTGAGTAGGTGCAGACTGAGCCTGTATGAGAATAAAAGAAGCATGCTTCTCAATTTAACTGATTGGTACAAATAAAAAGCAATTACTGTAGAATGCCTTTCCATCAATTACATATATTATCAAACAAACCTTACAATAAAAATACTCTATAACTATCTTGAGAGAAATATCAATACTGACAGAATATGTCAATTCTTCTTACCTGTTCTCTTAAATTGCAAAGATTCTTCGTGAAAGTGGAGGAGTGTGAATTCCATTTCAGTTCTATATATTCGCTCATATTGCCAATGCCCAGTAACCTAAAATAAGTATGAAATTTTAAAAATTGCTGAAAACAATTATAATCTTATGAAAGGCTATCCAGACACCTATTATTATACTTGGGTCTCTAAATCAAACTCTGGAAGAGATATGATGAACACAATAACCCACTCATATTCATAAATAACTTAAACAAATCAAAAAAGGAACTCGATGAAAGGAATCTAAACTAACTATGATGACATCTGACACATGGCTGCAACATGAACACACCAAACTGAACAGGTACTAAACTGCTGCTTAAACTAGCAGAGCAAATGTACTAACCAAAGTGCTTGTGACATTTATACAAGTTAATACCCATTATCAACTACTTTAGAATAGAAAGATATATACACTGTACTGGTTTTCATTTCAAAACTATGCACAATGCAAAGCACTGGTGTGAGTTCACTTCCTTCACATAACATGAAATGAAATGGTGATGATACTGGTAGCACTATAACACAAGCAACAAAGATAAAAGCAGTATTGTGTGCGTAATACAATTTTTTCTGCTTCTTAGTAAATCCAGGGATGAGGTTGCTAGCCCCATAGATAAGCAAGGAGCTTAAATACCAATTATGACTAGTATTTCTTGGTAGTAATAATAATAATAATGATAATAATAATAATGATAACAGCGGCACAAGATCAGGCCCTAAAAACCAGATATGTCCAAAGAACGATAGATGGAAATAACATCTCTCCCATATGTAGGAAGTGCAATACGAAAAATTAAACCATAAACCACGTAGCAAGCGAATGTCCGGCACTTGAACCTGCACCAGGGAGAGGACCAATACCTCTGACTTCGTGGGCTCTCGGACGAAGGGTACGGGTGTTGTCACTGTCTCGTACGCCCTCCTAATTACCTCACGCAGCCAGAAAGAGTGTGTTCTTGGAAACTTCTTTCTTGGTAACCCCGGTGCTAACAAAGAGGCGTCGACACTCAGGCCTGAGGTGTCGAGTTCTCTTCAGATAGTGCTGTGGCGCCCTCACAGGACAAAGCAGCATCTCATCCGCATCATTATCGGTGAAATCCTTCAGGGAGGGGATTGTGAAGGACTCGAACCGGTTGTCAGGGACCGAAGGATTCTGAGTCTTTGCTACGAAGTTCGGGATGAAATCGAGCGTCACGGATCCCCATCCCCTGGAATGTTTGACATCGAAGGAAAGACCATGAAGTTCCCCTACTCTCTTCGCCGATGCCAGGGCCAGCAAGAAGAGGGTCTTGAGGGTCAGATCCCTGTCTGACGACTCGGAGTGGCTCGAAGGGTCTGCGAGTCAAACACCTAAGGATGAGAGTCACATCCCACCCCGGGGGCCTGAGTTCCCTGGGTGGGCAAGACCTCTCGAAGCTCTTCATCAAGAGGGAGATCTCGAAAGAAGAGATGTCCACACCTCGCAGTTTAAGGACTAGGGCCAGGGCAGCTCTGTAGACCTTAACTGCAGAGACGGAGAGGAGCTTCTCTCGGCGAAGGAAGACGAGGAAATCCGCTACCTGCTGAAGAGTGGCTTTGAGAGGAGAGACCCCGTCCACAATACCAACCACAGAAGACAGACCACTTCCCCTGGTAGACAGCTGCAGAGGACTGTCTGAGGTATCAAGCCATCTCTGTTGCTGAGCTGCGAGAAAAGCCTCTCACTCACAAGAGATGGTGGATAACAGCCAGCCATGAAGACACAGGGACTCGACGGACCGGTGGTACCGTTCTATGTGTGGCTGGCACAGGAGGTAGTGCCAGGGGGGAATTTCTCTCGGCGTTTCGGCAAGTAGAGCCAGCAGGTCCGGATACCAAATGGCCTGAGGTCGTTTGGGCGCCACCAGGATCATCCAAAGGTTTACAGTGATCAGCGCCCTGCTGATCATTTTGCGAATCAGACAGAACGGGAGAAAGGCATAGACGAAGAGGTTGTCCCACGGATGTTGAAGTGCGTCCTCTGCAGCTGCCCATGGGTCCGGCACAACCGAGTAGAAAACCTGGAGTTTTCTGTTATGCCTGATCCCGACGGCTGAGCCTGTCGGCTACCACATTCCTCTTGCCTGGAATGTAGCGGCCCGACAGCTCTACTGAGTGTGCTGCTGCCCACTCATGCACCTGCAACGTCAACTGGTGCAGCGGGAGGGACACTAGGCCCCCCCCGCTTGTTGACGTACGCCACTACTGTGGTGTTGTCGCTCATCAACACCACTGAGTGTCCCACCAGACGGTTCCAGAACTCTTGGAGGGCAAGGAACGCTGCCTTGAGCTCCAGGACGTTGCTGTGAAGGTGTTTCTCGCGATGGTCCCATACACCTGCAGTCAGCAACTCCTCCAGGTGTGCGCCCCATCCCTCCGTCGATGCGTCCGAGCAAAGAAGCATCTCCAGGGGGGGGGGGGGGGGGGTGCGAAGATGCACTCCTCTTACGAGGTTCCTGACTTCCAGCCACCAGGCTAGGTCATGTCTTACCTCCTCCGTGAGGGACACGGGGAAGAAGGGAGGGTCCCTTGCCTGTGACCAACACTCCTTTAGTCACCACTGAAGAGACCGCAGGTGAAGACGCCCGTGAGGGACTAGCTTCTCGAGAGACGACAGGTGACCGATCACGACCTGCCATTGCTGAGCTGGTTGCTCCTGTAGAGACAGGAACTGTCTTGCTGCCTCCCTGAACCTGCTGATCCGCGAATCTGCAGGGAAGACTCGCCCAGCTACCGTGCCAATCAGCATGCCCTGGTACTTCATCCTCTGCTTGGGCTCAAGATCTGACTTCTCGTAATTCACTACGATTCCCAGATCGCGACAGAATTCGAGGAGTCGATCTCTGTCCTGCAGCAACTGCGAGCTTCCGCTCGCCAGGACTAACCAATCGTCGAGATACCTCAAGAGACGTACCCCTATCGAGTGGGCCCAAGCCGACACCAGCGTGAACACTCAGGTGAACACCTGTGGGGGGGTTGAGAGACCGACACAAAGTGTCCTGAATTGGTACACCGTCCTGTCGAGGATGAAGCGGAGATACTTCCTGGAGGATCGATGGATGGGTATCTGGAAATATGCGTCATTCACATCCACCGAAAGCTATGAAGTCGTCCTCCCTGATAGAATCGAGCACTGAACATGCTGTTTCCATCGTAAACCGAGTCTGGCAAACGAATCGGTTCAAGGGAGAGAGATCTATCACCGGGCACCAGCCTTCTGAGGACTTCTCCACTAGGAAGAGTTGGCTGTAGAAGCCTGGTGACTGATCCTGTACGATCTCCACAGCATGTTTGCAGATGGACCGGGTTGGAGGTGAGGGGTGGCAGAGACTCGAAGGGTAGTAGATATCCCTCCCGAAGGACGTTTACTATCCAGGTCTCCGCACCGTAGCGCTGCCATGTTGCCCAATGGCTTGCCAGGCACCCCCCAACTTCCAGCAGTAGGCGAGAGGGAAGGAGGGCTGGTTGCGGTCACTCTTTACAGCAGAAGTCGAAGGCAGAGTCTTTCCTCTTGGCTTCGACGAGGCGACTGTCTTGGCCGCAGAGGAAGCGCTAGCTAAGCTCTTGGGCTTAGCCGCAGTCATCAGAGGTTGCCCAGCCACCTTGGAGACTGCCTGGTGGACAAGACGGTTACTCGTCAGTGCGCTGCTGTTCCACCGCAGCGTCCAACATCTCTCTGGGGAAGAGAAAGGCGGAACTCCGCACCGGTCGGTTGCGAAGACCCAGAGCCGCCTCACGCCCAGCCGCCCTGGTCACTAGGGTGAGAACAGCGTCTCTACGCCGGAGAACCAGGTTGGCCCACAGGTTAGCCGTCTGGTGGGCCAGGTAGGCGATGGCCCTACCTCCAGACTGGCACAGTCTCACAAAAGCAGGGTCCCCTTCAGGAGTGATGTTCCCTAAGGAGGCCGCGGTTTTCGACACTGTGAGGGACCACAGGTCGAGCCATGAGACTGCTTGGAATGCTGCCATTGCGGTAGATTGCAAGGCAAGTGCCTCTTGCTGTGAGAACTAAAGGTTCTCCGACAGGAGCTGCGGCAGAGACACCCCCGGAGTTAGCCTAGCTAGCTCCGGGTTAACCTGCTTGGGCGGCAGAGGGTCCTCTGAAGGCACGTAGAAGCGCCTCTGTCGCGGTAGAGGTGGAGGAAAGAGCTTGGCTGACCTACCAGATCGAAGTGAACCCTCCTGTCCAGAGACGAGAGCGTCCACTTGGCTCAGTACGCTGTCAGCCAAGGCCGATCGCGGCAGACCCACCGTCAACCTGGGTTCCTTCTTAGGTGCCCAGAACAACTCCAAGCCCGATGTGGGCTCGGAAGGTGGGAGCGGCGATCCTTCCCCGAGGCTGTTGTGCCGACGAATCAGCGCAATAACCTCCGCAAACGACCTCTGGATCTCAGGAGTAACTGCATCCTGTGGAGACGGACCGTCAAACCAGTCCAGCGAGAATGCCTTCCGAGACCCTCCTCCTTCCACAATAGGAACCACGACAGACCCCTCCTGGTCTCCTCCTGCCACTTGCGCACACGATCTGGTTGGTCCGAGGACCGTGCCAGGTTCGTAGGGCGTCATGGCGGGATCGCGGCCCCTCGCGATCACTCCTGATCGCCTCGCTCTTCCCGGTGAAGCCCGAGGAAGTTGAAGGGATCGGAGAGGAAGACCTGACGCTCCCCCTGCGCCCACCGGCAGAACCGGTGTGCTGAGGGGGCTGCAGGCAATCGCCAACCCGCGGTGGCAATCGAGCTGCAGGCCTGGTCGAGCGGCTGGACCAAGAACAGCAGTGACGGTCCTGAGCGTCAAGAGCAGCTGCTGCTGGTTCCCTCTCCGCCCGGTCACGGTAGGAGCGGCGGTCAGGGGACCTGCAGAGTCCGCTGTCGTGGTGGGAGTGAGGCCTGTCCTCACGGCACGTCACGCCGCTTGGACCAGCCGAGGCTGGTTCAGGCGACCGAGGGGACCGCTTCCTAGCCTCAGCCTGCGAGCGGTCTGGGACCGTCGCGTTAACCCTGGGTACCAGCGTATCACCGCGAGAGCGAACGCTGGTCTGGCGAGAGTCGCCTGAGCGATCCCCGCCAGTCTTCCGCTCCGTGCCTGGACCCTGGCGCCGAGCGGACTTGCTTGCCTGGGTCTTGGCTGTATGGTCACCCGCAGGTGACCATACACTCGGTGACTCTCGCGAACGAGAGGCTGAGACGGTACCTGGCGTCGAGGTAGAACCTCTGGCACCAGGCGAGGAGGTATCGGTGTTAGCCAGCACTCCTCTAGTCCCAGTCTTCTTCTTCCTTGCGGAAGGAGAGACGGGCCCCGTTCCCGAAGGAACAGGAGGACTGGCGGAAGTCCCAACCGTCCCACCGGAGTGGAACGGACCCTTAGAAGTCTCAGAGCGAGCCTTCTTAGGGGGGGAGGAGGCAACCTTCTTCTTAGGCTGTGGGGCCTTAGAAGTTGAAGGGGAAGCGGCGGCAGACAACGACGACGACGAAGAAGACAATGAAGACCATGAAGACGACACCTTCCTCCTCTTCTTCTTCTTCATCAGCTTCCTCAGCACCACCATCAGGTCTTCCATCCAGGACGGAGCCGGGGCAGTTGCCGAAGCAACAGAGCCCGACTGCACCTGTCCGGAAGGACCTGGGGTGGGAGCAGCAACACCATGGGCAGGAATGACGGCGGCAGGAACTGGTACCGGAACTGGAGCGCAGCATATTCAGGAACAGGAGGCGGGGCAGGAACCGGCAGCATCCTCTGCACAGGAGGCAGGTCCAGAGGAGAGCTCTTGGGACACCGGAAGTCCGAGGCTGCAGCAGGAGCGGCAAAACCAGGTGGCAGCGTCACAGCGGGCATCATAACCTCCGGCAGCGGTGCCTGCACAGCAGCTGTAGGGGTTACCGTGGCTACGTGCTGAGTGTACACCAAGTGCGGCGGAGCAGTGTAGTCAGGCGTGGACACCGTCGTGATAGTCGTGGTGGTCGGCCCGTCCGTTACCAGCAACTGGATGTTGGGGTATCTTGCCCCCCCACCCCCCCCCCTCCACGCTCGACGGATCGAGAAAGGAGGAGTGAGAAACCTCCCACGAAGGGGAAGGATCCATACTAGGGAGCTGAGATGGAGGGAGAAAAGAGGAAGACGTGTCTGTAACCAAGGGCGTAGCCGGAGAACCCTCCGACGAATCCTTGGCCGGCTTACGCGGCTTCTTCATCACCCCATAGCGCTCCCACTGCTCCTCTGACCAAAACACACAAACATCACATGTCTCGGTGCGAGAGCATTCCCGCCCTCTACACTGAGTACAAAACTCATGAGGATCAACCTCAACAGATGATCGGAAGGCCCCACACTTACAGCCCTCCACACCAGGGCACAATCTGTGGCTGATTAGCCTTCACGAAGTGAAGAAAACAGAGCACACGACTGAAGCGGGCAGAGAGACGAGCAGCACGTCCATCCACTAGCACGGCCGAAAGCAAAGTGACTCCTCTCCTCGCAGTCGAACCCCCTTGTTCGAAGCTTACGACTGGTTCAGCTGCCGCTAAGTGCCTTCCTATTGTTAAAGGACCGAGGGTTTGTATACGTATCGGAACAAATACAAATTGTCTTAGAAAATGTGTCTGATGATAACATTGACATGCAGTCTCTAATAGTAGCGGGTGTTAACTTTCTTGTATACAAAAACACTGATTGGGAGAACCTTATCTCTAATGATGATACCAACAATGGAAACCTGGAAATCAATCAAATTAGGACGATTTTCCTGAAAACTAGGAAAACAATTAGGAAAATCAAGAAAACATTCCTGAAGACCAGGAAAGCAATCAAGAAAATCAAGATGATATTCCTGAAAAACAAGAAAGCCAAGAAAATGAAGATCATCAAGAAAATCATCAAGAGAACCATGATGAGGAATCCAACTTGAGGTCGTCTCAATGGTCAAAGAAACCAAGGAAGTGCCATTGTTGCAAGGTCAAGACAGATTTTCAGAATTTGCCAAAAGATCCATTGACTGTCAATGAAGCACTCAATTGTCCCGACAAAGACAAGTAGGAAGCTGCCATGCTGCAAGAAATGGAAAGATTAGAAAGCATGGACATCTGGAAATAGTGCCAAGACCAACAGGACATAAAGTGATTGATTGCAAGTGAATCCTCAGAAGAAAATACAACAAACTTGGTGAGGTAATGATACATGAAGCAAAACTAGTTGCCAGAGGATTCTGCCTAACACACCTGGTGTGTACTATCTAGCCTTATGCCCCTGAATTGAGAATATCAACCATTAGACTGCTATTGGCCTTAGCTGTTGAAAATTCAAGGTCTGTTTAACAGCTTGATGTAAACTCAGCCTAACTAAACTGTGGACTTGAAAAAATCATATTCAAGGAACAACCAAAGGGATATGAAGTCGCAAGCAGAAAACATTTTGTTTGTGAAGTGGAGAAAAATATGTATGGCTTGCCTCAAAGCGGTAGAAATTGGAATAAAGAACTGAATGAGAAGCTGACAAAAATGGGAATGATTAGATCTGAATTTGACTGATGCATTTACTATAATGAAGCAAAAAGAACCATTATTGGAGTTCACGTAGATTTCATCATTGTTTGAACCTCAGAAGACATGACTTAAATAATAAAATAATTTTTTTATATACTTAAAATATCATATACATCGTTTCTAAACTAACAGCACCTAAAAATCTGAAATATGCAGTAGTGATTCTACTGTTTTGGTGTAGGAAAAGCTCTGGCCTCTATTGGCAGAGATAGGAACAACTAAGCAAAGGCCTGTCAATTTGTTTGTGCCTTACATATGTTCTTGCAAGGGGAGGCAGGTGGGCCTTGAATCTGTAATTACTTGGTAAGCATACCTCCAATAGGAAATACAATAAAGGGAGGCATATTGCAGGAGTGCGGGTGTTCAGCAGGTTCAAATGTGAATCCAAAAAAACTTCTAGGTTATAGCCCCTTGCATGTAGAGTGGCGGGTTATTTTCTGTCATCTGTTTCCACCCACTTAAAAAACCTGTTCCCAATAGGGTCCCCCTTCATGTTTTATGAAAGTTAGGCCAAAAAATACGATTTCTGTGTTTAT
This sequence comes from Macrobrachium nipponense, assembly GCF_015104395.2. NCBI lineage: Eukaryota > Metazoa > Arthropoda > Malacostraca > Decapoda > Palaemonidae > Macrobrachium > Macrobrachium nipponense. The sequence continues at coordinate 118,002,543 of NC_087201.1, forward strand.
TAGAAAATTCTGCAAATGTACCCCCACCCAAAAAACTCAGATTTCCCAACCAGGTCCCCCTCACATTTGTATAGGCTTTAGCATATAATTTTACGGCATGTTTTGGAAAATCATGCCAAACAATAAGTTTTCGTGGTTTTAGTATTATAGCTAAAGGCCGCGCAACCTTTATAAAGTTTTACCGCTCCAACATCAAGTAGGCTAGTTGTAGGTAAAGTAATAGCCCAAGAAAATCATAATTTCAACTAGTACCTACTACTACGATAAAATACTGAATGGCCAGGCTCTACCACAGTGTCACCACTTTCTCGAAAATCAGAAATTATGGCCTTAATTTCAGACTGGGGAGAAAAAACTTAGGTACTTCGAGAGGAAAGTAAAGGTCTCGAGGTGTTACTTCAATGGATGCTGGTTCTTGACTAATGTCTACCCTGGGTAACAGGGCATGTTAGTAGGTATGGTTTACAGGAAAAATTTGCAAAATCAATATCACAATGATTCAAAACAAGTGGAACTGTACCCGAAAAGACTTCCCACATTAGGCAAGTGATACTGGAATAATCTAATATCTAGGCTACATAGGCCTATCCTAGGCTATGTACAGGCCTAGGTTGACTAACATTTCCGAACAGCATCTAGCATAATGCACCAGTACAGAGGTCCTTAATTTTCCAGCTACGAAAGCATGGTAGGATATAGCTAACAGCATGCATGCAAGCTCACCTTTGTTTCAAGCAGTCTAGGTTAATGAGACCAAGAATGGTTTGTCGCAGCACTTTACAATCCTACCTACACACCACGAAATAGGCTGCGCAATTTTACAACAAATGCCTCGTGTCTTAGAGTGAATTAACCTAATAGTCCTTTATACTTAGCATCACAAGCTTGTTCTACCCTACCGGTACTGTATTGTCCCAAACTTAATGAAAAATCACGGCCTAGTATTTGGTAAACTAGTAACAACTTG
>NC_087201.1:118004009-118104009 GCF_015104395.2 Macrobrachium nipponense
TTCCCACCTACCGGACGGCAGTTACTGCATAACCACCTTGTTCAAGAGTTTAACGGCTGTTTTCCAGCTTCGCTGAAGGTAATTCCTAGTGTAAAGGACCTCAGGTTTGTATATTTAGGAAAAATACAATATACTTATAAAAACTGATTTTATTTAGAATCTGTGCTTTTTAAGGAATGTATAATTAAAATGTTTAGGCTAAAACTATTAGCAAATAGAATTTTTATTCAACTGAAATTCATTACACTTGTGTAGCAGCCTTACTAATACTCAAGCAGAAAGTAAGAATTATGTGTTGTATATTGATACAGATTTGTGAATCCCTGGACAGTATTGTTTACTAACACTGTTAGCAAGTTTTAAGTGTGCTTGTTATTTCAAAATCATTATATCTTTCAGGTTACGGTTACTAAAGATGATCTTCCAAGTTTTATCAGAGCTGCTAAATGGCTTGGCTTGAAAGGTTTGGATACAGTTGCCAATAATGAGGAGTCCAAGTTTACCGGAAGACACTTTCAACATGATTTTCAAAATGGAGAAAGTGAAGGCGCTAAATACTTTGAAGCTTGGAGAAAACTTTTATCTCCACTCGTTAATTCCATGGGGGATCCTTCCTCACTAGATGAAATGACTACTGTTTTACATCAATTAGTTGGAAGGAGAGAGAGTGAAAAAACAATTGAAAATCTGGTTGTGTCAAATGTTACATCTTTGAGCATGCATGAAGAGAGTGACTCAAGATTTTTAGGTAGCAGTGGCAGTGTAGAGAATGATTTTGCATATGAAACCAGGATTAAATGTGAGGTGTCAGACATTTCTATGGAGGAAGAAGAGATCCTTCTGTCAGGCCCTTCATTTAGGCCATTGGATTTAGGAAATAGTATTTTGGATACTTATGACAGTTCAGACAGTGATAATGATTTTGAAGGATGGGAAACCAGCCTAGGAAATTTCCCAAACAAGTTAAAGGATTTGCAGCTCCACATCAATCAGAGTGAAATCCACGACAATGGAGATATCTTTACATCTTCCTCATCCTCTGAACTTTCCCCAGATCATACTGCTAAGGTAATGTCACAGTGATAAATTCATATTAAAATTGTATCAATTTTCCGTAAACATTCCTTGTCAATGCTATTAACGTATTTCTTGTTTAGCAGCTGATTTTAGTTCATTATTTATATTACAAATAGGATATGTCAAGTCAAGGTAACAACATTTCAAAATGCAGAGGATTCCTTACAATATTCAAATCTTTGTTTTGGTTTTTCTTAGCCCATGGAAGGCTATATAATTCACCCAATGCTTTCAGAGACTGAATTATGAGGAAGGACATCACATCCCCAAAGCAATCATTTTCTTCTGAGATTGTTTTGCATTCTAGCAGTTTGAACATTTTTATGCCTTTCATCATCGAAGAGCAAGGGCTCTATCTAAACTTTGAATTCAACCTGTCCAGTCAGGCAGGTGCTCAAAATATTTACCTGCCTTGGCTTGAAAGCACTTCTGTGGTCATGGCATGCTACAATTTACTGCTAAAACTACTAAGTCAAATGGGTTTAGTTAAGTATATCTTAGTTATTCCAGACCACTGAGCTTATTAACAGCTCTCCTTGGGCTGGCCTGAAGGATTAGATGTTTTTATGTGGCTAGGAACCAATTGGTTACTTAGCTACGAGACCTACAGCTTATTGTGGGATCTTAACCACATCAAAAAATGAATTTCTATTACCAGAAATAAATTCTCTGATTCCATATCGGCAGAGGGGGGAATCGAACCCGGACCTAGAGATTGGTAGTCAAGCACGTAACCGACTTGTCCAACGAGGAACTAAGTCAGATGGGTAACATCTACGTATTAATGCTTGATTATGGTGTGAGTAGCAGGTCACAATGAACTGCATTATATGTACTTGCAGTAATGTTGATACCTAATCTGAAATGCATACGTGCATACAATTAGTACATACAGTATTTAACAAGACATCTCAGAATTTCAGATCACAAGATGAACAAAGAGTCTCACAAGTTGACTTTCGATACTATTTAGGTGTAACTAATAATACATATGCAGTGGTACTTCATTTGTGGAATGTTTCTTATGTCGAACTTTCTGTTTTTCTAACAAAATTTTCGAGAAAATTTTGTATCGTTTGTCGAACAAATGCCCATATTTTTAACTGACTGATTATCTAGTTTATACTTGTATTCAACGGTCTGCTGGATCTTACAAGTTAAACTGTATTAAATTTTGTTTGCATTTACAATATATTTTGTATTGATAACAATATGCAACTAAATAAATAAAAGTATTAAGTATTTAATACAAAATTTAGCTTTCAATATAACATTTAGCATAAAAGATGTATAAAATTTTATGTAACTGCTTTGACATCACGCCCAGCTGACTTGAGACTGAACGAGGGAGCATTGATATGTTGAGGAGAGAAGGAGAAGAGAGAGTTAAAATATTACTATGTATGTAATAGCAATAACAGTTTACTTATAAAAAGGGAATTTTGCAATGAATTTAACGTAATCATAAAATATGAAAACAATCAAATGCAACACAGAGAAAAGTGTTAATTGAGCCAGTGTTCGGTGCACTGAGTGAGACGGTCTTGTTGAACAATAGTAACAAAATAGTAAATGTAAAATCAAAGCTTTTCACAATAAAATTTAGCATAAATGACTAACAAAATCATTCGTCATTGCAGTGATACACAGCTAACTTGAGCCAGAGGGAAGGAGCGTTTATATTTGTGAGGAATAATGAATGAATGATTTAAAGTTAATGAATGTTGTGGTATTGTTGAGGAGTGAAGAGACAGTGAAATCTTTACTATAATACTTATGTATAAGCAGTTCCAATTCACATAAAAAATAAAATATTTCACAATAAATTTAACATAATGATAAAATATGAAAACTATCAAATGCAATACAGAAAAAATAAAAAACAAATCTTAATTGACCCAGTGTTCGGTGCACTGAGTGAGACAGTCTAGATGAACAATACTAACAAAATAGTAAATGAAAGAACAAAGCTTTTCACAATAAAATTTAGCACAAATTATTGACAAAATCATTCATCATTGTGGCAATACACAGCTAACTCAAGGTAGAGGGATGGAGCGTTTATATTTTTGAGGAATAATGAATGAATGATTATAAGTTATCGTGCGTCGTGGTAATGTTGAGGAGAGAAGAGACAGTAAAATCTTTACTATAATATGTACGTATAAGCAGTACCCATTTGCATAGAAAATAAAATGTTATTTCACAATAAGTTTAACATAATAACCTGAAAATAAATGCAATCCAGTGTAAAAAAAAAAAAGAAAAAAGCTGGCTCGAGTCAAGTGTTCGGAGCAGAGAGAGAGAGAGAGTGAAGAATGGCTCTGCTTCCCACTGACTTATCAGCTGATCTGGGATGATTATTCGCCCATTTCTTTCAGACAAAAGTTAGAACTTTAGGAATTGTAGAAGAAACCACAGACTGGGTCAAAGACTGGCTAACTTATAGAAAACAGAGTCATAATAAATGGTGAAGAATCAGAATGGGCAGATGTAACAAGTGGAGTTCTCTAGGGTTCTGTCCTTGGCCCTCTCGTGTTTATGATTACATTAATGACATTTATGTAGGCTTAACTAGCAGGATAGCCAAATTTGCAGATGACGCCAAACTAGTTGTAAATGCAGCAGACCCAGATGCAATGGAAAGTTTAAGAAATGATCTAATAAGAATAGGAGAGTGGTAAAAAAAATGGCAAATGCCTTTTAATGTAGATAAGTGTAAAGTGTTACAAATAGGAATAAACAACCCTTGTGCCAGCTACATGCCACTTGGGAATGACAAATAGTGTAGAACAAGAGGCGGACCTTGGAGTCATTGTTACCAAGGACTTAAAATCCTCAAAACAGTGCATAAAAGAAGGCACAGAAACTAGTGGGATACATTAAGAGGTAGTTCAAATACAGAAACAAGGAAATTGTGTTGTTGCTCTACACATCAATAGTTAGACCCCATCTTGAATATGCAGTACAGTTTTGGTCACCAACACTAAGAATAGACATAAATAGATTAGGAGTACAAGCAAGAGCCACAAAGTCAATTCCATCCATCAGGCAAATAGGTTACTGAAGAAGACTAGAGAGCCTGCATATGTATGGCTTAGAAACACAATGATTGCAAGGACAACTAATAGAAACATTTAAAATACTGAAAGGCATAACAAAAGAAGACAGTAACCTATTTATATTAAATGAAAATTGACAAGAAATAATGGATGGAAACTAGAACTGAAGAGATACAACACATCCCATTGTAGGAACTTCTTTACATACAAGATATGACACATGGAATAAACTGCCACCAGAAGTTGTAAACAGCAACAGTGTGGAAGAGTTTAAAAGAAAGCTAGACAAAATTATTAGGACACTGTGAATGCACAGTAAAACCTGCTCCTACAGATAAGTGAGCACAAGATGTCTCCACGGATGGACTAACAAGTCTTTGAGACATCCTAATCCTTGTAACTCACTCTCTCTCTCTCTCTCTCTCTCTCTCTCTCTCTCTCTCTCTCTCTCTTAACAATTCTTGTGATTATCCTTGTACAATATTAATCAAATTTATTTTATGAACCTTTGCCTACTGTGACCATTTCGGTTTCCTCAAAGGATTCCCGTCTTTCTTCCCTCCATCCCAGCCGGCCACACACCATTTTCACCAAACAGTTCGTAAATCGTACACCGAAACAAAATTTTTCGAAAATTTCATTTCATATAACATACTGTTTAATTACTTTACGCACTTAATTTAACTTTTCGAACACATTAATACAGTAATAGTAAAAATTTGAAAAAGGGACTTTTGGGTTGACTAGAACGAATTATCCTGATTCCCTTTATTTCATACAGGGATTTTTGTTTCATATTTCAAACAAATTGCATTTCAACCAGCCTTTTGGAATGAATTAAGTTTGAAGTTTGAGGTACTATTGTAGTTAAAAAAAAGTTTAGTTCATTTGAGAAAGTAGATAAAAGATATCTTGAGGGAGTTAGACTTAAGAGTCACGTTTACCCATTTAGGAACCTTTCTCTGCAGATTTCTGTTTGTTAGCTAGCTATTTTCACCATTACCTTATATTTGTTCTGTTTTAGTATTACTACTACATAGAAAATTTTAACTAAAATATGTTTTATAATAGATTTAGTTTTTATTCTTGCCCATTAATTGGAAGATAGCTGTATTAACCTGTGTGGATCCAGGTACTAAGTTGAGGTCCAGAGCTGTCAAATATGTCAAGTAATGTGACAGGAGGGGAACAAGTTGTCAGTTTTCTCTCTCTCTCTCTCTCTCTCTCTCTCTCTCACTTAGATGAGAGAATTTTTATGGTACATGTATGGATATGTTCATTAACATTTTCAAATAATAATGATATAACGGTAATTACAAATTTCACATAAGTGACTTACCGAACAGTTACATAGCTTATAGCTTCTTACCTGCGGCAGTCGAAATTCAAATTGTTTGGCGCCAGCGGCGTTGCTATCTTAAGTATAGGTGATACAAGACCCCCCACGCCCTCGGACCGTCCGGGAACCTGGTTACTGCTAGCCTTCTACCGTCAATTTTCGTTTCTGCTGCTCACGGGGTAAACCTGTGAGATTTTCGCTGCAGTCTCCTGCGTCGCCATTTTGGATTTTGATTTTTGTTTGGTGATGTACAGTTTTTTGGTTTTTTCTTGCCAGTTAGCTATCTCTTCAGTTTTTTGTCATTATTGCTAATTATGTCAGATTCTAGTTCATCTGCTGTAAGGTTTTGCAGCGCTGGCTGCAAAACAAGATTAGCTAAGTTATGTCACGATCCGCACTCTAAGTGCAGAGGACAAAATTGTAATGGTATGGATGTGACATGTGATGAATGTAAATAATTGGATGAACATGGGATGGAAGGCGGTTAGATCGCATGCTGAGAAAATGGAGAAAGATAGGAAAGAGGAAGGCAGCTCTTAGGGCTAGTAGTAAGATAGGTTAGAAACTACTACTGTTCCTTCGGAGACAAATAAGTCTTCTCCTTGCCTCTCCTTTATTAGAGAATATTTCTCCATTAATAGTCCTCCTACTTCTCCTTTGATTACCCCTGTTCAAGTTGCCCATGTTTCCGAACCCAACACCATTGCCTTGCTTGAGTCTAAGATGGATAAAAAGTTCGAAGTGTTAGCTGATCAGTTATGAAGTTAGGAATGTCTTTTAAAGCTTTCGTAGATAGTCAGTGAAATCTAGTGCAGTGCAAAGTGTTAATGTTGCGCCTGAGGAGGCGGTTGTCCGTTCCCCCTCGACTCCCAGACGAAGGTCACTGTCCCCGCTCCCCCGCAAACCGGGAGAAGACATACCGGAGGTCAGAAGGAGTCTGGGGGAGTTTGCCCACTGTCGCCGTCGACTCCGTCGACTCGCGGGTGTCCGTCCTCCAAAAAGATGTGGAAAAGGTATTAGTGTTTTGTGATTCTCGTCTGTCTTCTGATTCGGAAGTGCAATCGCCAGTGCGCAAAAGGCGAAGTGATTTGGTGTCTCGACCGTTAAAAAGACATTCGATTCTTGCGGGTGATTCGTCACCGACTCCTGTTAAGAAGTCTAAGAGGCATTGGAGTCCTCAACCTTCGTGTAGTTTTTGCTCCGATGTGATATTTAGTGAATCTCCTCCGCAGTCGCATTTTTCGGCTAAAAGCAATGGCTCTCGGACTAAATTTCGTGATAATTCACGATCGCGTCAACTCTCCAAGCGAGTCTCAGTCGCAGTTTCGGCTCGGTCGCCTCGTTCGACTCCGTATTACTGTCCAGAGAAGCGTATTCGCTCGTCTTTGTTCGACTCCCCTCGCCGTGAGTCGATAGGAATTTTGACTGGTTGTTCGCCTGTGTCGACTCGTTGTGCGGAGACTTCACCTGTTAGAAAGAATCGTTCTTCGACTGAAAGACCATCGACTTCTACAGTGTTAGACGATTCTACCTTAGCTCCATTTAAGAAGCATTTCCAGGATCTTATTGGAGTTTGTTGAAATCCTCCACCGGGGGTACAACATATCCTGATTTCGACTCTGCTTCCGTGCAGTCTGAAGAGGAGCTTTTGGATCAAGATGACAGGATTCGTCGGCTTATTCGAGTCTTCTTAAATTTTTCCTGTCCACTTATCCAGATTACTTTGAACCTGCTTCTCCGTCTTCACTGCCTTCATGTTCGTTAAAGATAGGAAGACAGCGTATTCGTGTCTACCTAAACTGGTTCTTTCTCAGTCCTCGAAGCAGGCCCTTAAGGAGTCAACAGAGTGGCTTTCTAAGAAGAGGGAAACAGGTAAGGCTTCGTTTGCATTCCCGCCTTCTAAGCTTCAGAGTAAAGCGTATCGCTTCTACGCAACTGTAGAAGTTCCTTCTTTGGGAGTGTCTGCCTCCTCCCAGGGAGACTTCTCCGGTTTAGTTGGACTCACAGAACCCAAACCGAGCAGCTTTTTTGTCAGCTAAAATTTTGTTTTCTTCTTCGAGCTTGACCATTTGGTGAAGAATATTTTTAAAGTATTTGAGGTATTGCCTCTTTAGCTCGCAAGATTGAAGACTGTCAGTCTTTAGAAGAAGATTTTGCCACAGACTGGTTAGGAGTTCTGTCCTGTGCGGATAAGGCTGTTAAGATGGTTCAGGAGAATTAGCAGCCCTTTTCACAATGGAGTGATGAAGAAGAGAGAAAGGTTGTGTTCTTTCGTGTCTAAAGGAGTCACTAATAACCAGAAGTCGGCTCTCATGTTTGCTCCTCTCTGTAAATCTCATCTTTTCCCTGAAGAAACCATTCAACAAATTCTATCGATTTAGAAAAGAAATCTACTAATGATCTCCTCCTTCAGTCTTCTAGACGTCCGAAAGAGCCTACTCCGACAGGAGCTAAGTCTTCTCCTCTTCAGAAGCATCCCTTTCAAGGAATAAACCTAAGTGGCAACGACCCAGGACTAATTTGCGTCCACAGTACAAGTCCTCAAAGAAACCTCCCCCCAAACCTTCGGACAAGTGAGAAGCCGTTCCTCACAGTGCAAGTAGGGGCAAGACTCCATCTTTTTGGGAAGAATGGAGTCGAAGAGGTGCAGAGCAATGGGTAGTTCAAGTTCTTCGAGAGGGATACTCGATTCCTTTTGTTCTAGATCCTCCTCTCTCCGAATACACCAAATCATCTTAACAGCATATTCTCCAGGATCAGAGAGAAGCTTTGGCTTTTATTAGCAAGCGAGAGGTCAATGCACTCATCAAGAAGGGAGCAATAGAGGAAGTCCTCAACAGTTCTCAGGGATTCTACAACAGACTCTTTGTAGTTCCCAAAGCCTCGGGAGGTTTGGAGGCCAGTGCTAGATGTAAGCGCATTGAACCTTTTTGTGCTGAAGACAAAGTTCAATATGGAAACAAATCATTCTGTGATGTCGGCACTTCGCCCAGGCGATTGGATGGTGTCCCTGGACATGAAGGACGCCTACTTTCATGTCCCGATTCAGAAGTTCAAAGAAGTTCCTGAGATTTGTGTTCGAAGGGAGGACGTATCAATTCAGAGCCCTTTGTTTCGGCCTTTCGACGGCCCCTCAAGTACAGGTATTCGTCTACTTACGACGGCATTAGGTTCTGGCAGAGCTGTCGTAAATTGATCTTGTCATAAGTCGACGAAACCCCGCATAGCCTATTTGTACATGTATTCTATACCATCCGAACCATCATAGCCTCTGTTACAATGTTATTGACTGCAACTGACCTACCGCAATACTATCTATCATTATTATTTATATCCAAAGTAATGCACTGTATATCTGGTCTTTCTTTCAGCATATTGAATAAATTGAATCATGTTTGTGCTGTCTTTTTATCCTTTTTACCATATTCAAACACATGCGTGTACATGTACGTATTTGTTCGTTTGCATTTTCATTGACAACTTACTAGCCTACATATACATTTTATATCATCCCAAAAATGTGCATGTATAGTACCTATTATTACGTTTAGCATATGAAATCTTATCATGCTCGAACTCCTTGATTAATACTTTTACTTTTATTCACTGTATTTAAACATTTTTATTGTAGGCATTCAGACCATCTGTCTGGTCTGTTTACATTTTCTTATCCGCCATTTGCATTGACAATCGGCTACACGTATTATATATACATAATTTGTTATATTTGATTTATTTGCAAAACAGAAATACAAAATGAATTACAAAAATACGAATCTTACCATTTTCGAACAAAATTTTACTTCTGAAAATATAAAACAAAACATCGTCTGCTGTTTTCTCTAGCGACTGTTTGTACTGTTGCCAACACATCTATGTACGTACGTAGTAATACACAAAGTTTTTATTTAACAGTAATGTAAATTATTTTTTCTTTATAAATTTCAGGCAAACTACAGTAATGCATAGATAGAATTGATTTACAGTACAGAAAAAACATGAACATACAGAAAAAATAAAAATTACGAAACATTTGAAATTTGAAAAAAAAAAAAAAAAAATTAATTGTCTGCTGGTGGATAGCTGAGGATCGTCCGGGTCATCCGATTCCGTGGTAGTACTACTAGTAGTGGGGACAGGGGTAGACCGAGATGTTGGTTTAAACATAAACATGCTTAGTTTTGTTTGAATGGTCCGTTTTTTCTTCTCTTCATAAATTTCTCGGAGATGAGCCTACTGCCGGTAGCGGGAAAAACTATCGTACGCGCGCTCGACGTATTTTAGCCAAATATAAAAAATTAATATTATTATACAGTATATTATTATATTGTCGTAGCTGTCGTAAAGTCGGTCTGTCATAAGTTTGCATAGGTCGTAAGTAAGAACGACTACCTGTATTTACTCGTGTTCTTGCTCCATTGGGGAAATGGCTGCATATGTTGGGCATAAATGCAGCATTTTACCTGGACGACTGGCTTCTCAGATCGGGTTTCGAGGACACAGTGCGTGAAGGATTTACGGAAGACACTGTCATTTGCGAGTCAATTGGGAATTCTCATCAACCTGGAGAAGTCTCAATTAGTGCCGTCCCAGAAGATCCCCTTTTATTTTGGGGATGATTCTGGACTCTCAGACTTTTCGGGTTTTTCTGTCCCCGAAAAGAATAGAATCTTGCCTCAAAAAAGTGAGCCAATTCCTGAACCGTCAGTCCTCCTCCGCCTTGGAATGGATGAGTCTCCTAGGACGTTATCATCAGTAGAGACGTTTGTAAAGTTGGGTCGTCTTCACATGAGATCTCTTCAGTTTTATCTCAAAGCGAGTTGGTGTCGGAAGTCTCAACCAGACACGTATTCGTTCCCAGTGTCGGAAGAGATCAAGAACGACTTGAGATGGTGGATGTCGAGGGAAAGATTGCAAGAGGGTCTCTGACATTAAGGAACCCAGACGTAGAATTATACTCCGACGCATCGGACAGAGGTTGGGGGAGCTCTCCTAGGGACCAAAAAGATCTCAGATTATGGTCAGAGAAAGAGAGGTTGAATCACATCAACATGAAGGAGTTGAAGGCGATTTGGTTCGGTCTGCAAGCATTCGCTCCTTTGGTCGTGGGAAGAGAGTGGCATATACTCCGACAACACCACCGCTCTATCTTATATCAGGAATCAGGGAGGACCCATTCATTCTCCCTCAACAAAGTCGCAGAAGATCTCTTTCTCTGGTCTCAAGATCGGGATATTTCCCTCGTTCCGAGGTTTGTACAGGGGAAGTTAAATGTACTGGCGGACGAACTCAGTCGAGTAAAACCAAGTTCTTCCCACGGAGTGGACATTGCAAGACAAAATTTGTCAGGAACTGTGGAAACTTCGGGGAAGACCTTCAGTGGATCTGTTTGCCACGTCGAGGAACAATCGACTTCCGATCTTTTGTTCCCCAGTTCCAGATCCTCTTACTTGGAAGACCGACGCAATGCTTCAGGATTGGACGGTCTAGACGTTTACCGCCTTTCCCCCATTTGGAATGATTAGAGAGGTGTTGAACAAGTTCCTCTCACATCAAAATGTGTCAATGACGCTGGTAGCACCATTCTGGCCCAGGAAAGAGTGGTTCCCAGACCTTCTCAAGTTGGTTATAGACCATCCCAGACTTCTTCCTCAGTATCCTCGGCTACTCGAACAGCCCCACTTCGACAGGTATCATCAGAATTTGTCCGCTCTGTCACTGACAGGGTTCAGACTGTCCGGAAACTCGTCAGAGCTAAGGGGTTTTTCTCGTAGAGCAGCAGAGGCTATTGCTAACTGTCGAAGAAGCTCTTCTGCCAAGCTTTACCAATCGAAGTGGGGAGTCTTTAGGACGTGGTGCAGAAGACATAATTTCTCGTCTTCTAAAACCTCTGTGAACAGAAATAGCTGATTTTTTGCTGTACCTTAAAGAAGTTAAGAACTTGTCGGTATCGACAATTAAAGGGTACAGAGCTATGCTGGTCCCTCAGTGTTTAAGCATAGAAGGGCTTGACATCTCCTCTAACCAGGATATTGGAGATTTAATTAAATAATTTAATACAGTAAGTAGTCTCAAGAAGGATAGTGTGGACTGGAACTTGGACGTAGTTTTAACTTTTCTGATGTCTTCACGATTCGAGCCACTTCGTGAAGCGTCTTTGAGAGATGTAACGAGGAAGGCACTTTTTCTCTTCGCTTTGGCTACAGCAGGAAGAGTGAGTGAGTTACAAGCCATCCACAAAGAGGTGGGGTTCAAAAATCGTAATGCGGTTTGTTGCTTTTGTTTAACGAATTTTTTAGACAAAGAACGAATCTCCTCTAACCCATGGCCTAAATCTTTTGTACTTAAGGGATTATCTAATATAGTGGGTCCGATGGACGAAGAATATTTACTATGTCCTGTCAGAGCTCTGAAATGTTACCTGTCAAGGACACAATCCGTTAGAGGTAATTCCGACCGACTTTGGTGTTCGGTTAAGAATTCTGCAAAACCCCTCTCCAAGAACGCTATTTCGTTCTTTTTGAGAAGTCTGATACTGGGTCCACCTCTCTAGTCCAAGATCAGACTCTAAATGTGCTTAAGGTGAAAGCACATGAAATACGTGCAGTGGCGACATCCTTAAGCTTCAAGCACACTCTTTTGTTGCTTTCCTCGATTCTTCAATCTACGTTTTTGGAGATCGAGATCTGTGTTCGCCTCATTTTACCTGAAGAATGTAGAGGCTACCTATGATAGTTGTTGTAAATTGGGTCCTTTGTCGGTAGCGGGCATGGTGTTGGGAAAGGAAACATAGGGGAACTTTCTATCCTCTACTGTCTCCTCGCCTTGTTATAGGTTGTTGAGTCGTGGGCAGACTGGAGGCTTATAGTACTTTGGAGAACCTCCAGATCTTATTTATTACTTTGAGTATGTCATTATTTTTGGTATAGGTGATGGTCTGTTGTTTTTTATCAGGTTTTTGAAGCCCAGGGCAAGGGCATTATCTGTTTTTTAATATTTTGTCAACCAACAGTCTTGTCCATGGTTACAAAATCCCACTAAGTAGGAACGACCCTGGCCTATACTGCCACGTCTCCTACGAGTGATGAGAGCGCCAACCAGAGGCAGTATTCTCGTGCAGCTGCTCTCTCACAAGGTAGGGTACTTGCAACATTTGCTGTTTTGATGTGGTCTTACTGTCATTTTTATGTAGTCCATCTACCCTCCTTCCGGGTAGTTTTGGATTCAGCTATGTAACTGATCGGTAAGTCACTTATGTGAAAATGATATTTTCATGATAAAATAAAGTTTCACATATACTTACCGAACAGTTACATAATCAAAGCCCACCCACCGCCCACAGATGGACGTGTCGGCTAAACGAAAATTGACGGTAGAAGGCTAGCAGTACCCAGGGTTCCCGGATGTGGGCGGGTCTTGTATCACCTATACTTAAGATAGCAACGCCGCTGGCGCCAACAATTTGAATTTCGACTGCCGCAGGTAAGAAGCTATAAGCTGTGTAACTGTTCGGTAAGTATATGTGAAACTTTATTTTATCATGAAAATATCATTTTTAAACATCTAACTCACCTGGTAGTTATATATATAGATTATGTCCCTGACGTCACGGCAGAATTTCAAAACTCGCGGCAATTGCCGATTGGGTAGTCAGGTGTACCACCTGTGCGCCCTCTACCCAGGTACCTGGAACCATTCCAACTATTCCCCAGATCTTCCCTGCCGCTTTACTGGTGACATCGTTGGAATTTCGCTCATTTGGCCCGTGTTTTTTCGCAGCTTATTTGGTGATGTACACTTTGGCTTTGGCTTTCGCTTGTTTTTGGATTTGCTTTGGATTTCTCTTGACCCTTTTTAGATATTGTTGGTTTGACTCTTGCTTGTTTTGATCTCTCTTTTGGATTTTTCAACATGTCTGACTCTTCATCGATTGTGAGAATGTGTGTGAGAGGATGTAAGACTCGGCTTGCTAAAGCCTCGTTAGATCCACATTCGGTTTGTATGAAATGTAGAGGCAAGAGTTGTGAGTTGGATGATAGATGTGATGAATGTTTAGATTTACCTGATAATAAGTGGATGGAATATTACCGCTATGTGCGAAAGCTTGAAAAGGACAGGATCAGGAGAGCCAAGAGTAGTATGTCTTGTTCTTCTAGAGATAGTCAGGGAGTTGACAGTTCTCTCTCCCTTGCTAATGAGCCTGTTGATCCTTCTCCCGTAGTGGTAGTTCCAGATCCCCCTACTGATACAGGTAATGATCCAACTTTAAAGGACATGATGGCGGCCATTCAAGCCCTTGGTGAAAGGGTAGAATCCCTCGCAGAAGACAGGGAGAAGTTATGGTCAAATGTGAGAGATTTAGGAAACACAAGTGTCCGTGCTAAAATCAGTGCAAGTGCAGTGGAGGGTGCGGCCGCTCAGACCTGTCGTGCTCCTAGCCCTAGACCTCTTCCAAGCTCACCAACCCCTGTGAGAAGGAAAGTCGACAGGCGAAGGGAGGCGAGAGGTTTTAGCTCCCGAGCGGTTGTCCCCTCGAGCGTACCTGTTGACATTTCCCAGGACGCTCGCCCTCGCCATAGGAAAGGTGAGTAAAATTGTGCTCTTCTTCATCGGACGACGCAGTTCCCAGACGGGGCTGGCGTCTTACGTCGGAGTCAAGACCCCTCAAAAGAAAATACACTGTTGAGCAGCGTCATGAAGTGACGCCTCAGGCCCCAGGATGTAGCCATTGGAGCAGCCCGGAGCGCTTCCCTTCCAGCTCCGATGGTAGCTCTCCTGCTAAATACAGACGTAAATTGTCGCACAGGCGGCTGTCTGCTTCAGTAGGAGACAATAAGATATCGGACGCTTTTCTGCCTTTGGTGCATGCTTCCCCTCCTCCTTCCGATTGGTACTCGTCCCCGGAACGTTCTTCCCAACCCTTACTTGACGTGGAGAGAGAGTTGGATGATGTTGCGGCTTCCCCAGTCTGTCCCCAGCAGCAAGAAGCTCCTCAAATAACTTTGCTTCAAGACATGCAACAGAAACTCTCCTCCCTGATGCAGGTCTGGCAGCCGGCAGCAAAGAAAGATGTCTGTAATCGTCCAGCTCAAGAGGTTCCAAGCGCTGTAAGTCATCCTGAGGAAGCTTTTGACATGTGTCGCACAGGCGGCAAGCGTCCAGCAGCAAGTGACCTCAAGGTTTGACAGGACAGCAAGCGTCAAAAGATTGGGCGCCAGGACGTCATGCATCAAGAGGTTGGACGCCAGGCGTCAAGGGGTTTGACGCCGAGCGTCAAGAGTTTGGACGCCAGGACACCAGGCGTCGAGAGGTTGGACGCCAGGACGCCGAGCGTCAAGAGTTTCGACTCTAGAGCGCCAGGCATCAAGAAGATAATAAGGAGACAACGACAAGGAAGTAGGACGTCGCTACTTCGGTCTTAGGACAATCAGAAGAAGGGAACGATGATATCCCCCCTTCTGTTAATCCCGTAGAGGACATTTCCGACGAAGAGGATCGGAAGGAACAGCACCCCTCGTCGGACTTAAAAAGACTCATGAGGGTCTTTACAGAAGTTTTTCCAGAGAACTTTATTCCGGCTGCACCTCGTTCCCCGCCTTCAGAATTTACTCTAGGGAAGGCGTCAAAGAAGGGCATATTTACGAAGATGGTTTTGTCCTGCTCGTCCAAGAGAGCGTTGAAAGTCATGAAGGATTGGATGGAGACTAAGAAGGACCAAGGAAAGAGTATTTTTGTTTCCTCCGGCCAGATTAGTGTCTAGATCGAGTATCTGGTATGAGACTGGAGAAGATCTCGGCCTGGGAGTTCCTGCCTCTCCCCAGGGGGACTTCTCGAGTCTGGTGGACGCCTCTCGTCGAGTGCCATGGGAAAGACTAAGGTTTCTTGGTCAACATCAGAGATGGACCACCTCAAAGGAATATTCAGAGCCTTTGAGGTCTTTAACTTCCTGGACTGGACTCTTGGAGCCTTGGGAAAGAAGATAGAGTCTTTCAAGACTGCTGACACTGAAGAGCTGGTACATCTGATGTCATGAATAGATAAAGCACTTAGAGATGGTTCTAACGAATTAGCGGCGCTTTTCTCGGCAGGAATTCTTAAGAAAAGAGCCCAAATTTGTTCTTTCCTTGCTAATGGGGTCACGCCCATTCAGAAATCGGAACTGCTTTATGCGCCTCTTTCCGCACACCTTTTCCCGCAAGAGTTGGTGGAAGAGGTCTCCTCTGCCTTAGCCCAAAAGGCCACGCAGGACTTAATAACGAGAATCCCCGATAATTGTTACTACGATAATTGGGAACCTCACCGAATGCTCGAATTCCTGGAATTTATAGCGTTTGGAAGAAGCACTGCTGCTAAAGGAAGAATATCTCACAGTAGGCGGCCAACCCTGGAATAGAGAAGAACGGACGGGAACATCCAGTTTGGCTTGAACTTTCGTCTTCGGTTTTCTGTTCACCATAGAAGCTTTCCTTCGGGGAAGACTTCTCCTTCACTCTCTTGACTAGAGAACGGAGGGTGTCGATTTCCAATCCTTATTCTCATTCCTCGAAGGGTAAAGAATTTAGGATGGGAGTCGTTGTACAGAAACCTACAAATATACTACGTATATTACCCTCGCGACATGATTCTGTTAAGCAGTTGAATTGTCCGGGGTGTAGGCGCATACCGTAGTTAATTCTACGGATTGTGACCGAGACGACTAGTATCCTAATTGAACTGCAGCTCGGGACTGGCTGCAACTTCCCAGGAGTTGCCAGTTTCGATTTTAAGATACTTATGGTATTGTCACGACAACACCACCTCAGCTTTTGTATTTACCGAAATCCGTTTAGTTTAAATATAATTGCTCGAGCTCAGGATGATGAGTGAGCGAGAGCTAACTGTGTATTGGACTGCTGATGACAGCCCAGTACCAGCTGGCTCTCCGAGATGTACGGTTGGTTTATGTCTCTCTCCCCTACAATGATTGACTACCGAACCGTATCTCTGCCCAACAATCATGGACTTAGGTCTGATTGACAGGTCTGATTAACAGGGATTCTCACATACATGAATGACATCTACTGCATCGCCTTGGACATTGCGAGAATTTTCAACAGAGATTTATCTTGGACTCTTTCATCTTTCTGTTTACCGCACGGTAACAGAAGTCTGTACTAGTCTCCCACTGCATCTCATTGCGATAATGCGGAATGATTTCTTCAGACATCTGAGTTTGTCTTCAAAATATCTCGTATTCGTAGGTGTGCAATTGTTCATTGTTCACCCCGAATTAACAGATGTGTACGGAAGACATCGCCTGCTCCACGACCTGCCAGCTCTACTTCCAAATGATCAGCCCATGAGAAGCAGTTCTTCAGGCAGTACTTCCCTGTGTTTTTTCATTACTGAAAAACGCCCCGCTTTCATGGCAGCTACGACTCCTCACCGGACAGCAATGAAATAGCGGTTAGCGTTTTCAGTCCTTTGTAAGCACAGGTTCAGAATCTTGAGAATCCTTCTCTCGATTCGGCTGTGAAGACGTAGGTTGCATTCACTTTCCAACATCGTCTTCAACGGAACATAGTGTTGTTTCTCCTTAGCTGAGATTTAACTACTATGAGAATGTCTTGCCATCAGGGACCTTGGTCTCTAGAAGGCAATTGACTTTCGCTTGTTGGGCACATGCCTTAAGAGAATCATCACCTCGCCATCCGGCATCGGTGACAAACAAATAGACGATTTGTATGGTCTCTCGGCATAACCCTTTAAAAGGCAAAGGTCACATGACTTGCTCGGATGCTTGGACAACTTGCCTCACTACCGAACGCAGTCAGTCGGCAGCTGTCAGAGCGCCTGAGTCAGTTACGATCTACGCTGTGGACTTAGTTCGGTTGTTCCAGATCAATCATTACTTCGTCCTAATAGCTTGTCCCAGTACCCATACCATTGACACCCACCATGGAGTGTCGGTGTCCTATCCACTACCGAGAAGAAGAAACTTCGCTGCAATGGGATAGGAGAATGCGAGACACTTTCGCTGCAGACGGATAGACCAGTATGGCCGACAAGAGAATGGTTCACAGAGGTACTGGAGTGGATGTTGGACACCCCCAGAAGTCCCCCTATGAGAGTAGATCTACTCAAACAACCCCACTTGGAAAGGTATCACCAAAACCTCCAAGCTCTACAAGTAACTGCCTTCAGACTATCGAAAAACTCACAAGAGCTAGAGGTTTTTCGAAGGAGGCAGCTAGAGCGATCGCAAGAGCAAGGAGGTCATCTACCATTAAGGTATACCAATCCAAGTGGGAGATATTTAAAGGATGGTGCAAGGACAACTCTGTTTCCTCTTCCAGTACCTCTGTGACCCAGATAGCTGACTTCCTTCTTTACCTTAAGAGGAGACGTAACTTTTCGACCTCGACCATTAATGTATACAGAAGCATGTTGGCAGCTGTCTTCAGACACAGGAACTTGGACTTGTCTGACAATAAAGATCTCCAAGACCTTCTCAGATCCTTCGAAACCACTAATGAGAGACTACAGTCCTCACCAGCTTGGAATCTAGACGTAGTCCTGAAGTTTCTCATGAGTGATAGATTCGAGCCTTTGCATAAAACATCATTAAAAGACCTCACCATGAAAACTTTTCTTAGTCAGTTTGGCTACAGCAAAAAGAGTCAGTGAAATTCATGCCTTCAGCAAAACTGTAGGTTTTAGACATGGCAAGGCTATCTGCTCTCTACAGCTGGGGTTTCTAGCAAAAAATGAATGCCCATCTCAGCCCTGGCCCAAAGCGTTCGAGAATCCGAATCTATCCAATATCGCTGGTGAAGAATTAGAGAGAGTCCTGTGTCCGGTAAGAGGACGAAGGATTTACGTGGCAAGTCAGAGGCGCTTTGGTGCTCAGTTAAAAAGCCCTCTCTGCAAATGTCAAAGACTGCGCTATCCTTTTTTATCAGACAATTGATAAGGGAAGCTCATTCGGAATGTACTGAGGCGGACCTCAAGCTGCTGAAAGTCAAAACACATGAGGTTAGGGCGTTAGCAACCTCTGTAGCCTTTAAGCAGAATAGGTCCCTTCAGAGTATCCTGGACACGACCTTCTGGAGAAGCAAATCAGTGTTTGCCTCGCACTACTTGAAACAAGTGCAAACCCTTTATGAAGACTGCTACATGCTGGGGCCATTTGTAGCAGCTAATTCAGTAGTGGGGGAAGGGAATACCCCTGCAACCCCATAACCCAATACCCTTTTTCTTTCCTTGGAACTATTGAATTTTTATGATTGTTTGTGGAGATTGGACGCAGTCTTCCACAATCATTGATTTTCAGTCAGGTGGTCATTTTGTTCCTTGGTAGCGCCCGTAACAAAGGTATTGTAGGAGGACTAGTCACATAGAGGTTTTACACTGGTTGACAGCTCCTAGAGGTCTTCAGCCCTCTGGGTGGATCGCTGGATCTCTTAAGGAAGGCAGACATAATGAGGCAGGATATCATTGAAGTCAGCTTCCTTAACAGGTAGGAATCTTAAGTTGGTTTATTAACCCTTATGTCAATTCCAATGATAATAGCTGTCTCTGACCCGCCACCAAAGGTGTCAATCAGCTATATATATAACTACCAGGTGAGTTAGATGTTTAAAAATGTTATTTTCATAATAAAAAAATTTTGAACATACTCACCTGGTAGTAATATATAATTTAATTCCCACCCTCCTCCCCTCTAGAGACTAGGGGAATGGAAGATCTGAGGAATAGTTGGAATGGTTCGAGGTACCTGGGTAGAGGGCGCACAGGTGGTACACCTGACTACCCAATCGGCGATTGCCGCGATTTTTGAAATTCTGTCGTGACGTCAGGGACGTAAGTTATACGTATATATAACTACCAGGTGAGTATGTTCAAAAATTTATTTTATTATGAAAATAACATATTCATAATAGTATTTTAAAGAAATACAATAATCTTTCCATTTCACTCTCTCTCTCTCTCTCTCTCTCTCTCTCTCTCTCTCTCTCTCTCTCTCTCTCTCTCTCTCTCTCTCTCTCAGATATGTATGTCATAGTGGTAACTCTCTCCCTCTGTTTTGGCTGGAAGTGTGAGAAGTGTATGTAAATATCTTTAAGGGTACTACTACATTTAATGATATAAAATAATAATTTACAATATACTAATTTTCAAATAATATTAATATCAAGTTTAATGAGATTAAACAATAACAATAAAATTTCTCTCTCTCTCTCTCTCTCTCTCTCTCTCTCTCTCTCTCTCTCTCTCTCTCTCTCTCTCTCTCTTTCTTGCATAAGTCTATTTGTTTTGTAGTATGATAAATAAATTATTTACCTAACAAGCAATTTTCAAATAATACAATTAATAAAAGAAATAGCGATTCCCAGTCTTCGAGAAAGGAAGGTGGGGGAGTAAATGACAGTTTAACTTACTATTGGTGGAGGGGAAGGAGTTGTAAGGAGTTCTTCTCTCTCTCTCTCTCTCTCTCTCTCTCTCTCTCTCTCTCTCTCTCTCTCTCTCTCTCTCTCTCTCTCTCTCTCTCTCTCTCTCCATTATTATTCTCTCTGTCTCTGAAATAATTCATAATTTCACTCTTGATGGTCAGATATATGATGTTGCAAATTCAATGGTGTGTGTGTGTGTTTTTTCAATGGTAAAATTTTAAGAAGAATTTGAAATTATGTTAATATAATTTCAAAGATTAATGCAGTATGTAATAGGATAGTAATTTAAGGTATTTTTGAAGTAGTATGTTATTTAAGGTGTACATTTGGTATTTCAACTTTCAAGATAAGCAGTTATAAGCGTTTTTAGAGGGGAGTTCTAAGTATTCGCGGGTTTTAACTATTCGGGGGCGTCTGGTACGCATCCCCTGCGAGTACGGGGGTTCCACTGTAGGCCATAACCTTTTCAATTTATGAATTGTTTTACTGCCTTGAACTACTAGCGTGCCATCGATAATAGTTTTGCTTAAAAGTAATTATCAGATGTCTCAGCATTCCATCACAAAGTAATTGGTTTATGTTATGCCTTTTCATTAGGCATTAACTTTTGCAATTCATGAATTGATTTCCAACCATAGGCATCTGACAAGACATTGATAATGGTTTTACCTTAAAGTAATTTTCAGATGTTATGACATTCTACTATACCTTTTCTTTAGTCCATAGCTTTGGCAAATTATGATTTGATTATAGCCCTTAGGCTTTGTGCAAGCCACCGATAATTGTGTTGGAAATAATTCTTGGGTATTTTGTCATTTCATTAGGTCCGTAACTTTTACAATTATGATTTATTTGTCGGACATATGCTTTCTCTAAGCCTCTGGTGGATAAATTTTTGACATAACCTTCACTTCCTTCCTTTGGAGAAGAACTGAAAAGTGTGAAGGCAGAAAGTAGTAAGGAGAGAATTGGGTGTTATGTTGACTGTTAAGAGTAAGTGTTCTCATTAGTCAAATATCACTCACACTACATAGCTACTAGTTTCCTGGCTCTGATCTCTGGCGTCAGGGGTGACCACCCTGGCACCGATTCTCTCCTACTAGCCTATTGTCATTTGCTCCTGCACCTGGCTCCCTTGCTTCCTTTCCATACCTTTGCCAGTCATGTGTCTTTGTTAACAGATGTTTACTTTATAACACAATAGCCATATGGTGGGTTTTGCTTGTAGGGGGAATGAATATGATTTTTCTCATGGGGATTGCAAGGAGGGATGTGATGGTAAATAAACAGTTTTATAAGAAGCGAGAGGCAGATAGACTTTGTGGGTGATTAGTCAGGGCTGGTTATAAATCTGGTGCATCTATTCTTTCCTGCCTTTCTACTTCCAGTGTTGCTCTTTCTCTCTAGGACTGATACCCCTCTCATTCTGTCTTTTAACACTCCCTATATGGTTCAGGCAGGCGAAAAGGATAGATAAGCTTGAAGACAGTTGAACATACATTTACTTAACCAGACCACCAGCCCTATTTTTACAAAATTTTATGTTTTATTTTACTTAAGTAAGTTCTGCCTTGTTGAGCAAAAGTATACAAAGATAAATATTTGATATGCCACTGTTTGTATCTAGGACTCAAATTCAGTTTTATATAATATGCAACTTACCTTGTAATTACGTAGCTATAAGTTTCATTCATTGGTAGCTAGAATTGTTCATACATGAACAAACCTTCGATCTTAACAATAGGATAGGATCATTTCTAGCACCTAGCTGGATCCGGTTAAATCGCAGATGAAAGCAAGGAATCTTGTGAGATCTGGCAACGTGTGCATATATTGGGTAAAGAGTGATCAAGGACCACGCACCTTTTCTTAACCGCCTGGGCGAGAGATCATAACATTGACCTCTCTCGGCCTTTACCTGGTTCATTGCCCATTTCGATTTTGTTTAGTGTGTGGGTGTGTGTGTGTGCTGTTATTAAGGCTTCTTTTGCTCCTTCTTGGCCTCGTCATCATCTGTACTCCGGAGCTCTAGGTTCTCCATGTTCTAGTTTTTGGCTTCGGCTGCGAACCCCCCCCCCCCCCCCCCCCCCCCATCACTTGCAGTAGGTGTCGCTCTATGTTTTTACAATAACGAATCCTTGTACGGAATGCCCTGCGTTGCCTAAAGAGGAGTGGAAGTTGTTTTATAGCCAGAGGGAGCATTGTAGGATTTCTTCTCTCCCTTTGTGTGTGTGTGTGAGTTTTTTTTTCCCTCATCTCTTCTTCCCAATGCTTTGTCTCCTGCTCCGATCACACCCCATAGTAGTCTTGTGCCTTTGTCCTCATCCTTTTCTTCCATCGATTCATTGTTGGAAGTATATGGAGGCCCTAAGGCATATTTTTGTTTGTCGCCCCTCCTTCTTTGGGAGTTAATTTGATTCCCGAGAGGGAGGAGGCTTTTTCATCATTGTTTTCTTTGTTTTTACAGAGTCGCAGGCATCCAAGATGGCAGCGCTTTGGAAGACCATTGAGCTATGGGGTTCTCCGTCCTTGGAGGATTTGCTGTCATCTTCGTGGGTAGCCGAGGTCAGTCATATATATTGCTCCACCAGTGACAGTTGCCGCTTCTTCGAGTCAGAGGGAAGCCATGGCGTCAGCCCCACTAGTGACGTCACGGGGTGAGCCATTTTGTATCGCTCCGCCAGTGGCGTCTGCTTCCCATTCGGATCGAGGGGAAGCCAAGACGTCATCGCCGCTTATGACGTCACTCTCAGTCGCCTCCACTGCGCTGCATCACTCATCTGTGTCGTCATTGTTCGCTGCCGTGACGTCATATCTGCCATCCAATTTGCTGCATCTCCCTTCATGTCATTGGAGCCTTCTCTTGCTGACCCGTCTGAGGCTTTATGCCAGCCGGTTCTTAAGAGATTGGACTCTGTTTTGGTAGATGAGTTGGCTGCCATGTCGGCTGGGAGGACTGGAAGCAAGCATGTTGCATCGCCCCCGCCTCCTGCGAAGAGATTGTGTAAGGAGCCAGTGCTGTCTTCCTCTCCTTCTCCCCATCTCTGCTGCGTCGGCGTATCAAGCGTTGGAAGGCTAAGGACTGTGCCCTTTTTTTGCCTGCGAGTGAGGAGCAACACGCCCGTGTTCCTGAGAGTGTTGGTGTTTCGGAGAGTGTCGGTATCTCTTCTTAGGTGCAATCTGCAGTGGCTGCTTCGCCCTCTCCATCGAGTCACAAGCGTGTTGCAACCTTCCCCGTCCGTGCACATGTTGCAGGCACTCCCACTTCTTCTCCAGGGCCTATCCGTCGCCGTAAGGATCTCAAGGCGCCTGTCAAGAGCTCGAAGATTGTGAACGCAGAGTTGGTGCAACAGGAGTGTTTGCCTGCCCCTCTCCCTGGTTCTTCCAAGAGTTCGACTGCGAGGGACTCTCATTCATTCTCGAGTGTATGAGATTCCTCCCCAGCTCATGTTCGTACATCTGCCATGCCCGTGCCTGTTCGCGGCCATGTTAAGGAGTCATCTGTTGGTGAGGGCATAGTGATGTTTCTGGTGTTGTGGTTGGTTTGTCCCGGGAGTCGGCACTTGGGTCCAGCCCACGCAGGTTAGTTGGTGTTTCGGGCTGTTTGGCTGCTGGTTCTTCCATTATTTTGAACGAGGAAGGGGGTTTCAGATGGACTGCACACCCTTCTTGTCGTTGGTCTCCATTGCTGAAGCAGGAGGGAGAGATGCAAGAGTTTGTCTCCCCGTTTAAGAAGTCGTCAATCTCTTGTGGTTTCAACAATTTGGAGAGTAGGACTCAGGCTCGGTCGTCTTACACTCCTTCCTGCTTGGAGCTGCGCAGGATCCCAAGTTGTGCATGAGAGCTTAGCTCCTCAGCTCAGATTGTCTCCTGAACATCCATCGACTGTCGATATTTATTTATCGACTAGATCCCACTGGCCCCCCTGCGTCACTGGTTACTCATAATCTTACGTCAGGAATTCTGATACCAGTCACTGCTCCTTTTCACCAGGCTCCTGTGGTTGAGGACCAGTCTTTTTTGTCCATTCAACAAAAGTTGGACAATATTTTAGGATTGTTTAAGAAATCTCCTGTGCATAATCTGCATCTGGACTTGTCTCCGTTATCTGGAAGCAGACCCAAGCTTCCTACTGCTTACACTTCTCTTCTTACAACTTTTACCAACTTCTCTCCTGCAGCTTTGGCTTTGCCAGTGTCAACGTATTTTATGGATAATAAGACGTCAGATGATGACTCTTTAAGATGATGCCCTCTTCATCAGCCAAGAGGGCATTACATGAAGTTGACAGTTGGCTTTTAAGTAAGAGTGAACAGAGTAAAGCTTCATTTAGCTGTCCTCCTGTCATACTTACACAGAGGAGGTACTTGTTGTATGTTACTGGAGAAGCTCCCTCCTTGGGAACTTCTGTCTCCTCCCAGGGGGACGACTTTGGTTTAATCAACTCCTCCCCTAGATTCAGCAAAAATTCTCTTCTCCACCTCAGAGCTGGACCCGTTTAATTAAGCATATTTTTAATGTCCTGGAAGTGTTTAGCATTCTAGACTGGGCAACAGGAGCTCTTGCTCATAAAATTAAGGACTGCCCCATCTGTCAAGAGGATAATTCTGCTGATTTTTTTGAGTGATTTCCTACCTTGACAAAGATATTACATAGAGACGGTTCTTTGGAGTCAGTGTTCGTTTGTAATGGAGAAGTCAGTTTTGGTGTTCCTACACCACTGAAGGAGTCATTCATACGTAGAAGTCCGTACTCCTGTTTTCTCCCTTAGACAAACAACATTTGTTCCTGTAAGCAACAGTGCTGCAAATTGCTTTGAGCCTCCAGAAAAAATCTATGCAGGACCTTCTTGCTCAATCTGTTAGACATCCAAGAGACTTCAGCTTTCATATCTTGGAAAATCTCCCTTTTGGATGCAGCCCTTTCATAGTAGAGCCAGACTGAGAAGTTATCCCAGACTACAAGCGAACTTACGGTTTGCCTCATGTGCAATCAAGAAGTCCACCACTTAGACAACTGCTCGTAAAGTGAAAACATAGTCTTTTGCAGACCGGTGGGAGTAAGGCTCCTATACTTTTGGGAATATGTAGTATTTTGGAGAGAAGGGAACAGAGTCCTGGATAATTCAGGTTCTGAAAGAGTGATATCCCATTTTGTTTATAAGAAAGCCTCCTTTAACCAACTAGTCTGTTGTATTGACTGCATGTCCTTCATTCTCCGAGAGGTTTTCAGCCCTCTCAAAAAGTATCTTCCCTTCGAGAAGGAAGTCATTGAAGTGGTCGAGGACAACCACTCTTCAGGGTTCTACAACCTTTTCATAGTGCTCAGGACCTCAAGAGGTTGGAGGTCAGTCCTGGATGTGAGTGCCTCGAATGTTTACATACAAAAGACCAAATTAAAGATGGAGAAAAGTCAATCCGTCCTTTCATCTACTCATCAGGGGGGATTGGATGATTTCAATAGACATGAGGAATCATATTTTCATATTCCCAGTCCATTCAGACTCAAGAAAATTCTTAAGATTCGTATTCTGGAACAAGAGTTCCGGCTCAAAGCACTATGCTTCAGACTGTTCACAGCTCCCCAGGTATTCACGAGAGTTTTACTGCTTATAGCGAAATGGTTACACCCAAAGGGGGTGAACATTTCGCTATATCTAGACGACTGGCTACTTCGATCCCAGTCCAAAAAGACCCTTCTGTTAGCTCAGGAATTAGGGCTTCTGATAAACTTTCCGAAGTCTCAGTTAATTCCTTTTCAGGAAGTATTTTATTTGGAGCTGAGAATAAACTCTCAGACTTTTCAGGTTTACCCCTCCCCCTACAGGAAGTGGAGAAATTCTTATCCCTGAAATCTTGCTCGGCAGGCAATTGGATGAGTCTTCGAGGGACCCTCACATCCATGGAGCAGTTTGTATCTCTAGGAAGGCTCCACATTAGATCCCTACAATTTTATTTTTTAAGAATAAATTGGGACAGGAAGAAATATCCAGACTGCTTTTTGTTTCCAATTACTCGAGAGCTCAAGGAAGACCTGCTCTGGTGGATGTCAAGAGGCAGGCTATCTCCAGGGAAGTCACTTTAGCCACTGAACCCCAACCTAGTGTTTTACTATGATGCCTCGGACCTAGGTTGGGGAGCTCTTCTAGGAGACAAGGAAGTGTCAGGGAGATGGACACCAGAAACAGAAGTAGTGGCATATCAACATGAAGGAGCTAAAGACTATTCACTTATCTTCAATTAAAGTGAAAGCCCATGAAGTAAGGGGCAGTAGCAACTTCTCAAGCTTTTAAGCACAATTTGTCTATTGCATCTATTGTTCGGACAACCTTTTTGGCGATGCAAATCAATATTTGCATCACATACTTTTGGGAAATAGAAACCATATATGAAGATTGCTGGCATAGTGTTGGGAGAGGGAGTGTAGGAAGTGTTCCTTCCTTTTCTTTCACTTTGTCTTGAAAGAAGGGCGTCGTGTCGTAGGGGAGCCCGGGTGTACTATATATATTGAGTACCCTCCAGATCAGTTTTTAATGGTGGGGTAGCAGTGTTTGTTTTTAATTTGGTGATAGGCAACTTCATTTATTATTCTGGTTGTTTGTTTGTGGTACTAAGCCTAGGGCAGAGTCAACTTTAATTCTTTGTCAGCAATCCTTTGTTGCAAGGGATCCCACTCAAGTAGCAGGCGACTCAGGCTATACCACCTCCCCACTACAAGTCAAGATGAGTGCCAACCAGAGGCAATAATTTCCCACAGCTACTTCCTGAACTGGTAAGGTAAGGAACCAGCAAGCATTTTTACCGATGCTAACTTTTATTTCTATTTTGATTTCATTACAGTTATTAATGTGTTAGATATGTCCATGTTCCCATCTCCTGCAATGTGGAATTCAGCTATGTAATTACTTGGTAAATTGCATATAATTATAAAAACGACATTTTTATAATATTGTTTTATATACAAGTAATTACATGATCAAAGTCCTCCCTCCTCCCTTTACGTGGACAGGACAGAAACATAATGAAGTTCCAAGCTGAGCTGGTTCCTCTCTTACCCCGAAGTGGGCAGGGTCAGTTGCCTAGCCAAACAAACTAGCACTACTGCGAATTTCCAAAATTTTAGCTGCCGACAAGTGAAACTTAAGGGTAATAAATTACTTTAGTAAGTACAAATTTAATATATAAAACCTAATTCTATTATAAATTTAATTTTTGAATTTTTATTTGTTAAATTCAACATTTATAATTATTTAAGTTGAATTGAGTAGTTTAAATTCTCTAGATGGCACTTATAAGTTCATAAGAGCTTGAGGAATTATGTACTATGTATTGTTGAATCACTTACCAATCATTATTTTATTACACAGGATAATGATACTGATGTGTACAGCAAAAGGAAGAGACCTCTTCGATGCAAGCAGTGCAAGCTTGTATTTAATGTCAGGGAAGAGTTAGCAGAACACCTTCATAGTCATGGCCATAATTTTTGTTATGAATGTAGCAAAGGTTTTTTGAGTTCTAGACGTTATATCATGCACATGAGGTTACATGAAGAAGGTTCATTGCTTTATTGTACAGAATGTACTTTCAAAACCCACAGTAAGAGGGGCCTGGCAATCCACTGGAGTGTCATGCATGGAGATGACCAGCAGGGAGATTCATATGACAACAAAATCCCAGAATCTGTGTCATTATTAATATGTGACGTATGTGGTTTTAGGAGTAATCATCTTAGAGGTTTTAAAAGACATGTAACTTGTATGCACTCAGGAAAAAGATGGAAAGAATCGATAGTACAAGGTGATAGGGTGGTTGAAAATGAAACATCTTATTACAGTTGTAACATGTGTGACTTCAGCAGCAACTGCCAGACAGGTCTAAAAAGACATATGACACGTAAACATTTTAAAGCTACTACTGCCAATGATAGTGTTGAACAAGAAGCCGTTTCCCAGGAAGATGACTCTTTAATTAAATATCACTGTAGCATATGTGAATTCAGTAGTATTCATAAGAGAGGTTTTAAAAAGCATATGTCTTGTGTGCATGATAAGTCAGACATTGTTTTAGACAGACAAATTGTAAGCAGTCATTCTGAAGATACTATTGATGATTCAAAAAGAACTTTGAGGTCATACAGCAAAAGATATGAATGTAAACACTGTAACAGAAGTTTTGAAAGTTTTAGAATGCTTCGCAAGCATGAAGTTATTTCATGTGGGCGATATGAGTGTAGATACTGTAAAAAGAGATTTGGAGCTGGTAAGAGAGAAGAATATTTAGCTCATCTTCAAACACACAAAGGAAATGAAACAACTTTCAGTTGCAAGATCTGTTCTTATGCTACAAATAGGAGGAGAAGTTTAAGTGATCACATGTGTAGGCACACAGGTATATATCGTTTCTCATGTCAGTGGTGCTCATTTAAGTGTATAAGACAAAATCGTCTCCATGCTCATATGTATCGCTACCATGAAAATGAATTAAGCAAGGAAAAATAAAATGTGCAAATGATGATGGTTTAGAAAACAAACTGGATTTGAATTCTTCAACAGACCTCCAAGCATTGGAGAATTCAAATTGTTTATCACTGCAGAATGATGGTGATCAGAGTGAAATATAAAAGTCTTGAATTAGTATTTGGATTTCAAATAGAAAATTACAATTCTCAAGAATTATTGTTGCTTAAAAAATAAGATTATTAGATTTTTTAATTGTAAATCATGTGGAAAAGGAACTTAAGAATGTCTTATTGACACATGGATTGTGAAGTTAAAAATTATCATTTTTACAGTTAGCAGTTTTTTATTCCTTGCTTATAAAAAAGCCAAAGAACAATTTGTCAGGTACAAAACTTACACAGTAGTACATGTATAATTAACGTCATGATTTTTTTTCTTTTCTTTCTTTCTGTATGGTGTGGTAAACTTTTTTTTCTCCTATGCTATGATTAAGGTACTGCCACATTACAGTATTTATAACTTGTCAAAGCTCTTTAACAATTCTTGTAGGATTGTTATCCTTATCCCAAATTTCCAGTTATTCGACCATCTTGTTGTCCCCATTCCCATCCAGGCAATCAAACACCACAAAATACATATTTTCACCTATGCTAGCTTTTGTAAACCTTTCAAAACCTTTTACTCCATAAACTACATTATGTAAGCAATATACCTCATTTGATTTAATTTCCTTCTTCAGTTTACGTTTGACATTTTGATTTAATTTACGATAAGGACCATTAGCTCAGTAATCCCTTTATACATTCCAGTCTTGAGACTACTTTCTTTTTCAAATATTTAGCAGCCAGTTTATCTTCTTTGTTTCGCATTTTCTGTGGCTTGCTTTATCTCTTTGCTATCATTTATTACATTTGATCCTGAATCTATATATGAATCAACCACTTTATATTGTCATTACTTTATTTCTGCTAAATTCAACAGTTGGCTTCCTCCTCTACCAACTTAACTTCCCATTAAGTTTAACACATTATCAGCCTTTCCATTCTCCATTCATGACCACATAATACTACAAGGATGTTGGAAGATAGCAGCAGTTGTTAAGAAACAACCTGGTGATGCTAATCATATTAGTACTAGCAACAGACCAGTGACACCAGTTCAGGTATCTGCACATTGAGTTTTTGCAAAGTACCCTCGACTTCCCTTCTGGTAATAACCAAATCTTCCAGGAATTTGTCAGACCCGTTAGAGTTTTTGACCATGAGAAGGACAAGATATTGCTGTTTATAGTATTTTGGCATTCTTAAGCAGCTTCAGATGCGAGACTTGGAAGGAAAAATTGATATAGGCATGAAAATCATTGTGCTGGAATGTCCCCCTATCAATCTGACATCAGAATTCATCGCCTCAGTGCAGATATGCTGTTTTAATCTCTTCATTTTATTCCCAAATAGTATATACTACTTTGTCAAGTATTGTCTTTGACTTTTAAATTGGTTAACCTGTGGTTTAAGCATTTTGCATAATATTATGACAATTTTTCACTGGAGCAGTTTTGTGTTTTGTGCACAAAAAAAATCTTCTGCAACTTTTTCTAAATAGACTTGGATTCTTAAAAACTATCTTTGTGAAATACACTATTCCTCAAGCCTACTTTTCTCCTATGTCAGATTCATTCTTGCAGGATGATAGCGCACCCAAAACAGTCTGCAGTACTTACCTATGTAATTGTTTTGCTGTAACTTCTAGAACAATTGCAACTTGCCCTTCATGTTGGTTTTATAATGGTTGATGATGACTGCGCTGGATAGGACTTATCCAGTGTTATTTTGCAAGTGTATTAATGCTGTGAGAAAGGTCTGGTTAGAGTTGCTTTTAAGTTTATCGGAAACTGTTCTGTATGAATTTCTTATTTGGATTTCTACTTGAATCTTACACATAGATGCATGTATTAATTTGTCCTTATTGTGTGATATTTAGATATTTTCAAATATGAGTTAATTTGAAAAAGTTTTACACATATCTATTTAATTCAATGCTTGTACATGACAACTATAACCATATTGGTTTTGTTACTAGAAAAGATTTATCCTAATCACTTTAGTAGATGGTTTTGATTCCTTGGGTTCCTGATATCAAGCCTGTATAGAACTATGAAACTATGAAATTTTTGTTGAATAAAAAGTAACTGCACTGTAGTAATTTCCATTATACTAGTAATTTATTAATTTTTGTGCCATTTTTTCAACAGATTTCTAAGAGGTAAAGAAAAATCTTAAATTTAAAATTTAATCATACATGAAATACACTGATTATTCATTCACAGAAATTGTAGTTACTATATTCATGGAGGCAGTCATAATTACCCACCTAGTTCTACTTATTGAGATCTCTTGAGCTTCATTTTAGTGCACTTGGTCTAAATTTCCATCTGGTACAGGTCATCGTTTCATGCCCATCCCCCATGATTTAATGGACTATCCTGCAGTTTCCATTGTTCCTTTAAAGGCCTGTCCAGATGAGCGGGTGTGATCGCCAGGCAGTGCGGTCAGTTGGCAAATTCTGCCGGGCTTAGCCATGAGCATTGTCCAAACGACAGAGTTGACAAATGGGCGGACTTGCCTGATGACGATGCCAATACACTGTTGAGTGTTGTACGAAAAACATGGTGGCTAGTATTGCTCAGAAAAGAAACTGTTGTGCTGCATAATGATTTGCGTATGTATAAAGAAAAAGATGAGTGTGTGGTGCAAAGATTGGCTAAATAGGAGAGATGTTTACGGGAGCCATACAACAATAGTGCGTAACTACAATATGCCTGTGATCATGATTATAGAAGCTGCTATATGAGAATGAGTGTAAGTACATTTCATCATGGCAACTGATTCCATATACTCCAAGCAAAGGTAGAGCCATACATCCAAAAACAAGATACAAACATGCGACACAGCAAAACAACAGGCTCGATAAACATGCAACACAGCAAAACAGGAGAGAGAGAGAGAGCGAGCTACTAAAATAGTCTACAAGAGAGAGAGAGAGAGTTATTATTAATAGGGCTTAGTTTTCCAGACCTCTGAGTCTTAAGAGAGAGAGAGGATCAGGCCCGCTCTTGTGGACATGCCTTAACACTTCTCATCAAGTGTCCAAACTATCTATTTTCTCCCCATGATTCCACAGCCTCATTTCAGTCATTTGTAATATGCTCTTCAAGCATATTAGTGATTACACCTCTTCAGCATTTCCAATTTTTTTGTATGCCCATGTAATTACTGTATGTGGCGCTGGCCTTACACATGTAAATTATTGTTCCGTTTACTGACGGTGTTGGTATTTTTATTCCTACTATCTTTCTAGATACTTGGTTTTCAATCTGCTGTAACCCCCAGGCAAAAGATTTATTAATTAGTGTTCCTCCCCCTTAACCTGTTTTTTGTACCATTTGGGCTTCCAAACACTTCATTTAAATTGCATTATACTGTAGGCATCACTTTTACTCCACTTATTAAATTCTATATAAAGTATTTACCAGAGTTCACCCTATGCATATACTTTACACTACTCTACCACTTTCAAATCATTTTTTTTTACGCAACTTTCAGTTCCCCCTTATTGTGTTCTTCCACCTTTTAAACATTTCTGTGATTTGTTTCTTTGATTCTGTTAACATTAATCCATGTGCATATAAAGCTTCCAGAAACTATTTTGTAGCTTTTTCCATTACTGTGATAAACAATAGTCATCATTGCTGATCACTGATGGGCATCAGCATTTATCTCAAATTCTTCAGATATACCACCCACTGATTACATTATAGAAACATCACCCACTTGGTAAGTGTTCACTCCAATTATGTAATGCCAAGTAAGTTGCTGGTGTTGGTACCCTGTATAATGCCTTCTCAATTCACATTAAATACGAGGTATAATCTCCTCTTCACATATTTTAAAAATGTCTTTCTATGAAGACTGACTTAATGGCTATGTATCAAGTAACTAAGAAATCCCAAGAGCTCTCAATAGAGTCAGATTTTACATTCTTTGTTGGTCCATTGGTTGAGTCATCCTGCATTTTTATTTAGAAAAAGAAAATGATTTTGTAATTTAACGAAAAGTTTTTTTATCTATAAATAAAACTATTGAAAGTGTTTCTGTGGCAAGCTTACTTCATGTGGTCCTGTTAAACCAACAGAACACATTCATTGTAAATTTCAAATGTGATGTACATTAAGCAGATCTTATTATGATTTTTATAAAGCATTTTAACTAGACAATTTAATAACATTTTTAGAGGAATGAGTGGCATAAAGGATTTCTACTTAAAGATTGTTTTAATTCTGGTTTAATAAGGCTACTGAAGTTGTAATTTATGAAATAGGTATAAGTTTTAATTATAAGAATAAATCCTTTAAATAAGAAATACGAGAATTGAGACTTCAATCGAGTGATTTAGTATAACCAGGTGTTAAATAAAATAAAATTAATAAACAGTATACTAGTATAACTTTGGTTAACCTTTAGAGGAGAGTGGTGTCTGGTATTTTTCTACCCTTACTCCACTTGATTTATTGTAATTGTTGACTGTTTCCATGTCCAAGCCTCAGTGCGTAATGGCACTGTTAGTTGTTTAATGGCCTGTCCACACTAGCAAACGTGCCCGTTGGGCACTTCCAGCTTTATGTTTTCTTGCTTCTAAAGCAGTGTTATGCGATTACCAGACAATCACATCATTTTGGTTCCAAAATCAGTTGGCCAGTATATTTAGTGGAAGAGGTTATGGAAACAGTGTTTGCCCTTCAGGCAGTGCCTGCTAGTGTCGACAGAGCTTAAGGAGATACGTTTTACAGTCCCCACCCTACTTGTAAACATTCAGATACAGAGAGACAGGGTCGCAAGTTAAAACTGTAAGGACAGAACACAAGGAAGAAGAATCTGTTCCTAACCCCTTTCCCAATTATCATGAGTAGTCTGGTGATTAACTATCATTTATTCTTCTTACAATCACAAGAATACTCTTTCATACTGTCAAGATATTCCTACTTGAATCCTCTCGATTAACTTATTTGAATTCCCATTTTCTATACTTCCTCTTCCCATAGGAAACAATTATTGTGCATGTTTGTCAATAAATGGCACAGTGCATTGTTTACTTTATGAACTTATAATGTCAGATGCTGCTCCTGCAAAAATTTTTCCAAGTTTATAACTATCAAAACATGGAATAAATATTAAATGTTGAATAATGCATTAATCTGAATTTTATTTTTATTTTTTTACCTTTCTGACATACAAAGTAATTTTTTGTAATATTGAACAATATAAAAAGTGTAAAGAGTATAAATTACAATTCCCGAGTTAACTTGGAAATGCAGACATGATATACTATTTCATCCATCACCTCAAGCCTATTCTACCAGTTTAAAAAAAATCACAATTTCTTTACATTTTATGTACCATTCATATTAATATAACCTGTAAGATACAGTATGTATAGTGTACAGTGGTCCCCCTTATTTGTGAGGGATGCATACCAAACCCCCCACAAATAGCTGGAACTCCTATAAAAATGCTTAAAATGGCCTACAGTATTTTGTTAGTTAACACTGGAGAGAAACCTACTAAATATTTTCATACCTGGTTTTTTAATAGTTTTATCACAAAAAGTGCATTTCATGATGAAATAAAAAAAAAAAAAGTTTATGGATATTTCTCAGAAAAATACCACGAATAGGCAAATTTCCCGTGAATAATGGAGGGATATGTTCCAGAGAGAAACCCGCAAATGTGCGAGTCCGCAAATACGGGAGTTACACTACGTTATATTTTAGGATTTAAAATACAATACTGTACTGACTTTGATATACTACTGTACTTCACAGCTGAAACAAATTTAAACGTATTACGAAAATTCATGGAACAGTGAATTTAGTGGTATATTAATGATTCCCAAAAATATTTAATTTAGTCTCCTTGAAAGGGAACCCTTAACCTTGAAGATCCAGGCCAATTGGACTGTAACCTAACCTAAGATCTTGACCAGGCAAACTAAATGGTCTGCCAATATGACAAAACTAAGATACAGTGGATCCTCGACTTACAGCGATTTGATCTTACAGTGCTTTTTCAATGGAGCTTTACAGCAGTGTTACAGTGCTGTAAGCACTACTGAGCATCACATTGACAGCGCTTACAGGGGTGTAACTTGATGCAACAAGTTAGGCGCCTAACTATTCATGGTGCCGTGAGTGCTGTTGAAGCGCCGTTAACGACAAAAAATCCACTTGTTCCTACACAGTATACAAACTGTCGGTCCTTCACAATAAGAATTACTTAGGGTGAAGCCTGGACGCAGCAGCTGAATCTTCAAACAAGGCGGTACTGTAGTTAACTACCAGTCCGGTTGTTGGTTGTCACGCAACCAGGAGTGAGTGTTCCAATTTGCTTTCGGCCACCATCGTGAGAAGGTGTGTTTCCACACCACTCTCTGCCCGACTTTTGTAGCTGTTTCTTTGCTTCTATCCCGGTGGGATTTTTCCCTTTGTTTTGTGTGGTTGTTTGATTAAAGAGAGTATTAACAAACACTTTATTTACTGCCCATGCTACCTTCTGCCCCCTACCAGCAATGCCCCGGGGTATACAGCAAGAAATGCAATAAGTTTCGTGCCTCGGTAGAAGTTGACCTCTACACACTGTGCTTCCTGCCGAAGTTACGATTGTGATGGTTTGGTGACTTGTATGGAATGTTCCTCTTGGTCCGCTGCCCAGTGGGAGAGGATCGCAGAAGGGAGGAGGTGTGTCATGAAACCAAAATCTATTGGGGGGTTTAGTGTTTTGGCCCCTTCCACTCCTGTTATTGATCTTCCTCGTACTTCTCTCCTACTGATCGTCCTTTGTTTTCTGCCATCCCTTTTCGGGAGGCTTCTCCCCCTCTTGCCCTTCCAATGGGGTTGGGTTGGGGGAGCTTCTGCCTCGGGCCTGAGTAATGCTCCTTGTGGGATCCCTCCTTGTCCAGAAGGATTTCCTTCAGAGCAAGGATGGACCCCTCCCCCTAACCCGACTTTTGCTTCCGCAGGTGAGGTGTCGAGGTTGGACCAGACCTGGTCTTCCCTGGGTCTCATAGGTCCTCCGTCGCTGACAGTGCTGCTTGCTTACTTGAACCGTGCTCCCAGCAACACGGCCACACACTCGATGGTTACTGCTGTTACGACCACGACCTCCCAGTCCGGCTACTTCGCTCCCCCACACCTGGTCTGGTCGCATCAACCCACGAGCGTGACTTCTTCCGTGGGTGGCGGTCATCAGCAACTGCCTCCTCTCAACTTCCTGATGCTGCCCCCTGTGTTCCTGCCACCCCTGATGTCCCCAGACATGATAGTAATGCCAGCAATACCGTTGATGGGTACTGCCATGCATCACACACCAGATAGTACCTCTGGTTCTGCCTCTGTTCCTGCTGCCAAACCTGTAGTTGCCGGACCCACTGTTGCCAGACCTGCTCCTGTTCTCGAACCTGTTCCCGACCTTGCTACTGCTCCCATTCCCAGGTCGGCTCATCCTAATGTTCCCTGGATGGCCCTGACTATGATTCTGCAGAAGCTGTCAAAGAAGAAGAGATCGAGAAAGGTGTCGTCGTCTTCGTCTTCTTCCTCCTCATCATCTGCCCCTCCTCACCTCCGCCCCCTTTGAAGGTCTCACAACCTAAGAAGAGGAAGGTAGCCTCTCTCCCCCTTAAGAAGTCATGTCAAGACTTCAAAGGGCCTGCATTCCCCCTCCAGGGGGAAGGCAGTTGGCTCTCCCACTCCCTCGGAACCAAGGCTCCACCTTCATGGGCAAAGGCCTTGGAAGCCACTGGAGCACGAACGGAACTTTGTTTGTTCCCTATACATAATACAAACCCTCTGTCTTTTAACAATAGGTAGGTACTTAGCTGCAGCTGAACCGGTCGTAAGCTTCGAACAAGGGGGTTTGGTAATTAACTACTTGTCCGGCAGTTAGCGGTAAGCTCGACTGCAAGGCAAGGAGTCACTTTGCTTTCGGCCGCGCTAGTGGATGGACGTGCTGCTCTTCGTCTCTCTGCCCACTTCTGTCGTATGCTTGGTTTGCTTCACTGCATGAAGACTTTTTCGCTTTTCTTTTAGTTGTGTGTATTTGCAAGTATAAAAGTAAGTACGTATCTTCTTTTGTTTTCATTTTGTTATGGAAATGGAACAACAAGAGCCAGAGAAACCCCCTCTCCTCGGGAAAGCCGCTCGACCAGGCCTGCAGAAGCCCCCTCAGCACACCGGCTCTGCCGGTGGGCGCGGGGGGAGCGTCAGGTCTGCCTCTCCGATCCCTTCAACTTCCTTGGGCTTTACCAGGAAGAGCGAGGCGATCACGCGATCCCGCCACGATGCCCTACGAACCTGGCACAGTCCTCGGACCAACCAGATCGTATGCGCAAGTGGCAGGAGGAGACTAGGAGGGGTCTGTCGTGGTTCCTCCTGTGGAAGGAGGAGGGTCTCGGTAGGCATTCTCGTTGGAAAGGCTTGATGGTCTGTCTCCACAGGATGCAGTCACTCCCGAGATCCAGAGGTCGTTCGTGGAGGTAATTGCGCTGATTTGTCAGCACAACAACCTCGCAGAATGATCGCCGCTCCCATCTACTGAACCCACATCAGGCTTGGAGGCGTTCTGGGGACCTAAGAAGGAACCCAGGACGGCGGTGGGTCTGCCGCAATCAGCCTTGGCTGACAGCATACTAGGCCAAGTGGACGCTCTCGTCTCTGGACAGGAGGGTTCGCTTCAGTCCGGTAGGTCTGCTAAGCTCCTTCCTCCACCTCTACCGCGACAGAGGCACTTCTACGTGCCTTCAGAGGACTCTCTGCCACCCAAACAGGTTAACCTGGAGCTAGCCAGGCTAACTCCGGGGGTGTCTCTGCCGCAGCTCCAGTCAGAGAACTGGAATCTACTGCAATGGCAGCATTCCAAGCAGTCTCTTGGCTCGACCTGTGGTCCCTCACTGTCGAAAACCACGGCCTTCTTAGGGAACATCACTCCTGAAGGGGAGCCGGCTTTTGTGAGACTGTGCCAGTCTGGGGGTAGGGCCATCGCCTACCTGGCCCACCAGACGGCTAATCTGTGAGCCAACCTGGTTCTTCAGCGTAGAGACGCTGTTCTCAACCGAGTGACCAGGGCAGACGGGCGTGAGGCGGCTCTGGATCTTCGCAACAGACCGGTGCGGAGTTCCTCCTCTCTCTTCCCAGGAGAGATGGTGGACACTGCGGTGGAAAGACAGCGCACTGACGACAGTGACCGTTTAGTACAACAGCCAGTCTCGAAGGCGTCTGGGCAGCCTCGAGCTACTGCGGCCAAGCCCAAGAGTTTGGTTAGCGCTTCCTCTGCGGCCAAGACAATCGCATCGTCGAAGCCCAGAGGAAAGACTCTGCCTTCAACTTCTTCAAGGAGCGACAGTCACCAGCCCTCCTTCTCACGAGGGGGAGCTGGGAAGAAGTCGAAGAGATAGTAAACGTCCTTCGGGAGGGATATCTACTACCCTTCGAGTCTCGGCCACCCCTCACCTCCAACCCGGTCCATCTGCAAACCTACATTCCTGGCTTGACCAAGGATGTGATGCTTCGGCAGGAAGTAGAAGCCATGCTGAGCAAACGTGCTGTGGAGATCATACAGGATCAGTCGCCGGGCTTCTACAGCCGCCTCTTCCTAGTGAAGAAGTCCTGGGGGGGCTGGCGCCCGGTGATAGATCTCTCTCCCTTGAACCGATTCATTCGCCAGACTCGGTTCATGATGGAAACAGCACGTTCAGTGCTTGATTCCATTAGGGAGGACGACTTCATGCTTTCTGTGGATCTGAAGGACGCGTATTTCCAGATACCCATCCATCAATCCTCAAGGAAGTACCTCCGCTTCATCCTCAACGGGATGGTGTACCAATTCAGGGCACTTTGTTTTGGTCTCTCAACCGCCCCACAGGTGTTCACACGAGTGTTCACGCTGGTGTCAGCTTGGGCCCACTCGGTAGGGATACGTCTCTTAAGGTATCTCGACGATTGGTTAGTCCTGGCGAGCGGGAAATCGCAGTTGCTGCAGGACAGAGATTGACTCCTCAAATTCTGCCGCGATCTGGGAATCGTAGTGAATTACGAGAAGTCAGAGCTTGAATCCAAGCAGAGGATGAAGTACATGGGCATGCTGATCAACACGGCAGCAGGGTGAGTCTTTCCCGCAGATTCGCGGATCAGCAGGTTCAGGGAGGCAGTAAGACAGTTCCTGTCTCTACAGGAGCAACCAGCTCAGCAGTGGTAAGTCGTAATCGGCCACCTGTCGTCTCTCGAGAAGCTAGTCCCTCATGGGCGTCTTCACCTGCAGTCTCTTCAGTGGAGACTAAAGGAGTGTTGGTCACAGGCAAGGGACCCTCCCTTCTTCCCCGTGTCCCTCATGGAGGAGGTGAGGCAGGACCTAGCCTGGTGGCTGGACGACGGGAATCTCGTAAGAGGAGTGCCTCTTCGCACTTCCCCCCCGGAGATGTTGCTCTTCTCGGATGCATCGACCGAGGATTGGGCGCACACCTGGAGGAGTTGCTGACTGCAGGTGTGTGGGACCATCGCGACAAGCACCTTCACATCAACGTCCTGGAGCTCAAGGCAGCGTTGCTCGCTCTCCAAGAGTTCCAGGATCATCTGATGGGACACTCGGTGGTGTTGATGAGCGACAACACCACAGTAGTGGCGTACGTCAACAAGCAGGGGGGTCTAGTGTCCCTCCCACTGCACCAGTTGACGTTGCAGGTGCACGAGTGGGCCGCGGCACACTCAGTAGAGCTGTCAGCCTGCTACATTCCAGGCAAGAGGAATGTGGTAGCCGACAAGCTCAGCCTTCGGGATCAGGTGATAGGAACCGAATGGTCCCTTCATCCAGACGTGGCAGAAAGGCTCTTCAACCTGTGGGGGCGCCCAGTCGTGGATCTGTTCGCCACCCGGCACAACAGAAAACTCCAGGTTTTCTACTCGATTGTGCCGGACCCATGGGCAGCCGCAGAGGACTCTCTTCAGCATCTGTGGGACAACCTCTTCGTCTACGCCTTTCCCCCGTTCTGTCTGATTCGCAAAGTGATCAGCAGGGCGCTGATCACTGCGAACCTTCGGATGATCCTGGTGGCGCCCAAACGACCTCAGGCCGTTTGGTATCCAGACCTACTGGCTCTGCTTGCCGAAGCGCCGAGAGAAATTTCCCCCTGGCAAAACCTCCTGTGCCAGCCATATGTAGAACAGTACCACCAGTCCGTTGAGTCCCTGTGTCTTCACGGCTGGCTGCTATCCACCATCTCTTGCGAGCGAGATGCTTTTCTTGCAGCGCAGCAACAGAGATGGCCGGATACCTCAGACAGTCCTCTGCAGCTGTCTACCTTCGCCGAGAGAAGCTCCTCTCTGTCTGCAGTTAAGGGCTACAGAGCCGCCCAGGCCTTAGTCCTTAAACTGCGAGGTGTGGATATCTCCTCTTCTTTTGAGATCTCTCTCCTGATGAAGAGCTTCGAGAGGTCTTTCCCACCCAGGGAACTCAGGCCCCCGGGGTGGGATGTGACTCTTGTCCTTAGGAGTTTGACTTGCAGACCTTTCGAGCCACTCCGAGAGTCGTCAGACAGGGATCTGACCCTCAAGACCCTCTTCTTGCTGGCCCTGGCATCGGTGAAGAGAGTAGGGGAACTTCATGGTCTTTCCTTCAATGTCAAGCATTCCAGGGGATGGGGATCCACGACACTCGATTTCGTCCCGAACTTCGTAGCGAAGACTCAGTATAGAATCCTTTGGTCCCTGACGACCTTTTCGAGTCCTTCACAATCCCCTCCCTGAAGGATTTCACTGATAATGTTGCGGATGAGATGCTGCTTTGTCCTGTGTGGGCGCTACGGCGCTATCTGAAGAGAACTCGGCACCTTAGGCCTGAGTGTTGACACCTCTTCGTTAGCACCGGGTTTACCAAGAAAGAAGTTCCAAGAACTCTCCTCCTTTCTGGCTGCGTGAGGTGATCAGGAGGGCATACGAGACAGCTGGCAGTGATGACACCCATACCCTTTGTCCGAGAGCCCACGAAGTCATAGGTGTTGGTCCAACCCTTGCGTTTCGCAAGAACTTCTCCCTGGCGCAGGTTCTGAAGGCAGGGGTTTGGACCCACCAGACCACCTTCACTTCATTCTACCTTCGGGATATCACCCACAGGTCCTTGGACACTTTTTCCTTGGGACCCGTGGTGGCTGCTCAACAAGTTGTGTAGTCTACCCAGCACCCGAGCAGACAGAACAGCATTGCATCCTTGTGTGACTGCATGAATGGACAAGTGAAAGAGAGTGTGACTGGCTTCTCTTCCTCCTTCGTTCTTC
Source organism: Macrobrachium nipponense (assembly GCF_015104395.2). Classification (NCBI taxonomy): domain Eukaryota; kingdom Metazoa; phylum Arthropoda; class Malacostraca; order Decapoda; family Palaemonidae; genus Macrobrachium; species Macrobrachium nipponense. The sequence continues at coordinate 118,044,753 of NC_087201.1, forward strand.
TCCTCTACCTGTGGGCAGAGGGCCGCGGTCGTCACTATGCTGAACTGGAGGCCGATGCAGGTAAGCTACACAACCGAGCCCCATTCTATCCCTTTCAGTAGGGATAGAAGTGTTTATCCACCACTCCCCAACAAGGGGGGGAGTGGAAGCCAACAAGAGACAAACCCATAACTTTACCTTGGCTCTTGAAGTAGGAACTAGTTCTTGCTTTTTGCTTGCCTCCCTCTTATAAATTTGGTCCAGAGGTCTGACCACTGATCCTGCGGTCCACACCCCGATCAGCTGGGCAGAGGCTAGGATCTCTCCCTCTGCTCTTACGACCAGGGAGGGAATCCAAGGTAGGACGAACACCAGTCTGTTCGTAAGACTCAGATTCCACCAATGAGTGAGTCTTCCTATTGTTAAAGGACCGAGGGTTTGTATTACATATTGGAACAAATAACAATTTGTTGAAAATTGTATTTTTCCTAACTATACAAACCTGAGGTCCTTTACATATAGTCCCACCTCATGCCACCCCTCACTCTGCGTTTCCTGGGTCTAAAGTAAAGTGACTCCTCGCCTCACAGTCGAGCTTACCATTAACTGCTGGACAAGTAGTTAACTACCGAACCCCCTTGTTCGAAGCTTACGACCGGTTCAGCTGCCGCTAAGTACCTTCCTATTGTTAAAGGACCTCAGGTTTGTATAATTAGGTAAAATACAATTTTCGACAAATTGTTATTTTACTGCCCTGGGTTCTAAAGGCGCTGCCTATTGAACTGGGGCAGTGTCGGATCTCGTTTGCGAGATTCCCCAAATGTGCAACCTTCCAAGGGAAATAGCACATCCACTGCCAAGAACGTGGGATCAGCTCCCCATTGGGACAGTGGCACGGAATGAGAGAAGGGATTGAGCCGTGGCTCGGCCCCACCTGCGAAGACCAAGCCTTGTTCTTTGTCAGGAGCCACGAGTGTTGCATCTGTCCCTAAGGAAGGAGCAACAGGAGAGACTATGAGGAGGTCCCCTATTCAGTCCTCTTCACTAGGGGCTTCGGCCTCGAAGAGCACTGGGGTGTGTGGTGAGGACGATGCGAGTTCTTACCAGGTGGCTGCCACCAGCACTGCTACCAACACTGCTGCAGTGCAGCTAGAGCAGTTGAATTCTCTTTGGGAGTCTGCATCGTCTGTACAATCGTGATCTCCTAGACACACACACTTGTCACCACCGTGGGTTGGTGCAAGGGAGTGGCTCACCCCTCCCCCCCCTAGCAGCAGGGGGTGGTGAAGGCACCCAATCCACCTCTCCAATTCCCTCTACTTCCTCAGGATACATTAGGAGGGGCAAGGAGAATAGAAGGAACCCCGTGGAGGTTTCTCCATGGGATTCAGAGATAGTGGCCTACGTTCCTGGAGTCTTGGGATCCCATCGAATGTACGCTCAAGTCATGGGGAATGGATCAAAGGGGTCTGGCTTGGTTCCCCTTTACGAGGGAGTATATCAGGAAGACCGATCCCTAGAAGAACTTGGACCTTTACCAAGGAATTCGGGCACCCCCGAGATACAGAGGAATTTCGCAGATTGTTGCGCTGATATGTCAGCATAACAATCTCGGGGAAACAGCTGTGACCTCCTCTACAGGAGATTGCCCCTCCCAACTCTGAATCCTTTTGGGGACCCAAGAGGGAACCCAAGGCCCCGACGGGACTCCCGTGGTCAGCCTTGGCTGACAGAGTGTTGGATCAAGTGAATGATCTGGTCTCAGGACAAGAAATTCACTTGGGTCCAACAGTTCAGATCAACTGCTTCCTCCTCCTCTTACCTCGCCAGTGGCGTTTCTATACGCCCTCGGACAAGCCTCTTCCGACTAACAGGTTGATCCAGACCTGGTTCGGCTCGGTCTGGGTCTGTCACTGCAGCACCTGACCGCAGAGAATGTTTCTCTTTCGCAGCCAGAGGCAGCGACATTGGAAGCCACCACCATGCTTCCCGCCATATTGGAGCTCCAAGCAGTCTCCTGGTTGGACCTGTGGTAGTTCACAGTGTCCAAGGTCGCTGCTTCCTCCAGGACCATCACCCCAGTGGAAGACTCAACCTTCAGGAGGCTGTGTCAGTTTGGAGGTAGGGCAATTACCTACCTGGCCCACCAGACTGCTAACCTATGGGTGAATCTGGTACCCAAGAGGCACAATGCTGCCCTCTCTTGAGTATCCAGGTCTCTCGGTTCAGAGTTGGTATTGGGCTTGAGAAATGGACCATTGCTGGGTTCTACCTCTCTCTTTAGTAGAGAACAGGTAAATGCTGCAGTGGACAAGCGGAGGGACGACAACAGGGACCGAGTCTGGCTAGCTCCTCCTCGGCCCCTAAGAAGTTCACCGGTTCAAAGAGTGCGCCTTTATGCCTCTTTGGACCAGCCTTGCCTTCGGGGCGAGGAGGAAAAGGGAAGAAGAACAGGGGGAAATGTTAGGGGTGGCATTCCTCCCAGCTGCTGCCTTTAGTGGGGGGTTGCATATCGAGCCATTGGGCAACTTGGCAGTGATACGGAGTGGAGACCTGGGTAGTGGATGTCCTTCGGGAGGGCTATCTACTTCCCTTTGAGTCCCCGCCACCCCTCACCAATCATCCGGTCCGTCTTCTATCCTATGTCGTGGGATCTTCGAAACACCAGGCCCTGGTGGAAGATGTGAGAACTATGCTGAGCAAGGGCGCTGTCAAAGTCATGTCAGACAGGTCTCAAGGGTTTTACAGACAAGTCTTTCTCGTGGAGACTTCAGGGGGTTAGAGACCAGTCATAGACCTTTCTGCCCTGAACTGATTCGTTCGCCAGACTCGGTTCAAGATGGAGACAGCACAGTCAGTGTTGGTATTCATCAAGGAGAAGGACTTCATGTTTACGGTGGACCCAACAGATGCGTATTAACAAATACCCATCTACCGGTTGTCCTGCAAGTACATCCACTTCATCCTCGGGGAAACAGTCTACAGTTCAAGGCACTATGCTTCAGACTCTCGACCACCCCCCAGGTGTTCACAAGAGTGTTCAACCTTGTCTCAGCTTGGGCACATTTGAATGAGATACATCTCTTGAGGTATCTCGACGATTGGTTGCTCCTGGCAAGCAGGACGAGTTCCCACTCGCTGTTGCTACAGGACAGGGATTGCCTTCTTGAGTTTCGTCGGAATCTAGGGCCTTTGATAAATCTGGAGAAGTCTAACCCCGAACCCAAGCAAAGGATGTTGTATCTGGGCATGCTGATAGGCATGGTGGCAGCAAGAGTCTTCCCCTCGGACTCTCGTATCAGCAGGTTCAGAGAGGTAGCGCGGTTGTTCCTGTCAAGACAGGAACAACCTGCTCGATTATGGTAAGTCGTGATCGGTCACCTGTCATCCTTGGAGAAGCTAGTTCTTCATGGGTGTCTTTACCTGCAGTCTCTCCAATGGAGACTTGGGTACTTTTGGTCCCAGTCATGAGATCCTCAGTCTTTCCTGGTTCCTCTCTCGCAGGAAGTAAAGGAAGACCTGCATTGGTGGCTGGACGACATGAACCTCACTGTGGGGGTGGATCTGACCCCTCTGGACATGCTCCTGTTCTCAGATGCATCAAACGAGGGGTGGGGCGTACACCTGGAGGAGTTGCTGACTGCAGGGATGTGGAACAATCACGACAAGCGCTTTCACATCAACGTACTGGAACTCAAGGCAGTCTTCCTGGCTCTCCAGGAGTTCCAGGAACGAGTGATAGGACACTCTGTGGTTGATGAGCAACAACACCACAGTAGTGGCATATGTCAACAAGCAAGGGGGATTTGCCTCCCTCGAGCTTCATAGATTGACAATGCAGATGCACGAGTGGGCGGTGGCTCACTCAGTAGAGCTGTCAGCCAGATACATTCCAAGCAAGAGGAATGTAGTGGCAGACAAGCTCAGCCACCAGAATCAGGTGACAGGAACTGAGTGGTCCCTACACAAGGATGCAGCAAAAAGGCTCTTCAGCTTAAGGGGGCATCCAGTCATAGACCTGTTTGCCATCCGGTTCAACAGGAAGGTGGAAATTTGCTTGGTTGTTCTGGACCTGTGGGCAGCAGCAGAGGACGCATTCCAACACCCATGGGACAACCTGGAAGCTTACGCCTTTCCCCCATTCTACCTGATTTGAGCCGTGCTCAACAGGGTGCAGATCACGCAGAATCTGCAGATGATTCTGGTGGCTCCCAAATGGCCTCAGGCCATTTGGTATCCCCACCGCTTGGCTCTTCTCTCTAAGGCACCGAGAGCGATTCCCCCTTGGCACAAGCTTCTGTGTCAACCTCGCATAGAACGGTACCACCAAACAGTAGAGTCCCTGTGTTTTCACGCTTGGGGGTTATCCACTATCTCTTACGAGCTACAGGCTTTTTCTCGTCGAGCAGCAACAGAGATGGCTGGATACCTCAGGAAGTCCTCTGCAGCAGTATATTAGGGGAAGTGGGCTGTCTTGTATGGTTGGTGTCGTAGATGGGGTATCTCTTCAGTTGGAGCCACTCTTCAGCAGGTCATGGACTTCCTAGTCTACCTTCGCCAAGAGAAGCTCCTCTCTGTCTCAGCGGTAAAGGGCTGTAGGTCGGCCCTAACCTTGATCCTGAAGCTGAAGGGGAAGAATATCTCGTCCTCCTTCGAGATATCTCTCCCCATGAGGAGCTTCGAGAGGTCTTGCCCACCCAGGGATCTCAGGCCTTCTGCGTGGGATGTGACTCTTGTGCTGCAGAGTCTGACTCATGCCCCGTACGAACCTCTTCGAGAGTCGCCAAGACAGGGATCTGATCCTCAAGACCATCTTTCTGCTTGCCCTGGGATCGGTGAAGAGAGTAGGCTAAATCCATGGGCTATCTTTTGAAGTTTAACACACAAGAGGTTGGGGACGGTTTCACTCGAATTTGTCCCAGATTTCGTAGCAAAGACTCAAAATCCTGCAGTCCCTGATGCTAGATTTGAGTCCTTCTCCATCCCCTCCCTCTGTGACTTTGTTGGTGACGATCTAGACGAGATGCTACTCTGCCCAGTTAGAGCACTACGGCGCTACCTGAAGAGGACTCGACATCTTTGGCCTGAGTGTCGACAACTCCTTGTTAGCATTGATGGTTCCAAGAAAGAGGTGTCCGCGAATGCTGTCTATTTCTTCTCACATTCTACATTATCTTAACTTTTAAATTATATTATTCGAAATCTGAACATACATTATTGGAAAATACTAACTCTAAGCTAAATAAGGAATCTGAAAATATTGCAAACAATTTTACAACACTCCATACAGTTAAAGAGAGGATGATAGGCATTACAAAAGCAACAGCATATGATATTATCAAGTAACTGATTACACAGCTGTAAGTCTTTAACACTACAGTAGCTAAAAATTTGAAATATTTTGGAAATTGCAGTAGCGCTCTTTTGTTTTGGCTGTATGTAGATTGCCTTGCCCACTTTCAGGGAAGAATAGGTACAAGGTAGCTAAACAGGACAATATGTTTGTGTTCTATGTCCATAGTGGGGAGGTGAGTGGGCTCCCATTATGTAATTACTTGGTATGTATATACAAAGATTTATTTTATTGTAATAATGTCATTTTTCCATAGCTGGGAGGTGAGTGGGCTCCCATTATGTAATTACTTGGTAAGTATGTATATACAAAGATTTGTTTTATTATAATAATGTCATTTTTATATACGTAAGTAACTTACACGTAATTAGACAGCTGAATCACACATTGACAGGCAGTGGGATACATGGACGTATACTATTTCAATAACAGTATTCTAGACAGAACTTTTTATGAAATAGTAAATTAGCTAGCAATGATAGGTACATGTTGTAACCTTAACTGGTGAGGGAGCTACAACAGGTAATTATTGCCCCAGGTCATCACCCCTCTCTACCTGCAGTGATAGGGCATCAGGACCCTGTGTCGTCTCTGCTTTAGTGGCTGCTTTGCAAACATGAGATAATTTTACTTATTGCCAAAGCTGATAATTGAACAAAATAAATGCCCTTGCCCTGGGCATAGTTCAAAAAAAGGCCAGCATTAACACTAACACCACCATTAAAAACATACACCAAAACAACTTTTCTTAAAACACCCATCCAAAAAAGACAATTGACTGGAGGGTACCCTGGTACACAGTACCCCAGGCTTCCCAAGACAAACTCGAGAACCTCAATCAAGGGTAGGAGATAGTCAAATAGGAGTTTAACTCCTATCATTCGGTACCCAATACTATGCAAGCAGCATTGAACCGACCCAATACGTACACAGCATTCATCGTAAATTGTCTCGCCATCCTGAAAATAATGCGTAGCAGGATTGTAAAGAGAGAGAGTCTGCTTAAAAGCCAGGGATGTGGCCACTGCCCTTATATCAAGTGACTTTTAATAAGGGGAATACTTCATGTAATTTTGAATGTGATTTTATGATTACGTCTCTAAGAAATCAAAGGCGTTCTTAGACAAAACACACGGGATTTCTCACTGAGCACCATAAGTTCTGAGAAGTTATTATTATTATTATATAAAGGATTAGTTTATCTAGACCTCTGAGGCTAATAAAGGCCCTTCTCAGGCTGGTAGTTCTGGGAAGAGCCTCTAATACCTTTTGTTCTTTCTAAATAACATTTAAGAGCTCTAACTAGACAGAGAGAGCTGTCTTGGTCTGTTGGGTCTAGAATCTCTTAAGCTCTTAATTAAAAACAAACGAAGTCAAGCAAAAGTCGGGTTAATGGGGGGAGTTCCTGTTTGCCCAGAGGGGAAGGATCCCCCACCGAGAGGACAGAAGTTCCCGAGTACAACTCCATGTCGGCATGTTTCCCTCCTTCCTCTTCTCTCGACTTGTCGAGTGAAGAGGCGGAGAGAGACATGTCGCCCGAAGGGGAAAGAGAGAGACGGGAGTTTACGTGGAGGAAGGAAAGACGATGACGTATCATCACCAAAGGAGTCGAGGGGGAGCTTTCCGATGACACCCTGGCAGACTTATGTGTGGCTTCTTCCTACCCTCATATCTCTTCCACTGCTCCTCTGACCAGGAGATACAAGTGTCACAGGTCATTGATTTATTGCATTCTCATCCAGGTCATCACTGGAGCGGAAAGCTCCACATTTCCTGCCCCCCACCTCCAGGGAATAATCGCCAAATAGATGAGGAGCGAGTAGGCTTATTTGATTCGTGGGTTTGCATCATATCTATACAAACACACAAATGACCAAATAATTACAAGTATACTCAAAAGAAAAACAAAAGAAAGAAATTAGCGATCTCACAACAGAAACGGGCAGAGATAGAACATCTGCACATGCTGAGGTCGAAAGCAAAGTGGAATGTTTACGTCTAGTTGAGCGGGACTCCCGACTATCGGCCAACCAATTACTGCCTAACTACCTTGTTATACAATCTTACGACCGAGTTCCAGCTGCCACTGAAAGTCATTCCTTATGTAAAGGACTGATGGTTTGTATAATGTGTAGGAACAATTAGTTTTTTTTGTATATACTTTTTTTCCTACACCGTATAAAAACTTTCCGTCCTTTACTTAATATAGATTGCAGCTCAGCTGAAACTACCGGGTAATACATTCTTTTATATACCAAGGTTGTTAACTACCGGGCTGGTAGTCATCTGCCCGGCGGTGGGGAAGCACCGCCTCCCCACCAGCTCACCGAGTGGCCACTTTGATTACAGCCGGCATCGAGGAAAGACCTCTCTCTTTTGCTCTCGTTGTCTTGCTGAAATTATTCATAACATTCTTTTTCTCTTTCTAGATAAATGTAAGTATGTCTGACAATATGGTTATGCGTTCCTGTCCTGGTGTCCCAGGCACCGTAGGTGCAGGACTTTCATGAGCAAGATTGATAGAGACCTTCACTCCCTTTGTCCTTCTTGCAGGGGGCATTCCTGTACATCGGAATCCCCCTGTGAGGAGTGTCGTACCTGGTCGCCTGCCCATTGGGTTGAATATCACCAGTGTTGAAGTAAGAAGAAGAAAAGGGATTCTTCGCCTTCGAGTTCTTCCTCGAAGACCAAACGACCCAGGCCTTCTGCTTCCTCGTCAGGGACTCATCCTTTGGGACCTTCAGCGTCTCACTACTCCAGGAGTGAGGCACATAAGAGCAACGATTTAACTCCTCGCCAGCCTCTGAAAGGGCAAGACCTGCCAGTTTCCCCTGGTGAAATGAGAAGGCCTGGCCCTTCTAAGGATAAGCCTTGTTTTTCAGTGCATGATGATGACGTCCTTCGTGTTTTGTGGCCGTCATTGGGACTTCCTGGCCTGCCATCGAAGGAGAGACTTTTGTTGGCACTCTTCTCTGGGGCTGCGTCTCCCTCCTTAGTCTCCTCGGAGGGGTTGGCCTCATCCTCCCATGCTGTTAAGGAAGATGCCCTTCCCTCTACGGCGCAGCCCCCAGAGCCCTCCCTGTGGAGGCTCTTTTCGACGCTGTATACCTGTTTGCCTGCCTGTATGCCTGCCTTCGGGGATGCGGGCCCTGCAGCTTCACCTTGTCCCTAGACGAGGTCCTCGGACTACTCCTGACACATCTTCTTTGAGAGCCAGCAGTGACTCTCAGAGAAGTAGTAAAGACTCCTCTCTGAGACATGCTGACACGCACTCTCCTTCAAGACCTGCCAGACCTTCACACGTAAGCTCCTCGTCTTTGTGCGATGCTATGGCACGCACAAAGGAGCCTTCGGTGGACTTACTCTCCTTCTCAATGCGCAATGCTACGGAACGCACACAGGACGCTTCGCTAATTGCACAATCCCCTGCAGTGTGTGATGCTTCAGCACACACACAGGAGCCTTCATTGGAGAGAAGTCGCAGAGACTGTCTCTCCCTCTTGGGGACAATGCGCGCCCCCCATTCTACACCTGTGCATGCAGCAATACAGCAAGAACACCTTCCTGATGCACGCCTTGTTACTCCTGTGCAGTGTGCTCCAACAGCACGCCTGCTTCCTCAAGACAGCGCTCACCTGTGATGCACGTTGCCCAACACGCTGCTTCACCTCTGCATCAGTAACAGCATAAGCGCTCACCGATATGCACCACTGCCCATGCGAGCCAACGCGCGTCACCAGAGTGTTTTTCTCAACACTCCTGCAGGCGCTCTCGGTCTCCAGTATCACGCCCCAGACGCGCTCCTTCTTCAGAACGCTCTTCTTCTTCTTCTTCTTCTCATGCTACAAGATGCACATTTTTACCAGTAAAGTGTCAATGCTCTCCAGCTCATTCTCCCACTCGCATATTGCCTACACACACATGCGTTACGAACCTGTGTGCGTGCCCGCACCGACACAAGCTCTTGCTCCTGCAGATACAAACGCACCTGTAGAACCTTTTCCTCTGATTTTTTCAATATTTCAACACGAAAACAGAGAAGACTGAGTCGGAGTACCCGTCCTTGAAACTTCCATCGTCAGCTCCTCCTCCAGAGGTCCCATCTCCACCTCGGGATTCTCGTAAAACTGCAACCCAACCTTCCAGAAGGCAGCTATATAGGCTTTTAACATTAATCAGAGGTCGTCGTTCCTGACTCTGCCTCGAGAATGAGGCCACAAGCAGGCCCCTTCTCCTTCAAATGACCTTTCAGCCCCCCTTCCTATTCCTTTTGGGAAGTTGGGAGAGCAGTCACTAGTGCTTAACGCCAGGTGAGAGACGCTCTGGAAGCAAACGCATCCCGTGACTCCTCCTTACGAATCCAGACCTCCAACCTCTTGAAGTTCTCGATCTCCGAGGGTTCGTTCCCTTATAGAGAAGTATCACATCTCACTCATCAAATTCGAACCTAGCCAAGATCCTCCTGACAGTGCTTGCGGAGAGGGCTCCACCTCCCCTCTCTCCTCCAGCTTCGCCAGAAGCAGACAGGCGTCCTCCAACTCCAACTTCCCCCTTCTCGCAAGAGGCTGTCCAAGAGGGGAATAAGAACCTTTGGAAGGCAGCGAAGAATCACTCTCGCGATTCCACAGGCCTCCAAGGGCTCCTGTGGCTCTGGGGGCCTTGGCTCCCGGACCTTCTGCTGCCCCTCATTAGATTGGATTAGATTATAAAATTTTTGGCACATAGCCAAGCGCCGGAGCCGAGGGGCCATTCAGCGCATATACATCTTTAAAAAAAAAAAAAAAAAAAAGACACTTATCACACAAACAAACGTGCACATAAATGATCTAACATACAATTCATTCATCCATAAAAGTCAAACAAGAAACCTAAAACAATTAAGAGAACAAAATTACAATTCATAAAAAAAGACCAATATTATTTTTTAAATATTATAATTTGCTCTGCCTGAGCACCTTCACCTAAAATATCGGCAAGAGTCTTATTTGCCAGCAAACAAGCTCTACGTTTGTTTGCAAAATGAGGGCACTCCACCAAAATATGCACCACAGTCAAATCCACATGACAGGTGGAACAGCGAGGATCCTGCCTATCTGCTCCACCCATCATTAAATACCCGTGAGTATATTTAGTGTGGCCAATTCGCAATCTAGCTAAAACTATCTCAGACCTTCTATCTATCCGCCTATGAGGCCAAGGATGAACAGTAGGCCTAATCGATTTTAATTTAAGATTATTACCTAAAGTAGACCAGTGGGCCTGCCACTGGTCTCTACAATAAAATCGAATAGTACTTTTAAAATCAGAAACAGGGACGCCCATGTTGAAAATGTGCCTTAGTCTAGTTGCAGCCTTAGCTGCAGCGTCGGCTCACTCATTCCCAACAATTCCAACATGGGACGGAGCCCAACAAAACCTAACAGAAAAACCTCTTCTATTAATTAAAAGATAAAACCAATCTTGTACTTCTTGCACTAAAGGATGGTAAAATCCTCAAAGAGTTGGTAAAAATGGTAAAAACCTTGTTAATACAAGAACTATAAAAAATATATTTAAGAGCAGTCAAAACTACCAGCAGTTCAGCTGTAAAAACAGAGGAATTAGATGGAAGCTTCTTTTTAATTATATTATTACTTGTCACTACAGAGCAACCGACACCATCAGAACCCTGCGAGCCCTCAATATATTTATGATAAGAATCACCATGTTTGGAAGCATGATCCAAGAAACTTGCCCTCAACTGATCACCAGAACTGTTGCTCCTGCTGTCCCTAATTGGGCAGATCTCTAAGCATGGTCTATTCCAAGGAGGAAACTTTGAGTGTGAAATTTCAGCTACTGCAGGAGGCAGTAATCCCAACTCCCTGGCAGAGCTTGCTAATCAAACTTCAAGCGGCTGTGGCAATCTAGGTCTATTTGGGGCTCTATTACTTGGTTCTTTAACATACTTATAGTTGGGGTTCAGCTTTGACGTAAGTACTCATGATATGCATCTCAAGCCTAATTCCTCCCTACGGATAAATAGAGGGGGAAACCTGACTCAACATATAGGCTTTCTACTGGTGAAGTTCTATAGGCTCCCGTACAAATACATGAAGCCATAGTATGGATAATATCTAATTTCTGCAGTGTTGTTTTGCACACACAACCATAAACTTGACAACCATAATCAATTTTGCTTAGGCATAAAACCTGGTACATCCTCAAAAGGGTGATTCGATGTGCCCCCTAATTAAAATTTGACACAACTTTAAGAATATTAAGATGAAGCTTCACGTTACACACAACTTCATTATTATGTTTAGTTAAAGTTAATTTTTTTTATCAAATATAACACCTAGATGCTTAATGCTATCTTCATAAGGTAAAATGGAACCATTTAAAAACAACGTAGAGATCTCTCCCAATCTTCTTAATCAACAAAATCATATAGCTTTGGTTTTTTTCTGGTGAAAATTTGAACCCTTTAGCACTGGCCCATAATGTTGCAGCATTAATAGCAGTCTGAATCTTCTGACAAGCTTCGACAGCTGTAGGCTTACTACAGATTATTGCATAATCATCAGCAAAAGCCAGACCATGCACCCCGACAGGAACTTGTTCTAGTAGACCGTTGACAGCTACATTAAAGAGTGTTGGACTAAGGACGCTTCCCTGAGGTAACCCTTTTTCTTGAGGGTAAGCAGAAGAAATGTAAGAGCCCACTCTTACTTTCAGGTAATGTTCTGACAAAAAATCTTTAAGACAATAGAACAAATTTCCCACAATACCCCAGTCAACAAGTTGCATAAGGATACCCCCTCGCCAGGTAGTGTCGTAGGCTGTTTCTAGGTCATAGAACACTGCAATAGTCTGGTTTTGCACGGCAAAAGCATTCTGTATCTCCCAAGTAAGGAACATCAAAGGGCCAGAAGTACTTCTATTTTTCCTAAAGCCTAACTGCCGATTAGATAAAAGATTCTTTTATTCCAAATACCACACAAGTCGAGCATTGATTATCCTGTCATATATCTTGCTAACACAACAAGTTAGAGCAATTGGCCTACAGTTCTTAGGAAGGAAGGAATCTTTTAAAAGGTTTTAAAACAGGTACAATAATAGATATCTTCCAAGACTCTGGTCAAGTTCCTGAAGCCAAAAACTATTTAAAATGTCTAAAAGAAATTGTTTTTTACTTGTAGGCAGATTAAAAATCATTGAGGACAGAATGTCATCTTCCCCAGGAGATGATGGGGAAGATAACGAGATTGCATGATCTAATTCTTTCATGGTGAAAGGAAGATTATCCGACTCTGAATTTAAACTAACAGGAGGAACAACTGTGGTACCATCCCTAATATTCCTGAATGCAGGGGAGTAATGGAGGGCACTAGATATATTGGAGAAATGCCTACCAAAGGTTTCTGCAACTTCTCCAGAATCAGATATGAGGAAGCCATCGATTTTCAACATAGGCATGGGAGGTGGAGCAAATTTGACATAGGGGAATCATATTTCAATTCACTTATGTAGCTAATAAAGGATTCCCTCCTCGCTTGCTTAAATGTTTTCTTTTGCTTAGCAAGACCTCTTTTATAGATAATTTTATTGACTAAGCAAGGATATCTATGATATCCCTTGTAGCAAGTTCTTGTTATCTTTCGGCTCAAGGCACATGCATCACTCCACCAAAGTACCACAGGACACTGAGGTTTACCAGAAGTTTGAGGAATAGACAGCCTGGCACCACACAGCAATATACTGATTAAATACTCATACGCAGATGTTGGGCTCTGAAAATCATTTATCTCCTGATCAACTTCAGTAAATTTTTTGAATAATCCCCAGTCAGCCTCCCCTACCTTCCATTTTGGTAAACATGGAGATGGAATATTTTTCATATACTTTAAGTGAATGGGCCAATGATCACTGCCATGATCATTCTGGTCTACTACCCATTGGTAATCTAACCTCAAAGACGAAGAGCAGATAGTGAGGTTAATGGCCGAATCTGTATTGTGAAAAACATCATGTCTTGTACAGGCACCATCATTCATTAAAGTGATGTCATTTAAGTCAAGCAGCTGTTCTATTATTAAATCCCACCGGTTGCAGTCTGGCTCTCCCCAGAGGGTGTGCTTGGCATTAAAATCTCCCATCAGAATGAAGGGTTTAGGAAGCTGGTCTATCAATGTCTGTAGATCGTTTAATTCTAGCTGACGGGGATTACCCTGCGCATCCTGCAATCTATTTTCAATGATGGATCAAGGTATAGAGAACAAATAGTGATCCATTTATAATTGAAAATTTGAACTGCACAAGCCTGCAACACAGTGTTCAATTGAACAACCCTGTGATTAACTAACTTGCGGACTATGAAGCCTGTGCCTCCCTGGAGACCTATGAAATGGATAATTAAAACCCAAGTTGGGAGTGTGCTCTCCCAACTTTGTCTCCTGTAGACACATCGCAAATAGATCATGTTCCTTAAACAGAACTCGAACTTGCTCTCTATTTGGTATAAAGCCACGGATGTTCCACTGCATGACAGCCATTATTTAGAGGATGAAGGGATCTTAAAATTCTCTACTAATTTAGGAATTTGTGTCCTGGTGAGAGAGATCTTATCAGTTTTATTTACCAGTACTTCTTGATCTAGATCTAGGTGTTACAGATCTTTTAGATGATGGGCCTTTACTTGCCTTTTCAGTTTTGCTTTTGTTTTTCCTATGATGGCTGAGTGACCGTGAATGAGGCAAAGAGGGAGAAAGGGCCCTCTTCTGACGAATAAAGAGGGCCTCCATCTCCCCACTGTCATCTCCACGGTGTACTGTAATGTCAGGATCAGGTGAGGGCTCAATGTCAGGCAATGTCCCTGACAGAGAGAAGTCGTCAACATATTGAGATCCAGCTTGAACCCTTGAACCAACAAGGTCCCCTGGCTTGACCAGAGTCTCTGCAACATGAGGAGCCCCACCAGAGGGGGCATGGGAAGCCCCACCAGAGGGGACATGGGGAGCCTGACCAGGCGGGGCGCTGGGTGCCCCACTAGAGGGGTCGTGGGAAACCCCACTAGAGGGGTCGTGGGAAACCCCACTAGGGGGGCCTCTGGGAGCCCCACTAGAAGGGTCCCCAGAAGTAGCAGTATTGGATTGCTGTGCCTTCAAGGCATCTGAATAAGATTTCGTTGCCAACAGCTTCTTGGCCTGTCCCACACTGATGTGTTTGGCAATAGAATTTAGTAATGCCTATTGTTCTTTCTTGAATGCACTACATTTCTTATCACAGGCTCGATGTTCACCCTTACAGTTCACACAAATTACCAGTCCTGAACATTCCTCGTGCTCAGGCTGGCCACACGATTCACAAAGTTTATTCCTGGTACAAACCTTAGAGGAGTGTCCAAAACCAAAACATTTAAAGCACTGGAGCACTCTCGGTCTGTAAGCACGAACTTTCATAATTTCACTGTCAAGAACAATGTCTGATGGCAAAAAAGAACTTACAAATGTAAATTTTAAAATAAGCATCGACGAGTGGGGCACCTTGAAAACCTTCCAAACCACATCTGGACACATTTCCAAAATTTCCTCCTCGTCCATTTCATGTAAATCTTCATTAAAGATAACACCCTTCGCATAACTAAAATTATAGTGAGGTTTTACCTCTTTTATCATACCCTCGGGATCAAGCTTCAAATTTAGGAGCATTACCGATTGACCATCTGTCTTGGTATGAACAAAAAACTATTATTCCCAAACCGGGTTACTTCTGGACTCCCAACATTGCCGATCTTCTGGCTTACCAACCTCTTCACCTTGAAGAGGTTGCCTCTCTCACCATGTGTTGTAATAATTAACCACTTAGCTGGGTCTGGTGATCTGGAGGTTTTACGTATTCTACTAGGATCTTAAGTTTCATTTGGTGGTCTATAAATGTCAAGATACCTAGGGACCTCTTCTGCCTCTACAAGTCCAACACTCATAGAATCTGACCTGAACTCTCTGTAGGCTCTGTGAGCTTCCGATTCGTTGTTCAAAAATATCCAGAATTCAAAAAAACCATAATTTTTGCCAAGTCTATTCCATAATTCTTTAATGTTCCCAAATTTTACAAAATTCATTAAATAGTGTGTCATAATTCCAGTCTAAAGGGACAGGTTTCACATGCAAAATGGTAGTAACAAGGAGCTCATTTAAAAAAGGCTCCAAAGTCACAATGGAGGAATTACCAGAATTTTCCTTGTCCTTATCCTTGCCTAAGTCGTCAACAGAAGGTTTTACTAATGTCTCCACAAGACGAAGAATTGATTATTCGTCTAGCTAGCCCCCCACCCACCATGAAGCCACATTTAGAGGACAGTGTTATCCCAAATAGGGCTGCCCTAAGGGTAACACCCAGATATACACCCCACCCTCAGTGCTTAAGGCGTCAAGTCCGTCGAGATCAGACCCAGCACTAAGAATAGGGTTTGACATCTAAACTTTCCCCTAGCTCGACCACTTTAGGTACCGAGTTCTACGGGTGAAGTGGCATGCCAACCATCCTCACCCTCCATCAAATCCAACAAATAAGTCCAAATCATGTCCAAAACCAATCCAAAAGTCATCAACGTAAAATCCATACCTTAAAGGGGAAGGAAGCAGAAGGATGAAATGTTTTTAGTAAAAGGAAAAGGGCTGACTTATTTAGTTGGATCAACAGCTGGGCACCAAGGCCCAGCGAGAAAGCAGTTCCCACCAGGCATCAGGGCCCAGCTGCTGAACCCTATGCCCCCCCCATCCTCGGCAAGGCTTCAGCATCTGGGGAGCGCTGCCCCTCATGAACAACTAGAGACTCGGCCTTCTTCTTCAAGACTGGACCCCTCTCATTCACATTTGGGTGCATCAATACAGAGGGAGGATGATTTTCACAAGGCAACCGACAGCTGTTCCGGAAGATGCAGCAGCTGAAACCACCTTGAAGGAAAAAGGCAATTAAAAAGCTATAAATATATTTATATAAAAATCTGTCAGAGAACTATAGAAAACCCAAAAACACATAAAATACCCATCCCACCTACACACCTATTTCAAATTAATTGTAAACAAAAGTACAAGCAACACAGGCAACCCGAACACTTCCAAATCTTACACAATTCTGTGAAATAAATAGATATTAAAAGTACTAAAACTTTTATATAGTAATATATATTATATTAATTGGAGGTAAACTTTATGTAAATAAAAATTTAACGAAGCAAAAGACTTAAAAACAAATTATATACACTAACACATACACAAACTCAAACATCATGACCAAATTAACCTAAATTTTTTCAAGAAGATCTGCTTCTTGAAACTAAAAAGGCTATCCTCATTAAAATCTCTTCCTATAATGGCATTCAGTTTAAAATCTGTTCTTCCAACTGTGTTAAAATGACAGTTCCTTACTGACATTAAGCTGGGACACTACTATTAAATGTTTTACTGTGAGGGGAACAATACATTCCTCACAAAATGGTTCAGGGTCATTGTTCATTAAAAAATCATGAGTAATCCGTGTGTGGCCAATCTGTAACCTACATTATGCAGTCTCTTTCCGACGGTCTTCTAAAATATGAAGCCAGGGGTGGTCGAGGGCGAGGCAAACGTGGCAAAAGGAAGAAAGTCCATTGCGACATGTGAGGACGGCACTACCCCCACTCTGCCACCTGTGGGTGGATACCTGGAAGCCAGATGGACGAGGTGGTAGTACCACGAGGTGGAGGATTGAACGCTGACAGTCGTCCGACACGGGTATCACGTCCCGTTCATCAACTCTCCCCCTCCTCTGATTTGACCCCCGAAGATGTCATCATCCTATCATCAGGGATCGACGAAGGATCTCGCCCTTCGGGCGGAAGTCCAGGACATGCTGGGGAAGGATGCTCTTGAGGAGGTCCTCAACGAGTCTCTAGGCTTCTTCAGTTGACTCTTTCTTGTAAAGAAGGCGTCTGGAGGCTGGAGACTGGTCATCAACCTCTCAGCCCTAAACGAGTTTGTTCAGCAAACCCCGTTCAGGATGGAGACCCCCAGCACGGTCAGACAGGCCATTCGTCCTCTGGATTACATGGTGACAATCGACCTAAAAGACACATACTTCCAGATCCCAATCCATCCATTGTCCATGAAGTATCTTCGTCTTGTTGTAGCGGACAGTGAGTTCCAATTCAAGGTCCTATGTTTTGGTCTCTCCACAGCTCCGCAAGTCTTCACTTGGGTGTTCACCCTAGTGTCGACATGGGCTCATCGTCAGGGCATTCATCTATTGCACTACCTAGATGATTGGCTGATACTGGTGCCCTCGGTGGAACTGCTTCGTTTCCACCGAGACAGGCTTCTGGCATTTTGTCATGATCTGGGGATCATGGTGAATCACAAGAAGTCCTCTCTAGAGCCCTCTCAATGACTGGTGTATCTCGGTATGATCCTCGACACCATTGCAGGGAAAGCCTTTCCAACACCAGAAAGACTGGAACTCCTCCAAAGAGTTGCTCTGCCCTTCCTTCGACAGTCCCAGCTACCAGCACATCAGTGGCAACAGTTGCTGGGACACCTGGCCTTGCTGGAACGCCTTGTTCCAAATGGTCAGATGCACCTTCAATCTTTTCAGTGGGGTCTGAAGAATCGTTGGTCGCAAAGTCAAGATTCTCCTCATGATCTAGTCCAAGTGGAGGAGAAAATGCACTCCGATCTCGAGTGGTGGCTGGATGACGCGAACCTGTTGAGGGGCTCCCCTCTCCAGTCTCGTCCACCCAATCTGACGGACACATCCAAGGAAGTATGGGGAGCGCACCTACTCCAACACCTGGCTTCGGGCCTATGGTCCGACCAGGAATGTTGAGATCATATCAATGTGCTGGAACTTCGAGCTGCCTTCCTGGCACTCCAGGACTTCAGCTCTCTTCCGAGAGCTCTCTAATGAGCGACAACAACACCGTAGTGGCATACGTGAACCGTCAAGATGGGACTGTGTCTCTGCAGCTATGCCAACTAGCAGAGCAGATTCACAAATGGGGAGCTCTCAACTCAGTAGGGTTGACAGCTCAGTTCATTTCAGGCAAACGGAACATCGTGGTGGACAATTTGAGCAGGACACAGATCATTGGCTCTGAATGGTCTTTGGCTCCTCAGATAGCAAACAGAGTCTTGACTTTGTGGGGTTCCCTGACAATAGACCTGTTCACTACCTCTCTAAATCGGAAGCTGCCAATTTGCTGCTCTTCAGTTCAAGATCCAGATCCAGCAACAGCGTTCAAGGACGCATTCCACCACCCCTGGGACGGCCTCGACTTCTATGCTTTTCCACCATTTTGCCTGATCAGGCAGCTGTTGAATTGAGTGCGATCCACACCTTCCCTGTACATGACGCTAGTAGTGCCAAAATGGCCCCATGTAGAATGGTACCTGGACCTTTTACTTCTGCTGGTAGAGACTTCAAGAGTGCTTCCGCCACTCCCCGACCTCCGACCTCCTATGCCCACCACATATGAGGATCTTCCACAACACGGTGAGCTTCTTACATCTTCACGCATGGAAGTCATCATCAAAGTCCTGGCTGTAATCAAAGTAACGACGCAGTGAGCTGGTGGGGAGGCGGTGCCTCCCACCACCAGGCAGATAACTGCAGGCCCTGTAGTTAACTGCCTCGGTATATAAAAGCATGTATTAGCCGGTAGTTTCAGCTGAGCTGCAATCTATCCATACAAGTAAAGGACTCCAGCTTTGTATGGTTAGGGAAAAATAAATTTTACTTTAAAAATCATATAATTTTAATATATTTGTAATGAATATAAAATTTGTATATATGTATGATTCATCTTTTATCAATGCTTCAGTTGATTTTAGAAAATAAAATGTAAAGCATTCTAGTAAAAATGAAATGTTCACAAATTTTTCTTGGTGCTCGGGTTGAGCTCGACCAGCACGCACCTTTAACGGGGTACCAATATAGCGAAACCTATCCAGGGTGAATCAAAACTATTTGGCATGAAAGAACACATTTTACTGTGTTCACTCTCATAAAAGATAAATATATAAAACTCTCACTATTCTGATGAAATCAAGTGAAAATATCGCACGCAATCTGTTGATCAATTTTACGCAATAAACATGCCCTCAGCGCCATCTACTAACAAAAAAAATAACTAAATTTTGTTCAGAACGATAGGAATTCAAGTGATATTTTGACTTGAAAACACTTCATATAACGTAAAATAAACTTGTCCCATATCAGTAGAGTATCTTGAGATTCATTTATGCTAACCAGAAGCAAGAAAATCACTCTGATTTGACTTCAATACAGCAAAATAAACTTACCTCACAATCGTCTTCAGCCGACTTCCAAACCAGAACATTGACTGCTATTTTTGTATTTTATAATACAACAATAGTAATATGAAAATAAATACATTATTATTGGATGCAGTGAAGTAAAGCATAACTTTTTAAATGATCCATGGAAAAGATGTATAGGTATGCATTATGTGTGTATTTTATCAAATGATACTAGTATGTGAATATTACATACGCTAATCTTATCTCTCATGTATGATGCAACCCCATTAAAATTAGCGCCAAAATTAGGTGTTCAAAAGTTGGATTATATGTGAGTATATACAGTATTCAAAGAAATTAAAAATTAAAGATCCCAACGGGAAAATGGTTAACGGCTAGTCAGCAAGAGCTCACAAAAATACGTCACCATCAGAAGACGGCCGAAAGCAAAGTGGAGTGTTCACATCTGGGCAGGCTGGCCTATCCGCCTATCAGACGGTAGTTACTGCCTAATCACCTTGTTCAAGAATTTAACGGCTGTAATTCCTTACGTAAAGGATCTCTGGTTTGTATATTGTGTAGGAACAAATGTTCAAATTTAATTTAAACATCAATACACCTGTGAAGTTTGGTGAAGATGAAATGAAGATAATGGAAACGGAAATCCAAAGAATAACAAGAAAATTAAAGAAAACAAGAAACTTTACCTTTCTATACATGAAGTTTAACAATTAGGATACAACTCTACAATGTAAGCAGGATCTTAGAAAAGGGGGTTGCGCATAGCAACATTTAGCTATAAGCAGTTCTGGGAGATGTAAATAGACATAGTACCTGGCTATACGCAGTGCCGGGAGGTGTATATAGACAACAACATTCTATACGCACCGCCCCGGTAATGGGTATAATCTACAGGATGCTATTAACAGCACTGGGCGGGCAATGTGTATAGCGATATTGCCTAACAGCAGCGCTGGGAGGTGCGAATAGCCCCTGCCATTACATTATGACTCAACACTGTCAATCAGAGGACTGTCCAAGCGGATCTAGCCGACTCTCAGGTCAATGGGGTGCCATGAAAACGGTGTACTGTTAGCACGTACCTCTCCATCACCAACTGCAAAGGTATAATAATCATTGCCTTCGCCCCTACGTTCCTCAACATGATGCACACTGAATGGTCCCATGATCACTGAGTCTGGAACTTCCATTACTTCAGAAGCTGGAATGTTAACTGCCAGTGCTGGAACTGTGACCTGCCTGCTGAAAATCCCCAGGGTAGGTACCACACGAAGAACATGTGATAAATCTAGGTATAATTCTGCAACTGGCATTTCTTTGGAAATTAGTTTTCTATATTAGCTAATATTTTGATTGCTTATTAAGAATTTACTGTTATTTTGGGGGGGATTGACTATAATTAACCACCAGGAGCTGGTATTAAACACATCAAAATACATTGGACACCCCAATCCCTAGTGGCTTTCGTATTCGCGGGACCGTTCCTTGCAGTCCATGCAGAGCTGTTGCCTAGAATTACCGAACATGCCTTAAGCTAGTAGGCTACTCCAGGGTTGAGCATTTGTACAAAGTCAACATGAGGCCATTGCTAGCATCCACCGACCTAATTTAGGATAAAAGGCAATCCATAACTCACATCTCAAGATGAACCACTCATTTTTTGACAATTTGGTCACCAGCAGCATCGTCAAATTCACACAAAACTAGGCTACCGTCATTCCCATCGGTCCCCCTTACCATTGGATAGAGTTCAAAGGTAAATTCTCAGTTAATTACAGCCATCCCCCCAAAAATAATGGTAAATTGTTATTAATCAACCAAAATACTATAGGAAACCGCAATTCGCCGCGAGGTACCCGCCATGTCTGGATAACTTAGATTAACCCAAAGGAGGCTTGACTGTGTGGCGGGATCACAAGCTTAAAAAACAAGTAGCAAATCCCCCCCACATAAACTTAATCAATCCAGCTTCCAAACTCACCCTCTGTCACACTTTCCTCTTTACACTACAAGAATACACGCAGGACAATTGACCTATACCTACACAAAACAAAAAACTCTCAAAACACATGTACTTTACCAACCACTTCTTGACACACTCAGTTCGAGGAGCTGTACTGTCCACTGGATACAACCATCATAACACAACGAACAACAAGGACTACAACAACCATGGACCACAAACCAACAAGGAACTCAACCACAACTCAAAAACACAATAACAAACAAGGAATACAACCACAACAAAAGACCACTGCACAACCAACCACTAACAAAAAAACAACAGCACAAAAAGGCAACACACACACCCACTAACAACACCAAGGGATCACAACAGCTCACCAATAACAACCCTCAACAACTCACAACCACACTAAGAAACCACAACAGCTCCCCAACAACAACCCTCAACTATAACAACTCACAAATAACTCAACAAAATTCACAAGCACAACAAATCCAACAACACAGGCACAACAGCTCCAAAGCAAACAACATCAACTCACAACAACTAAACAACAAATCAACAAAACACAAAACTTAACTGACTATAGCGATCAGTGCCTTCACAGACCGCTGCCGACACTATTGACTATCACAGCTTCTGACTAAAGACTGACCAAAGACTGACTGAAAACACAGAACTCTAAACTCCAACAGCACCAGCAGACAACCCAGAACCCATCAACAGCCAATTCAGTCGTTAACTATCCATACAGCAATTACACTATCTCTCTCTCTCTCTCTCTCTCACAGACGATGTCAAATAGAACTCCATAACTCCTCCATAACTGTTTCAACACCAAT
The DNA here is from genome assembly GCF_015104395.2 of Macrobrachium nipponense. Lineage (NCBI taxonomy): Eukaryota > Metazoa > Arthropoda > Malacostraca > Decapoda > Palaemonidae > Macrobrachium > Macrobrachium nipponense. The sequence continues at coordinate 118,067,190 of NC_087201.1, forward strand.
TTACTTTGCTGCCTCCAAACTAAAATATAGCTAGATCTTGTATGTAGATGTCTTAAACATCCGGTCTGACCATGTGAGGCAAGTATGTAGCTTACAAGGGGAACAGGCTTATTTGGACCTTGGCTGATTCGGACCAGGCTGATTTGGACCATGTACTGGCTCATTCAGACCTTTATCCAGGCTTATTCGGACCCACGGTCTAGGTATACTAGGTCTGACGACGCGCAGGCTACCTGGCTCGCAGTAGGGGACATGACGTCACGTGAAAGACTCTTTCTTTGTGAGCCAGGTATATAGACATAAGTTTTGTCAGTAATGAAAAGAAAGCTGAAACTTTTACTGCAGAAGAAAGGCTAGCCGTAAGATCTTGTGATGAAATGAAAATCGCAAAACACTGGAATTATTATAAAAGGAACATATAGATTAAATAAACCTTATGGAAAAGTTCAGATTATCATGCTGAGGGGTCTGACTGCTAAATGGAGACAACCTATCTTTTATGATTTTGACAAATCATGTGTCCATGAGATGTTGATAGGAATGACTGTGGAAGTAGAGAATGCAGACTACCCCGTAATTGCATATATTATGTTCTTGATCTAGTCCCTGACAATTAAAAATTATGGCAGACTTTTGGGATAGACCCAATAAAATTAAACCAAGTTGAAGTAAAAAAAAACCATGTCATGATGGGGAAATATTCGTATTTGCCGATGCCCCACATATAACACTGACAAGAAATCATTTTATAACTAAGGGCTTTTGTTTTGACGATTGAATACTGAATACTGATGTGTATGTATGTATGTGTATATATATATATATATATATATATATATATCTATGTATATATATATATATATATAGATATATGATATATATATATATAATATATATATATATATATATATATCTTAAAAAGGGTGCGGTAATGAATTGTTAATCTCAGCTCTTTCCGGTTAGAGACAGGCCGCTTAGTGACAAGCGCTAGGTTCCTCAAAGAATGCTGAAATGAAAAAAACCGCCAGGAATGATGGCCAATGCAATCTGAGTTTGCCGACGCCTTGGAAATCACATGCTTGGGACATGCAGCACCCATGGTTGCTAGGTGCCCCAGGGCGTGTCTGCATGTGTGTTCGTAGCATATGATATATGGGCTTGATGATAGAAAATGAGAAGAAGAGAGGATACTCTTTGATTACTTGTGACAGTGTGCAGAACACACCTGGAAGAGATTTGAGAAGGCCCATCGAATAAGGTAACGTAAGATAAGACTGAAAAGTTAACCTATGAAGTGAAAAGAGAAAGAGAAGTGTGGTGCGTACACATTCATTTTGATTAACTTTCGTGTGTAATAATTATGGTCTCTTTATTTCAGATGGGTTCAATGTCACTATATAAGAGAATTGGTCCTTTGAGACTTATTTCACTATTAAGAATGGTGTGGTTAATCAGACACAGTGGGATTTAAGGGGGTACTTACTTAAACCTGGTTCAGGAGAGGAAAATGACAGTTTTACGGTTTTTTGGGGCGGTCAGACTTTATTCATTTAATTCCACTTTAAGGTATTCATTTTGTTCCATTTTAATGTTAGCTAATTTGGGAAATAAAAAGTATATTTTTGTATCTACGGGGATTCATTAGCCCAAGTTTGCATTTTAGCTAACGCCCAGATTGATCTGCAACGAACGAGGTAGGTGCAGTTGCCTGTCTGTTTAATTTTGTTTAAACGAGTGTCGTTTAGTTCTAAAAACTCGTTTAAGAGATTTGGTGGCAGTGTTAAAAGGTTTCATAGGCTGTAGATGGGGCTTCCGAAGAGACTATAGATAGATTAGGCATATTTTTGGGAGGGTGTTTGTAATTATGGATCGGGCAACTTGCATTATTGCTGAACTTAGCCGTAGATACCTTGGGGTGTGTGTGTGTGTGTGTGTTTGTGTGCAGGCACTGCCAGCCAGTCTTTCTAGCAATAGTTCAGTGTGAAGACATGTTTCGTGGGGTGGGGGTGAAGTGTATTTATGGTGTATTAAAGTGTTTGTAGCATATTGTGAATGGACTACGCGCATTTGCAATGGGTAAACAGGTTCTGGCTCTGGTTCTATGAAGATGTGAGTGTATAATTTTATATTTCCTTCCTTTTTTTCTCTCTCTCTTTTTATTGATGTTAATTGGCTCAAAAGTGGGTTTTATTTTGATGTCCCTCGAGATTTGGTGGACATTAGTGGTTTTGTGGTAAAAAAAAATATATATATATATGGGGAAAAAGTGGTTTTGTGGATTACGTCCTTGTGTGAAAGAGTGAGAGACAGACGGCGAGAGCGAGAGAGGCAGTCGTGTGAACGGATGCTGAGTTAAGCAGTTTTCTCTTGAACGCTTTATTTTTGTCTTCTCCCTGTTTTTTTTTTCCTGGCATGGCCTTGAATTTCATATAACAGCTCATATATCAGCTGTTCATATGGTGGTTTGTTGGGTGTGGTGCATGTTTGTTTTATCTTTTATTGGTGGATGATTATTATTAATTTTCTTGGGTTGGGGTTGGTGTGTGTGTGTATAAAAATATTAATGTTACTGAGGTCGGGGAAGATCGTGAAGTATAAGGGTTTTCATAAAGAAAGCAAAATGGCTGATGCAAGTGGTAACCGGACTCTAGTTCACCGGATTACAAATGTTAATGCGTGTGTGAGCCCATTCCGTGGGGTTGTGGACGGAGTTCTTTCACAACCGGTGCAAATTTTTATTGAAGGGGTGAATAACTATTTAAACGCCAAGGGGTTTACAGATAATATAGAGGCGTTCACGGAGGCAAAAACCTTGTTAGATTTCAATAAAGGTGATCTTTCCTACCATTGTCGGAGCTTTCAATATGCAAAAGGCCTGTCATTTTTAAGAGCAGCTTATGGCTCAAAGGAACACGGTGATATGGTGAGAGATTTAAGAGGGCTATATAAAATCCGGAAAGGCAGAACTAGCCTTATTGAACATAGATCAAAGCTTTTTGGATACAAAAGTTGGAAACCTCTAAATGGGTTAATGGGGGTAATATCTCACTCAACAATTTACATAAACTGATCCATTTTGCGATGCTATTACACGACGTACCAGACATAATAGTGGACAGTTTTGATGAAGAGATTGAACCTACATCAGACAAAGAATTAATTTATGCCCACATTCAGGAACATATGTCCAAATGTCCCACTGTAGATAGTACATTTTTTAATGGGACCGGTCCGAGAAATATGGTGCAAAGAGACACAGAATTTCCTTCTCCCCCTTTGTGTGCAAAAGTAGAATATAATAGAGGATCAATCGATCAAAGGCAACAGCAGTTGCGTTGCTATAATTGTAATAAACCAGGGCACACAAAGAAAGTATGTGGAGTCAAATATTGTGGAATGCGTAAGAGTGTGGATCACTATTGGCAATCTTGTCTGTCTCAGATACGGAAAGATGCGAGACCTATACCTCAAAGGTCTGGGAGTTATAATATGAGAACTTCCAAGGCAGGTCACTTAAGAGGGCAAAGGGATTGGCGAAATTTTTGGAAAGCCGATCAACAAAAAGGGTACAGATGATTTGTATGTGCCATTGTGGTCTTGTGGGGGACGCCCCAGAGCCCAGGCCTATAGTTTATGGAACAGTGGGGAATATTGATATACCGGTCTTCATTGATAACAGTGCTAGTATCAACCTAATGGATCATAATTTGTATCAATCCATGTTCTCCCATTACCCTTTGAAACCCTCAACGGAGACGGTGACAAGGTGATAAAACTGGGATTGACTAATGTGTTAGAACATAAGGTAAACTTAGAGAAAGGCACAAAACCTATTTATATTCCTGCATACCGCATACCTTCCAAATTAGAGAGCAGGTAGAGAAAGAGGTCAATAAATGGGAAGAGGAAGGAATCATTAGACCTAGTGTGTCTCCATACAACTTTCCTCTGTTAGCAGTGCCTAAGAAGGACGGTTCTGTCCATGTATGCGTCGATTTTAGACGTTTGAATGAAAAAAATAATCCCTGACTGTTATCCAGTCGCATGCATACCAGATCTTTTTGTAGAAATCGGGGGACATAATATTTATAGCTCAATTGAATTAGCGCAGGGTTTTCTGTAGGTCCCTCTGAGTGAGAGTAGTAAGGAATATAGGCCTTTTCGGTGCCCAAGGGACTATGAATTTACCCGGATGCTGTTCGGTTCATCGGGCAGTCCGATGACCTTTACCAGGTTGGTGAACACAGTTTTGCACGGGTTATTGGATAAAAATGTTTTTGTGTACATGGATGACATATTAGTCGCCACAGACTCGATCGTGCAACACCTGGAAGTGCTTAAGGAAGTACTTAGGAGGCTTAGATTAGCAGGGTTGAAAATTAAGTTAGCTAAGTGTTCATTCTTGAAAAAGCAAATCACATATTTAGGCCATGTCATATCCAAGGAAGGGGTTAAAGTAAACGACGATAAAGTCAAAGCAATAGCGGATTTTTGCACCCTGAGATCTAAGAAAGAAATTAAGTCATTCCTAGGCATGGCCGGTTTCTTTCGTAGTTTTGTGAAAGGGTTTTCTAACATAGCAGCTCCTCTAACAGATATATTGCGGGAAGACATTCAGTTTCAATGGGGAAAACCCCAGAATGATAGTTTTGAGAAACTTAAGGACGCTTTAATGAATCCCCCTGTTCTGAAGTTTCCAGATTTCAGCAAACCATTACCATTAGTGACTGATGCCAGTCAGGAGGGTATAGGTGCTTGCCTTATGCAAAAGTTTGATGGGAAATTCAATCCCATAGCGTTTTATAGCAGGAAGTTTTGGATAAATGGCAGCAATGAAAGATCAATGGCTACCATAGATAAAGAAGCCTTTGCAATAGTATCAAGTTTGGTTCACTTTAAAATGCTACTGATGGGGAACAAAGTAGAAGTCCTTACAGACCACAAACCATTATTGGATCTTTTTAATAAGCCCGATTTGTCACCTAAAAGAGCTCGATGGATTTTAACTATCAGGGACTTTGATGCAAAGCTCAAATATATAGTAGGCAAATTAAATGTAGTAGCGGACGTCCTTAGTAGAAGTTTTTATGACACGGAAGGATCTCAAGTTATGCTAGTGCTCCCATCACCCTTACATGCGAGCTGGCTACATTATCACCCTACGAGCAAAATAAGAACTGCTGAGCACCAGCAGTTCCACATATTGTTTCAATTATTATTTTTTTTTTTTTACAAAAACAAGAGAATGGTTATCATTTTTAAAGGATTATTGATAATATATACTTAATTACTCATATTCATGTATATATTCATAATTTTGTGCATATATTATGAAATCTATAGGAGGTGCTTCAGTTCCACAGTGCCTGCTGATGAGCTGCCACTGTTAATATGTATTTACATATGTAACATATGTGACATTGTTTTATGGTATTGTTTCAATGTTAGTAATCCATAATCATTCAAAAGTCCATTATGAAAATATATTGGGGAAGCAATGGAAATCCACTCCACTCACGTTTCTAGGACCATTAATTTCGTACAGTTACATATTGCTCTAATTTTTAAAATAGTTCATGTAAAAATAAAGCTAAAAATAAAGCCCAAATTAACCCAAATTCACCCGAAATAGCCACTTCATTTACACTGGCGCATAGTATATATGTTCATTTCTTCAGTAGCTGACCGTTGTTATTTTATTATAGTCCTCGCACGGCCACAGTTCATGACACGCCGTTGTAGTTCTTTGACCTGCTTTCTCTGATGTCTATTTACTTTGCCTTCTTTAACAAGCTTAATTCACTTGATTAGGTGTTTCCTTTGCCTCTAAGTATATTAAAAATATAAGTGAATAAGGTGCGAGGTTACTTTTTTGGCTTTTTTGTTCCGCTTATGATCCCACCCCTCCACATGGTTGTTTGACCTAATACTGAGCCCAAACACAGTTCTCCATTTTCCACACCTGACTCTGCAACCACGTTAGGTCAACATAATCCATAAACTTTCTAACTGGCCCAATGACACCCACCTTGCCTGAAAGGTTCATCAAATGTATCCCTAATATCATTGTTATATTATAAAATTAAGTCGAGCAAATGGTCCGAATAAGCCTAAACAATTGTCCGAATCAGTCTAGTAAATGGTCCGAATCAGCCTAGCAAATGGTCCGAATCAGTCACGGTCCGAATCAGCCAAGGTCCGAATAAGCCTGCATCACATACAAGCACCACCCATCTGTCATATTTCTTGCTCGTAACACGTAAATTAAACAATCACATCCATTCCCCACGTCCACGGCACACTTCCCTTAACAAACTCGGCAGGTTCAGGGCCAGGGAGAGCCATCACTGGGCCCTGGTACTGTGAGTGTCATTGGGCCCCTACCATTTGGCGAGCGAAGTGAGCCCATCCAGCTGGAGGGATCAGGATTTTAGAATTTGACCAATTTTAAGAGCCAATTTAAAGCCATAAATGTTCACTGGTAGGATGTAAATTCTGTTCATCTTGCCGTATTGTAGCTTTATTTATGACTTGCAGTTAACAACTTATTTTGTTATTACATTATGTATAATTTGAGATAAACAAAACTTACTCATGAAACTCATTAAAGTGGCATTGTGCAGTAAGTCACTGTTGGCCTGTTGCATGTTGTGTATAATTATCATGCATAATAAAGTTTTGATGAATTTGAAATTCAAATTTCCTTATATTAAATAAATCATAAATGTGACTGTTTCATACAAGTATACATGTATAATTATTAAAGAAATACTCCTTTCCTTGCTTTTCTAGCAGCAAAACACTCAATTAAATCATCAAAATCAATTCATTTACGTAAAACACTCAATTAAATCATCAAAATCAATTCATTTACGTAATTACGTGGTGTCACTCCAGGCTTAAGATTATTTAGTAAAAGTTTTTCAACAACTATTATTTTACTGATAAACTGTAGAAACTTCTATTATATATATACATATGTTTATGGTGTGTTTTGCATATTAGTATTCTCTCTCTCTCTCTCCTCTCTCTCGTCTCTCTCTCCCACTCTCTCTCTCTCTCTCTCTCTCTCTCTCTCCCTTCTCCATCCTCCTGGTCGGGTGACTGGCCCCCTTTGAGGCCGGGCCCTGGTGTAAAGAAACCAGCTTCACCCCCCTGGGTTTATCCATCCAACATCTCGGATAGGCCTATTGTGAGAACTCAAGCTTTTCAGAAGTCACTCACGTCATAAACCGGTTGTATGCGTAACACAACCACAATTGAATTATTTATAAATAATAATAATAGCAGAATCAGAAGAACAGCTCTTAGATATTTTGGGGGTCGACAGAAGATTGAAATATAGAAAGCAGAACGTTTGTGATAAATGGAAAAGAAGATAGGACAAATTCCATAAAAAAAAAAAAAAAAAAAAAAAAAATAGTCGAGAAAGTGGCCATATCACATGTGTACGTTGTATTAAATACAGATGATGCCGTTTGTCAAATGTCACTGGGTAAAGGATTTATTTATAATAATATATACTAGTAATAGTAATATAAGAGCTAAAGTTGAAGGAATGTTAATATTATTTCGGTGCCATATATACCCGTGAAGTTGGCATTGAAAGGGCAATAAAAAGGTAGTGATATTGATAAAGTTGAGAGACTGCTGACAGATAAAAGAATTGACCTCCAAGTGTCCAACAGCAGAAATCTACGGCACATGCAATTGGCGTTTGGCATGTTCTTGAAAGGAATGCTCATTTTCACTTTGCAGTAAACTATCAAAATCCAATAAAGATTCAAGCCATTGACTCACTAACTTGCAAGCTTTCCAGCCAAAGACATTCATGTATATATGCATAATCATTCACCACATTCCAGGTTAGAACTAAAATATGTTTTGGAGGAAATGTTACCTTTATACATTTCCTTCAATTCCAAAACTCCCCTTCTTGGATTATGCCGTAAGGAGTCTTGACAACTTGTACCATATCTTGGTAGCCTACATCATACAACATATTAGAAATAAGGCTCACAATGCACAATTACATTGGTCTCCAAGTTGTCTGGTGCAAGATTTAATGCAACATACTCAAATGAAATCAGTCTGTTCTCCACCAAGGTAATGTTTGTTTTCACAGAACTATCTGCAACTTCGGTAAGTCAAAACTATTAAGATGCCAGGGAAGAAATTTTTTTATATTTAGTCCCCTTCAGTTAATTGTCCTGGGGGTCAAAGAAGTTACAATTATCAACACAAATATTGACAGACGGGATTGATGTTATGGATACATTTTGTTTATACGTATTTCTTGGCTTGCAAATTAATAATTTGATTATTGTTCTTTCAACACCCATACAGAGGGTATCAGAGACAAAATTATTTGCTATTATTGCTCAACTTCAATACATTTCTCAATAGCTTAGACTGTTAAGAGATGTGCAACACTAAAGAACTTCAGCTTCAAATAATTAATTTTTGTTAAATTATTTTCAAAGTCAACCCGACTATAGTGACAAATAATGGTGCAAAAGTTGGGAGATGGAGCTTCCAAGCTATTGCAAATTTGGCAAAATTTAAGAGAATAGTATGGTCTATATGACAAGAAAAGGAAACAAATGTATAATACCTGAGGAGTTTTATTTTACAATCTTACATTATTACATAAAGTCAGAAAGCAAGGGTCAGCATTGTGCATAAGTAACAAGAGGGCAATCAAGTCATTCCATCAAGTGGGTGCTACTTACAAAAAGTTTATACACCCACCATCATATTTCAATTGCTCAGTTTTTACTAATACTCAAACTGACCACATATTTCTGATAACAGTATCACAGACACAAGTGTATTTACAATTTCATGTCTATATTGAAGCTGAACATGGAATCTTGAAGGTTATCTTAAAATCACAAAGCTTGAAATTAAATTGTATTAGCTACGCATTATCCATGCACTTCCACTTTGGCTTCAAAAGAAAACATCCTTCTTTCACACATGAAGCTGCCCGACATTTTCCATATTTTCAAAACTACGAATAATAAATATTATTCATCAGTAGTAGTCTTAATGTTTTTGAGGGCTTCCAAAAGTTGTGTGCTGTTAAAATGATCTCCAAACTCCATCTCTCTATGTTCATAAAGTATTCCCTGGTCACCAGGTCCTAGTAGGAACACACCTGTAAACAAATAAATTATGATTTGTCAAAACAATTATTCAGAAGTTCATTCATATCTCATTTAAAGTTCAAGAAAAATTAATACGTACTAATCTATTTAGCAAAACGGCATATCTTGTCAAAACTTTTATTTTAACACATAGCACTTCACATAATGAGTAACATTTTTGCTCATTCGTTTTCATAAAAATGAAGGGGGATTAAACATTCAATAATTAACTACAAGTTAATAAAAGAGTACTACTGTATAAAGAGAAATTAACATTCTTACTAGTCAAAACTATAAACAAGCAAATTTTATATTGGTATTGTGAGGCTCAATTATTTTATTCCTATACACTAGCATAAACTACTGTAAAAAGAAAATGTAAATGACATAATGGGCTAAAAGTATCATCTTTTATCAAATGGAAGAGGTATTGGAATGAAAGCATCTTAATATCCTGGACATGAGAGAGTGCATTTAGAATGATACAAACTTGAGATCATGACAGTACTTACTTCCTAATAATGATCCATCTCCATTTAGATTGCCTTCAACTCCTTTTTTGTTAGCTCTCATTATGTTCATCCAAACACTCCATCTCAGCATCCCTGTTAGGAGCATCCGTCGCTCTTGAGGACCATAGAATCTATGTTCTATGTCAAGGAATAGATCACCTTGGAGGAAATCTCTAAACTCCTTAGCACCTAATTCTTCATGGAGGACAGCATACAAGGGAACATTCTTGGCATCAAATTCTCCCTTGAGACTGGAAAGTGCCAGTGCTTCCTAAAAGAAATAAGAACAATCTTTAATTAAACAATGATACCTTTTAACTTTGACTTAGAACCTCCATCAACCAAATTCCAAAATACCATAACTTTTTGTAAAACCAAAAACCAGCAGTATAGGCAGTCCCCGAGTTATGGTGGTCTCAACATAAGATGATCCGATCTTACGACGCATTTTAAAAATATTCATTAAAACTTTGTCTCCAACTTAAAGCGAAAATCCAATGTTAAGGATTAAAGGTAAAGCTTTCATCAGTTTTTTTTTTTTCATTAAATTTTTAAAAGTTAAGATCTGACTTAAGTCACGCCTCAGGAACGAAACTACCTTAACTCAAGGACTGCCAATAAAATAAAAGGGAAACAATTTTTTGTTACTTAAAACCAGAAAGTGTGACTTGGGAACTTTCCACAAACACTATCACTCTTTATTACATGGAAAACATGAGCTCACAATATTCATACCTCCCGACACAAAGATCATCCAGGTCGTCGAACAGCCATTATTACTGCCCCATTATCCTTCCATAAATCTGACCCCACCAAAGATGCTCTGGAGTCATCCAGCTTAGTCAATGGAGCTTTTGCTAACCAATCTGTAAAAAATAATAGCATATTAATGTCACATTTTCCTTTATAATTTTAGTTTTGGTGTTCTTGGTGTCAAAATTAAGAATAAAACTAATTTCATAAATACAACTATAATTCACTCTTCAAATACTAACTGATATGGATAATATAAATCCATCCCTACTATAGAAATAAATTTATTCCTCTCATATATACCCATAATAAAATTGTTCCTACAGATTTACTGGTGTACTACTTTGAACAAAAATTCTATTTAAAAATGAAAACACTTGTTGTAAAGTTATGGTTATCCACAACGCCAAGAGGTCTTTTGTAAACTGTACAGCAGCATGCCCTAGAATTGTGGGAGAGCTTGGCGAATCCCAAAGTACCCTTGCAGCACCCATGCCAGTGGATTACTTGCAACTTATATATAATCATATTTAATAATAATATAAAAAAAGATTTGTGTAATGACATCTTGTGAAGCATTAAGAAATAGTATACTTTTACTGCAGTGACTCCTTGTGCATGAGAAATTTAATCCACAGCAAGAATAAGCACTATCCTCTCAAGTTAACCATTCACACTAATTTCACATTACAACCACTTTGCAGTGTCATAATACAGTTTGCTCTGTGCACAAAAACAGTACAGTAGTATATCCACCCATTGTCTTCAAAATGTCATCAAGTGCAACATAGAAATTCTTTACTACAAACCTCTAGTAGCTTTTTCTGGAGAACTATGAAGAGCTAAGGGAACATTGCAGTAGGCAACAAATCCTGTTAAAGCCCCGGCAACCAACCAGGGCCAGTTCGGCATCATTGTGGACAAGCTCATAACCTACTGTCTTATCTCTGGGATACGTCTCCCTTAAATACTAGACTGAAAGAGAAAACAAGATAGATAATAGTGATTACAAATAACTTAACATCAGGTTCTGCCTATAGAAATAAAAAAAATAAACAAAAAAGTTATTGATGAATAACTACAGTAAAAATATACTTTCTTGAAATCAGTGAATTTATAACTTTAGTCAATAACAGAACGACATAACCTTTATCAATTGTTCTAAAGATAGGGTGGCTAGATAGCAACTCTCAGTATTTGAGATGTGGTAACAGTATCCTAGTGTTTGACAGTTTAAAGCTGTAATTGATAAAAATAAAATAAAATTAGTTATTCTATTTAAATTATCACTTAAAAGAGAAGAAAGGGAAACTTCACATAACAGCTAAGACAGCAAACAATGTTTCTAATGTTTTAGATACTTATGTAATGCATAAACATACATTCTTAGATCAAACCTAACTTCATAAGGTGAGAGAAACCTATTGTGATTCTTAGCTGCTCAACAAATGCAAGAAATGCTACTGTAAATAATAAATCTGTCACGACTAGCAAGTTGATCAGAAAGGTCCTCTCTAGTATGTCAAACTTCAGTACATTATATAAGTAATAATAAATTCCATCAGTAACAGCAAACCCCCCACCCAAAAAATAAGGGAAAATGACAAACAAATCATGATGCAACAATATTTCCCATGGTTAGGTTTAAAAACTCTACTACAAAAGCCTTAATTTTTAAATAAATGCTACTAGCTTAACATCTTTCAAAAATGTGTGACAAAGCAACAGAATTGCTCTGTAACTCTCCCTTTTCTACTCTATTCTTTGTAGAGATAACAGTCCAACATAACCCTTTTTCTCATTATAATAACAACTACATTTCCTTTTAAAATTGGCCTTCTATAAACTGACAAGCTATTTGCTAATCACCAATCTGAACATCTACCCGATTTAAATACAGAACATATGTATAACTGAGATTTGCATTTGCACAAAAATAAGACATATGACACTAGAACTGTTCATCATAAGTTAAATTGGAAATATGTATTAATATCATTCTGGCATAAAAAAAAAAGAAAAAAAAAAGTGTGCTGCAAGCTCTCTCACATAAAGTTACATACTTAGTCCCTTCCTGAAGTTAGGTTAGGGCAGGCTGTAAAAATTGCAATTGCAAATATATTGTAGTGAAATTGTGGTTTGAGAGAAGCCATTGCCCAAGGGCCCAGGTAATTCTAAAAGAAAAAAAATGGCTAAATCACAGAAAAACGTGATACTACCTATTTGGCTTTTCTGATGGCTGTCAGAAATTCTGCTTCATCAAATTCGCCATTTAGCTTATGCATACCATTGCCCAATGCAGGCCGAGTACATTTCTATGCTCAGGCAATGAATGACTTCTTACCAGGATAAGGTAACTAGCCTAATGCAATTGGTTCAGTTATTTATGGTACTTAGCCTATTAGTTTGAGTTGGCTATTAGGTAGTTTTACATTCTTATCTTGTCCCACTAAAGGCAATCTATGGGGCATACTATTAATTTTATTGAACGTGCACTCATAAGCCTACAGCTGACATTCAAAGCATACCTACTCCATAGGCTATTAACCTATTGGGATATGTCAAATCCAGAATTAGCCTAACATTTTAGTCTCAAATTATTCACCTTGTTAGGTCTAACCAATGGCAAAAGCTAGAAAATGTTTATCCACAAAAGTCAGAGGAATAGGCCTAGCTACCTAGTATACTAGATATCCTAGGTTAGCCTGTCCTCGGCAGTTTGATCTTTCACCCACAAAAGAAAACATAGTAGTAATCTGTGCAATTGTTATTTTTAGACTCCTGCCTTGCTACTGTGGCAGTTAACTGTGCATTTATAACTTACGTATTTTATTTAACCATTGCCAGATACAGGTAGGCCTACTAGGTACTACTAGTCTAATAAGGTACGGCCGGCAAGCCTAAGACACGTCACTTTCAAAGATTATAGTTTGGGTAGCCTATAGCTTTGATAACCTTAACCATCAACTAGACCACCTTCTTAAAAAGCTATCAATTAGTAACATAGTTCTTACGCATATCCTTAGTGGCATCGCAGACCTACTACTACTAATAGCTTTTCAGAATTTGAGTTGTTCTTGTTTACCTTTGCAGCGAATTACTTCACCGATGACGTCACAGTTCCTCTCTACATAAGAAGTGATGCTTACGCAAACGTTTTATATATATTTGATGTATTCTCGGTGAACTAAACCGGCTTGACTATTCATTAAAGCCCATATAATTGCCATTGCTGCGTAACATGTCCATAAAATTTATCTATTTTTTTTCCATTTTTGTAGTTACCGCTGGGAGGTGATGTGTTTTATTTCTCGCTATTCAAAGCTATGTATATACTGTTTACGAATAAACCCAAAAATTGTGATATTGTAGCCAACTTCTAAGAACGAAGACCTTTTTACAATATAATACAGACAATGTGTTTAAAAGCCGATACGTTTACAAAGTTAGTACAGGCTTTGCTGATAACACCGAGAAATGGAGTTTATTCGGGTTTCTATCTACGCTACTGTAATAAAAGGTTAGATCGAAATATACATATGACTAATTTATTTATTGTTTATCTTGCTTATTTTGGAACAGCACTTATGAGTCTATGTATGAATGTAGCTATGTATGTATGTATATGCACCTAAACACAGACGTGTGTGTGTGTGTGTAAACCCAAAAATGTCAAAGAAAGGACAAGCTCTGCAATTAAGAACTGATATTAGCCAGATAGACGCTTGGTGACATGAAAATCATACAGTGACCTTTGTACCATTACTCTGTACCCTATTCATAAAGATTACAATTTATCATTTTGTACTCGTTATCACGTAAAACTCACTTTTGTTAGCTTGTTTCTAAGTGTGACTGGCTAAAATTATAACAGGCAAGTCCTTCACTGACAACACATTACAGGATATACGTGCAGCATATGCAAGAACGCGATTGTAATTCCAAATCAAGGTCAATTTTTTGTAAAAGTTAACTGAACATTTTCAAGATTATGTAATATTAATAGTGCCGATAATAATAGAGGTCCTCTAATAAAAGTAGAGAGACCTTTATGAATGACCGAAATATCCATGCACTTTTTATCTGTGCAAATTAAGCACACTCACATAACATCAGGAATTAAAGCAAATTGGAGACAGACTGTCATATATAAATGATTTAAAAGCGCTAACTTCGATGCGATGTTTATACTGATACTCATATTTATATGATCTCGAAGCAAGTTTATTTAAATTAATTACAAGAATATGTGTACTGAATGCAGCACCACTTTTTATAAGAACATCGTACCCACCCTTCCCTCCATGTTGCCTGAGTATAGTGCTTTAACATTCTGAATTGCTCGCAAGAGCGGCAAGACTGAAAAAATGGAGACCTGAATATATAAAATAGTCCCGTTCAGCGATGTATAGCCAGTTTACAAGCCACTAACAAACCAGTTGACCCACTATCCTTCGCAGTGACTACTTACAACTGAGTGATAAAAGCTTTCGACCTTTCCAACAACAATAGGCTCTTAACTGGTTAGGCAGGCTTGCACAAATGAGTACTGTAAATGAGAGAGAGAGAGAGAGAGAGAGAGAGAGAGAGAGAGAGAGAGAGAGAGAGAGAGAGAGAGAGAGAGAGAGAGAGGAGAGAGAGAAGAGGAGAGAGAGAGAGAGAGAGAGAGAGAGAGCGTAGGTACTTTAAGCACATTTTCTAATTTTCTTCTACAAATCTCAACGTTGGGGAGGTCACGAATAAAGCTAGACGCGGTCTCCCTTTTCTAGCTACACATCTAATTGCTAGCCTTTCATCGCTGCGTGATGTTTGCACTTCATGGTCCCAAATATTGCATGAAGCAAGCATATGCAACTTATGGACTATATTATAAAAAATTAAGTTAACGTATATATCCTACACCTATTAACCAACATTATGGGAATTCTGAATGCTGTAAACACATGGCAAAATCCATCCTTACAATGAAGATTGTGAAATCATACCTGAGAGAGAGAGAAGAATCATTATAAAAGTTTCTCCCACCTCTTAAAACTTGTTTATAGACGTTCATAAATCTTCGCAAGGGTATGATAACATCTTGTCAAAACATGAAGGGACGTTGTACGGAATTAAGAAGCATCGTTGCATAGCGTTAACAAAAAGGGATCAATCAGATACATTCCAGATAAATGCCTTTAGCAAATTTGTCTAGAGAGAAAATCGAAAAGTGGGTGCAATTTGTCTAGAAATGATGATACCAGAGAGAAATGGAATTTAAACAGCACCAGGTAACTAGAATACGCCAAAGAGCCGTTTTTAAAGGCATATCCTAGTCCTAACTACTACTACTACTACTACACTTTTCTTGTCATCATTCATGGCGTTTCTTAGCCTTTGCATCTTGTTAGCTTTATATCGCGAAATTTATCTTAACTTTCTTCCCGACACCATGAAAGACCTCGGCAGATGTCGATCATGAACATATGCTGACTACCGGAGAGAGATTTCTCTCTCCAGATTAAAACGTCTAAAAAGTTACTCTTATTATTACTTTGTATCTGTGGCTTGCGTTCCACATAGGAACCTTGCAACTGTCGAGTGATAGTGACTGCAAAACCAAGGTACGAACGAAATTTTACCACAAGACTGTCATCACCTCACTGGGATACCGCGGAACTAGCAAATGATCGTTATCTTCAAATTAATATTTAAAACGTGACGGATTTCATTAGCAATTCTATCTTTATGGGTGTATTCTGAACATTGTGTGATTCTGCAATATCTTTATTTGTAACATTTAAAGTAATATAAAAAAAATAGTGAACATCATAGTTAGTTTTAATTAGTTGTAAGCATAATATCACAATGAGCATCAGAAAGTGGTGAAATAATGGTTTGGGATTATTGGTTTGGGATTATTATTAATATATTATATATATATATATATATATATATATATATATATATATATATATATATATATATATATATATATATATATGATATATTAAATAGTAGTAGTAGTAGTAGTAGATTTTCTATGTAATGAGCCAAGAAGATCAAACCAGAAAATGCAAATGTGAAATAACAGAAAGAACTAATGGAAACTATTGATGTATTGTAAAATATAGCATTGAATAAAATGGAGTTTAACACCATACAAGAGCTTAAGTGCCGTAATTTAAGGCCTGGCCTAATTTGTAGCTTTCTGTAAATTTGGAGATACTATCATTCACAACAATACAATGTACAGTGCTCCTCAGTATTACAGTAAAGAGGGAAACAGATCTCCACGAAACGATTAGCACCCACTAACCTAAAATACACGAGCACTCTGTGGTTATAAAGCCTATAGGGCTAAATCGAGGAACCTGCATCGACGGATGCGCCATTATTACCATAATGGGAAGAGACAAAACAGCCCTTTTTGAGCTAGTCTGTCCTGAAGACGGAAACTTAACGGGACATTTTAGACTTCCAGGTCGTCTCAAAGGAGCTAATATATATTTAGGAAAAGCAATAGCTGTTTCAAACCAATTATAGTTCTAAAAATCAACTGCAGGTACTGACATGGATAGGGTGCTCAATAGTATTCATCTTTTTTCACAATTGACACCAACACCATTTAAGATTTAAGAGATAGTGCGTTCTAGTTTTGTTTGTTTCATTCAGAACAGAACCATCGATAGGGAATGGAGAGATGTGATGTCCTCCACAAAGTACCATTGATTCTATGAAATATGGTAAGCAACATATGTTACAAATGTTACATAACGAACGACATTGCTTTACCGGACTTTACTGCAAATATCCAAGAAATATCTTTGTTTTCTAAACAAAAAATGTTCACCCATTTTGTTTCAGTCACGTCTTTTGTTGAGCTTGCTTAGCTATTGCCAGCTACTTGATTATTCAGCAACCATGCAACACAGCAACCATGCAACATACTGACGTTCAATCTAATGGCTGGATAGACACACAAACGTACATGAATTCTCAATCTTTCAGTATTATTAATTCAAAAATCTGTCAGACGGAACTATCTGATGATTATCAATGATTAACTTATTTATAATGCAAAAATCAGCAAATATTAATTTATAAAATAGGACTGTGGATTCAAATTTATATAGCAATCATTTTACGATGGCAGAAAACTGGTATGCAACAGACTGCTTTAACAACGCTTAAGTTAAACTATTCTAAAAAGAATTCCAGCCAATGATAACGATGATAACTTTCATCACTAAATTTCACAAGACAGCGAAAGCATTTACATGAAATAGTGCAGTTTAATCTTTCGGAGAAAAGTCTAAATATAAAACAGTTGCTGACTAGGCCTGCTTTTGTACTAAAGTTTTAGGATAGGCATTTTAATCACACAGTGTGGACACTGAATATTTATAATATTAAAATCCTCCCATTACAGGAATTCGAGCTCACAGTCGGAAGTGTTCATTCAGCGAAATATGCCATGGTACCATTGGTCTTACAAAGCACAAGGAGACCTTTATAAAGGATTTCAGTCAAAGAAACCAAAAGTACGAAAACTGATTGGTTCTCTTTAAAAAAACCGCATGCACTTTATAACCACGTTACGTTTTGATTGTTTTTCTACACTAATAGACATCTTTAACGCAACTTATGCATAATGCACTCACAAAAAAGGCACCTCACCAAAAGCGCTTTTTCTTTTTAACACTTACTCTTTAACGGAAAGAATTTGCTTGCGCAGGTTCGAGGAGGTTAAATACAGACACTATTCGCTAGGCGTCTTGAACGCCGACTGACTTGATGGCTCTGAAGCGGCCGCCTATAAATACGGAGTACAAGCCTGGTGTACATCCGGTATTACTTAAGGGAAAATACATCAACGGATCCAGTTACTCTTACTTTACCCTTTACGATAATGTAAACTTTGATGAATCATTAGAGAGACCCCGTTTCTGGTTAAGGCGGGTCAGGGTATGGTGTTAAATCACGTATCTAGATTTACATTAAGCAATTTTTGATGTCCTTATATATTATGGACGTGTGTGTGCTTGTGTGCGTATGTGTGCCAGTGTATGTGAACCCGCATGCAGTGACAGGAAACATACACATACATAAACTAGAATTTAAAGTTTAAAAAAAAAAGTTTACAGGGAAGTAAGCTCAAAAGGCTATTGAACAAATGAATCTCAAAAAAACTATGCGTATCAAGAATGAACTGTCTAATATAGGAAGTTAGAGGAGAGGCAGAGCTAATTGACACATTAGCGGAAATTAGTGTAAATATGAGACTAATTATGGAAGTGACTGTTGAAGACATAAGATGATAACTAAGAGGTTGAAGAATGAAATGACACCAGTATGGCAATGATAATGACACTGAATGGCTGACCCGGCTTTGCAAGCTACGCATGGAGTAAGGAAAGGATTTTATGAATGGGTGACTGTTCCATCTTACATATGAAGGTAAGAATTGTAAGAGCTTGTAAGAATTGTAAGAGCTTAATACTATGCAGTGCCAAAAAAGGTGTACAGTAGAATTACGACTGAGGGAGTAATCCAAGTGATACAACAACTGATAGAGAAGACTAGTGTGAATCTAGCAGTGGATGAGTCAGGATCATGTTTCCTATATAGCATAAAATATTAATGTGAAAAGTTTGAAAGTAACGAGAACTGTATATGGTATTCATTAAGATAGAAGAGCTTGTGGCAGAATCGACAGGGATAATATAGTGTTGACTATATGTGAAATAGGAAAAAAAATATTTAGAGCAATCAATTTTCTTGATGAAAGCAAAACTTCTATTAGAATGCATAGATAGGGGAGCACTGTTTTGACATAAAAATAGGTCGGTGACAGACGTGTGTTATGTCTACATACCGGTTCCATAGCTTCATGGAAAATTTGCAGGAAAGAGGCATTTGATTTAGGTGCAAAATTTTAGTATGAGAGAGTGAACCGCGAGAGTATTGAATGGTTGATGTTTGAAAATGGTACAATACTAACTGGGGATAATGTAAAGAAACAGCAGAAGTCACTGGGAGTGTTTCCAATAGGAAAAAGTTGAGAGTAAATGAGAACAAGAGCGAGGCTATGTGGGTACATGGAAATCAGGAATGTTCAAATGAATGCTGGAGGAATAAAAGCTGTAGATTTGCACAGATCTGTAGAAGTGAACATGACTGATGATCGTGAGAAGAGAGGAGTGGCAGAGAAGGTAAAGCAAGAAACGCAGCAGAATGTATGGAAAAGAGTAAGAAGAGAATTGGAATCCTTATGGAAGCCAAGGTTGAAGTATGTGAAGGAATGAGTGAGCCACTCACGTTCATGGAAGTGGAAATTGGGTGATGGCTGTGATTGAAATATAAAAGACTAAAGCTGCTGAGAGGATCTGTTTGCGTAGAATATGTGACATAAGTAGAAGTTCTGAAACGGTGGTTGTTGTTCGTGAAAGCTTCGGATTAGGTGAAAGGATGGAGCAAAGTATCTGAGGATGGTTTATTCCCATTGAAAGTACGTAGGAAGATGAGTTAGCGATAAGATTTCATAATTTGAAAGAGTTAGGAGGGATAAAAAGAGGAAGACCTTGAAAGTTCTAGATGGAGTGAAAAAGATACTGAAGGGATGGATCTTCGTACTGCTAATTGTAAGAGTGCACATGCGAGATTGAGGTGAATGAACCAATGTGTCTCAGGGGATTCGATACACTGTATGTATACGTATGTGGATGAAGCAGCTAGTGTTGTTGTGTAATTTCTCTGCACAACTGCTTGTCAGCGAATCAGCAGTCAAAGCATCAATGTGGCAATTACTAGTGATGTTTTCTTCTCTACCCACCTCTTGTTAGGTGAAACGACTTGCTGTTGAATACACTCACACGCATAAATAAATGAAACTGAATCTATGAAAAACAAAATATGAAACTTCCCTGTTACGCGTTATAAGAAAGGAAGCATTGTTGATTTTATTTTGTTTAACATGTCATTTTTCATAATGCACGAAAGTAATGTGAACCTGTTGAAATCCTGAATCTAATAAATAACCCTCTCTCTCTCTCTCTCTCTCTCTCATCCTATTAAGATGATAACGCACCGGTTATCCGGTAAGTTTTATGGGATAATAGTTTCTCCTTTATCTTCTTCTTTTTCTCCTCCTTCTTTGAGATTTTCCCACAGTTAGCGGCTACATCCTAAAGTATTGTGTGGAGCTGTTCTCAGGAAACTCTGTCACTCTTACGTCACTTAGTAAGTATACAAGTTTCCCAAATTGTGCATTGAGATTGGCACGTACTCCATTGGTCACTAACCTGTTGTTTCACGTCAGAGAAGCTTTTAAGAAAAAAGGCAGGCATTTCCCGGCCCTTCTTTGACATCTGAATCGGGCATTTGCCCGTGACCTCCGAGGTTTTTGGTGGTCGCAATTAAACTCCGAGATAGAGAGAAGCCACTTCACGATCCTACATATATCCATCATCAATAACATATTACTATATTTACATAAGTCTCATTATCTCAAATGAACTCTCCAGCAACTTTATTATTCTTTGACCATACACCAAAACCTTTTCCTTAGGCTTAGAGTCTTCTTCTTCTGTTCCCTATAAGCCACTAGATCAAACCACATCAACGTAATCAGGTATTTGTTGCCTAGAAGATACTTAATATAATCAATCAATTTCATTTTTTCGTTTCTAAGCTTTCAGCTTCTTATTCTATATTTATTCATTAGACCATTCATTTCTTCTTTTACTCTTCCACAGTATATCGAGAAACTTCCTTGTGCAAATTTCGTATCAACATACAGGGCATAATCATAAGTATCACACGAAATTATGTATGACTGCAGGGGATCTGCTAACCGATGTCACCATTTGCAACTCTTATGTTTACGGCAAATGATAATGGAAATGAAAATACTGATCGTTTTGGAAACCATTAATCACTTTACATATTTTGAATACCACGGTAATACGAACACTCAGTTGTTTTTTTCAGAAATGTTTTAATTTTAGAATCACAGTTCAGTCGTAAATGTGATCTGTCCTTCGCCCACCCAGGTCTAAGTGGGTCCTGCACCCACCCTTCCACCTAACTATACCCACTCCATTGGTCTGTGCACATACGGCGCTATTGGTCACTTTAGCTGAGTGCTGTCTACTCTCAGGACCTTACTTGCTGCAATCACCGCCGTCTTCCCTTCGCAACAAACATGAAGCATCCCGAAGCTCCGGGTTTTTGCGCGCGGTTAAACAGCGAAGGTCATCCTTTGGTGTGACGTGAGACTAACGCGGAAAAGAGAGAGAATGAAAAAGAAAACTGGTGCTGCGAGGATGACGTTAAAGACCGTAAGATTTGCTGAGATTACTCAAGAAAACTGCTTCACTTGCTTATATATGGTTAAGTCATTCAGGAAAAGGGAGACCCGCATTGTAGAAGAGCAATTGCACTTGCATATGTTTTGTCTATCCAAGGATTCGTATTCTTTGAAAATTCTAGAGCATATCAGAGGCAAACGGGCGTCAAATCCCATACAGTTTTGGTTATATTTTTCGTATGCAACACAACATGTACTTACCGAACGGCAATAGCAGGGACACAACAAACAAATTCCTCTTGCAGAGACAATAGAATTGTATTTTTCTCATACACTATACCTGCAGGGAAAGCCGAGGTCGATTTTCGAGATTGGAGAAATAAATAAAAGGCATTTTCCAAAAAAATAAAGTCAGTTTTGAAAGGTGCTAAATCTGTCATAAGCAAACGCAGAAATCAGAACATAACCTGTTATATAAACCTTATTGAAGTGTTTCCATCATATATAAAGAAGGTGATTCCGTATACGGAACAGTACAGCTCGACCTGTTGCAAGTTGCAAGAACACTGCGGGAGACATCTTGCATATTCCAAGAACTGAAAAGTTGTTCTGCCGCCTCTGAAGTAACACGGCTCGGGCATGACACCGGCACACGCCCTCTGACATTCCCATGAGGCTCTTTCCCTACCAACCGATTCCAGACATTGATAGCGTCAAATAATAAGGTTCTTTGCTGGGCTGCACACACACACACACTCACACACACACACACCCCTCACATGTACGCATTATCTCAGTTATTTGCCTGGACCTTACGACGGCAGGCAGCCCTGAATAAAATAAATCAATCTCGACTGTCTACATGCTCACATGTACGCATCGTCCATTACATTCATACCCCCATAGATAGATAGATGGACTGACAGATAGACAGACAGAAGTTGATAGAAGTCTATTGACACTGACATTATACAACTATTGAAAATGCAACACGTTCTTGAATATGTTCCAACAAAAGGACATGAAAGATACACATAAATCTTAAGAAAACCAAAAATATTAAAACCAGAACACTTAAAATTTTCATTATTTTAACCTTTGCAATTAATACTTTAAATGCAGCTAAATAAAACAACCTTATAAACATGTAAGCAGAATCTTAATTACGACTATTTTCTTACAATTAATGATGTCTATAAAAATAAAAGCATATGCGCCAAACATGGAAGGAGATGCTACAAGAAAATAATGTATTTTCTTATTTTTTAGCATTTCCTTCCATGTTTAGCGTCCACTCTTTTATTTTTGTAGAATGTTTAATTGTAAGAAAATCCTGGTGTACTACATAATATCTCAAAAAATTATTATTTTTCTTTTTATAGCATTTTAATAAACGCATGTTTTAAAAAAATACATTTTTTTATTTTAAACTTTTTAGTTTTGACAGAAATTATAACAGATTTTTTCTTTATTATAACCAAAATAAAATTGAATGCGGTATCCTGTCAAGCCAAAGAAGGGTTAAAAATTCCATAGAGTAACATTTACTTATTTTACCGAGTCAAAGAAAGTATGAAAAATCCAGAGTTTCATGCAAATCCTGTAAGGTCACTAGAGGTCATTGCTGACCTGCTTATCATGTAAGGTTGTATTGTTACCGGACGAAGGGAAAAGGTCGGAAATTGAGTTAAAAGATTTGACCCAGACAAACAAACAAACTGACAAAAAAAGCAAGCTAAATAAAACGTATAAAAATGCAATCTTTTTCCAACTCACAAAATCAGTGGGAAACATAGAAGTTTCTAAGAGCTTAAAAGTAAAAGGAAAGACGGAAGAGAATCTTCGAGATGACTTGGCATCATAAATGCTGATTCATGATTTATATATATAAAAAAAGGCTAAAAAACGAACATACGAAGAGAACATGCCAGCTCTAAACGGCTTAAAACACCCATCTAGGGAACGATGACGCTCGAAACGCTGCCAATACAGAGACAAAGGTGAAATCGCAAGTCATTTCCTAAAAAACAGAAAAAAATGTAGAGGGAATTCACCACAGCGTGACGATGCGAATTTTAAACCTTGCGGAACAGTTTTCTAAAGACTGTTACTCAAGCAGTGAAATTGTCATGAATTTGCAGTTTTCTCTGAAGATTCTTATTAATAAATATAAGCATTCAATTATCAGCCTCAGACATAAGCCACAATGCGTGTAATAATATTCGACCAACTTTAACTGGACAGCTTTCAAAGACAAAGCACCTCAGTTAATGAATGAAGTATTAAGTCTCGACTCGTGCACGTCACGTTTTTCTTTAAAGTTGAAGATGCACGTTAAACTATCTAGGAAATGCAGACGAGGAAAGAAAATACCACCGTCCAGTCTCTGCATAAACGGCACAGGATGGATCAAACCAGACGATCGTGCTTTCGCGGCGCCGACGCACTATCTCTGGCATTTTGTCACTGATAAGTTCCAAATCTTTTCACCCTGACGCTTGGCATTTATCGTTTATCCCCTCCGAGAGGAAATCGGTAAGACTACAGAAAGGACGCATGTGTCTGGTAAGAGCATGCTTGTCGAATTTTGCTCTCAGACATCAAATTCATTTGTTTCGTTGTGGCCTTTTTGCAGGACACTCCGTATAAATAGGGCACGATCAATTAGCATTACCTTATCCGGGGGGAAATCAACCCAAATATTGACATATTTATTTACATTGTTGCACCCATTATTCGCCTATCTGTATTTGTACTATTGTTGCTTTACTCACAAGAAGATTAGATATCGTTTCAAGAAGTGATTAATTGACCGATTTTGTCACAGAGTCGCTGCATTAATAAGGGTCATCAGCGATTAAAAATTAAGTTCAATAGTATAGAACCTTAGAAATGTTATTCTTTAGTAATTACACATGACCGACGACATTCCAGTACAAAGGCAACATAAAATCACATGTGAGTCAATTGGAGAATCATATGGGAATATGTAATTAAATATATACTGGATTGTATTTAGAGGCGTCAGCTCAATGTGCGTCTATTGCTTTCCGTCAGCAGAAAATTAAGACCTTAGGATGTGGCGAATCAAAGCTAAGTAAAATAAGCAAGTAAACTCCCCACATTTACGTTAATCGTAGAAGCTGACCAAAATTTCCGCAGCCACGCTTTCCCTTATACGTTACGATTTACCCTCAGGACAATTGGTTCAACGAAATACAGAACACACAAAACAAACACATGTACTCACCTCAGGCTCCAGATACTCAGGGCTAGACTGTGCTGTTCGTTGGATATAGGCTATTCGAGACACAACCACCGCCGACAATCACAACACAAAACAACCAACCGAGAACCACAACAACTTAACAACCTGACAAATCACTAGGCAGACGAACACCAACGGCTCGAAAAAGCACGACAACCACACAACTCAACCCATCACAACAACCGCCAACACTAACATTGTCTTCAACCGCCACGGAAATGCACAACCAACCTCTTTAACTTCACCACAACCAGACAGACACGCACAACAACATTATAACATAAAAATCCATCAACTGACCAATCAATGGATGAGACTGCTGCCAAAACCAACCCTATGACTTTGGTGACTTCCTTAAGTTAGCTAATTCTTACAACTCTCGTAACGCACTACTGCCACTGATATTCAGTCACAACAGAGCGCCACAACAGGCACACGCTTAAGACCGCCATTCAACCACTCCCATTTATTCCTCCACCAATCTCTCTCTCTCTCTCTCTCTCTCTCTCTCTCTCTCTCTCTCTCTCTCTCTCTCTCTCTCTCTCTCTCTCTCTCTCTCTCTTTCACGCAACCCTCGGAGACGTTGTCAAAATTACCATTATCACTTCTCCATAAGGACAAAAGACCAAGAGATTAAAGTGAATAACTGGAGAGTTTAGCTCCACAGTCTTTTCTACATCGTATCTGCCTTAAGATTCCAGCAAAAGATGGTTGGTTATAAAGAAAAATAAATATATATCAGTCTGGAAGCAACATACACCTAACAAGCGCACATTGTTCACCGTATCTGGCTATCCTTGGCAGTGGCGATTCTACCCCTCAAAAAGTGGGGGGCAACTCTGGGGCAAAGATAATTGTTGGGTGGGCATCATAGGAAAGGTGACTGTAAAAATAATTACAATTTTGGAAACATTTTGAAACTCATGGAGGAATGAATTTGACTAAAGGTAAAGGTTCATATAGAATTTTGTTTGATTCCTAAGCAAAATAACTGTAAAGCATCCATCTGATATTTTACCTGATATGCATGATATGAAAATTTAACATTCAAAACTATATACAGTTCCAACCAATACGCAAACATTAAAGAATGGGTAGTATGTATGAATATAATGCACATTTGAACCAAATAAAGAAAGGTAGTAACTATATGAAATGAACAGATATACATAGGGCATGTCATGACAATTCTGAAAAGGTTCAGTTTGACATTCAAAACTATATACGATCCCAACCAATATGCAAATTATTAAAGGATGTTAAGTTTATGTAATACACATTTGCACAACTTAAAGAAAGGTATTAACTAACGAAATGAACAGACAGATATGGACCACATCATGACCATTCTGAAAATGTTGGTTTGACATTCAAAACTATATAAAATCCCAAACAATATGAATTATTAAAGAATGGCAAGTTTGTATAATGCACATTAGAACAAAGTAAGGAAAGGTATTAATTAATGAAATGAACAGACAGATATGAGGCTTATCATGAAAATTCTCAAAATGTTGTTTCGATATTCAAAACTATATATAATTCATAACAATATGCAATTATTAAAGAATGGTAAGTTTTTATAATACACATTTGAACACAAAACAGATAAGGACCATGTCAGGACAATTCTCAAACTGGTTAGTGCAGTTTGATTCTTCGATTATCATGTCGGCTGTCAAACTCATCTATAAAACTAAGTTAATACTCTCAGCCCGTTTACTTTCAATTGATAATCATGCAATGTTGCTTACTTTGGGTTTCAGAGAGTGCAAGCACGTTTTTTGGCAATAACTCTGTAACGAACACTCGTATCAGAACGAGATTTTGCTATAGCGCATTACACCTAGTGTCGCAATTTGTAAGGGTATCGTGAATCACTAATTGTAAAGAATAAAGATACTTGTCCCTGTACCAAGAGGCAAAAACTCTATTAGCCAGAAATGGATACGAACACAACAGTAAAGAGCTCCGCCTTGATTATATCGATGCACATATAACAGTCCCTTTACCATAAATCATAGTGTTTATCGTTTTACTGCTCCACCATACATTCAGATATCTCTCACACTAATAACCATTTACAGTAGGTACCACTACCACAGAGAGAGAGAGAGAGAGAGAGAGAGAGAATGAGCGGATCAGTGCATAAATAAATCAGTCAACTGCCAGGTAACAACCGAGTGAATCTTTAGATATATACACCAATATAAACTATTATTAGATAGATAGAAAGAATCGTACAAGATGTCTAAACTGAAGTAACTTTCAGAGAGAAGGGAAGGTGATGGAAGGAAGAAGGACGGGGGTGGCGGTGGAGGGAGGGGGGAGAGAGTAGTCGGAGCTTTTTGCTGTTGTGATTCACGATACCCTTATAAATTACGGCACTGGGTGTAATTATCACTATAGCAAAGTCTCGTTCTCATACGAGTGTTCGTTACAGAGTTATTGCCAAAAAACGTGCTTGCACTCTCTGAAACCCATATAGTAGTCTTTCACTAGCCATTGAATTTAAGAAATGTTTTTACTATTTTCATTTGGGAAAAACCTCTTTCACAAGAAGCACTAGTAACAGCAAGTGTTGCAGCTATCAATAGTAACCTGTATAAGCAATCAAAGACAGATTTATGAGTGTTAGCAATATAACCAGGGGCATGGCCAAAATCTGGGAGGGCAGCTGACCCCCATGCGCCTCCCCCCCCCCACAGAATCGCCACTGATCCTCGGCAACAACTGAATGTAGAAGCGCATGTTTGTATCTGCATGTCATCTGCTTAGTGTCTGGTGTAAACTTTGGCGGCAACTTGCTAAAAGAACGTGTTAACAGAACAGAGAAGCGATACCATGGCAACATCAATTCATGGCATGATAAAGGAATGTCTCTCTTAGATTTATTGCATTTCATTCACAGTTCATTGTTTCGGGGCAAATTAGCGAATACGAGAGAAAATACATGAATGATATATAAGAAAATTTTTGTCGATAATTCACTATGATGATTATATTATGAGCCATATGATGCATAGAAATAGATTCTTCCGATTTCCAGCACGATTCACCTTATGCTGAGGGATTCCAAGGCCTTTCACGCCGGCTGTCCAATTTCTGCGACTGCCAGGTGCTCTGAGCTAAGTACAATATGTATAACTTTAGTACATCTTTTTTCTTTCTTTCTTTCTTTTTCAGTTTCATGTGTCGATAGCTTTGAAGGTCCATTCACTGACGTTCAAAATGATTAAAGGAACAAAATAAAAAAGCTGAATAGTGTCCGAGGGCCAAGTGGGTCCACGTCTGAATCGTATCAGATATTGGACTCGGGGTCGCTGATAACCAAGAGTGACAGCCAAGTATTTTGACCCTTCATTATTAACCAAAAATAATGGAAACAGGTTGTTAAAACGCATCTTTGCAGCCAGCAGTAATAGAGACAAGCTACATAAACTGCAAACAATGTATTTTTTGTCATACCTCTGTAACATTGGTCGTTTTTATATATTGTTTGTTTTTTCTTGTTACGTTTCCATAACATTCTTTGCTTACTTCTGTATATTGCAATATACGAAACACACCTGAAAGGGAAACCCCATTTGTAAGAAAACTAAAAAAGCGACAGTCGACAAAACGCAACCTATGACGTGGCAGCGCATTGTTGAGTATCATTCTGATTCGCGCTATAAACAAGTGACTCAAATAGAAAAATAAAAAATAAAATAAAAGAGCTGAGAAATGCGTCAGAGAGACGGAACGGAGATGAAATAAGCCTATTGTCTTACCTTGTTTATGAGATACCACCATGACTTTATTTTCCAGTCGAACTGTTTTTGGTCAGAAAATCTGAATGGAAAATCAGGTGAAATAAAACCCGACGAAGTTACCTGCGTGCATTGGAAATTAGGAAATTAGAGAATCATGATCGATTTATTTATTCATTTCTTTATTTGTATGCCTGATGTGACTGTAGATTCACTACTGTTGGTAAATTTAACTGAAAAACGTACTGAGCATGCTTAAGGTTTCAGAAGCTTTACCAATAAAAGAACATTGTTGCTCCAGTTTTCGGAAAATATTCGTTGAAGAAAGAAATTTTTCTAATATTAAGAAACCTTGCAAAATAAAGTTGCGCCATTTATAAATCTACCCATGTCAAATTGCCTCAGCATGTGGAAAAAAATCTCTCCGCCAAATACTACTTTTAAAATGGTGGATCCGGTTTTTTTTCTTTTTCTGAGAGAACGAGGTTTATGCAAACCGTGTAACCTTTTACAAGACACGAAATTGAGCTATAAATATTCCGGGCGGCAAACCTTGTTTGTTACTTGCTTTTGCATTTTCAAAAGAAGACGAGTTTCTTCGTCACGATACTAGAAGAGAATTATTTGTAAATAATAGCCTTATACATTGAACTCACTGAAAATATTGTAAATTCTGAAGGTAATTTCTTATCAAACACTTAGTTTATTTACATAAAGGCAATGTGATTATAGATATACATCATATACATAACAGAGGAAGCACATGTGAGACAAATACACTTATGAAAAACTGTATTATATATCAGATATTACGATACACCTCTCTATAGAGAGCAGTAGAACATCTGAAATGCATTGCAATTTTTCTTAAGCGTATTTACTTACACGGTCTTCCTTTGTTATAGTTTTGTGTTGACTTAAATGCAACTCAACAAATGTATATTGCTGTGCATACGCATGCTCAAAATTGCCTACTGTGACATGTAGTGAACGTTTATTGTGAATCTATGCTTGCGTATTTCCATTCAACAAAAATGCACGGTATACATCGGTTATGAAGATCGGAAATTCACCGGTATTACCTCGGTAATTGTCAACTAAAAGCATAAAACCCAGCAATGAATCTGAAAGTCAGGAAGTGCATTCATAATTGCTTAGAATTGCAAGGATTCTAATGAAAATGAATATTCTTTATTATAATTAAGTTTTTTCAGTATTGAATTTCACGAAAAGATTTCGGTAATCTTAGAAACGAATTACTAGCGACCATTCAAACTCAAAGGGAAGACCTCTTATTTTTGTCAGTCTTTGTGTTGTACATAAATTCCCGGCAAATTCTGATACAATATCTAAAGATTAATCCCAAAACGCTCTTCCAATAAGCGACGTAGCAGTGCTCTTTACGAAGATATGTCATGTCATATGATTTTGAGAAATTTACTAAGTGAATCAGGCAGTATTCGTATCCCGAAAAGCTAGTTCTTTTATTACTGACTAGATTACGTGGTTAGCTCCAGGGATTTGGTATTTAGGAAGGCTAGAAACCTTTAGGAAATACATAAAAACTGGCGGGGCGTGGCTTGTATTGTTTGTATGATATTTTTACGTTATGGAGGAGTGATATGGTGTTACATTTGACAACATCTTCACAGGTTGCTTGAGAGAGAGAGAAAGAGACCGGGGGAGTGAGTGAGGGCGTCATTGGGTTGTTTGTAGTTGTCGGGAATAATTGAGAGTTTGAATGTATTCGTGTGTTTGGTGTGTCGTGTTCGAGTTTGGTGTTGCTGTATGGTAGTGTGTAAGTGCGTATGTGTTTTTCTGAGGAGTGTGAGTGAGCGAACTGTCGAGAGAGAGAGAGAGAAAGTGTAAGTGGTGGGTGGATGGTTAGCGATGGTTTGCTTGTTGGGTGATCATTTTGGGTTGTCGGCTGGTGCGGCTGCCGAGTCAGCCAGTCCGTCTGTGATCAGAGTCTGTGATGATCAGTCTGTATTTGGCAGTTTTTGGGACTATCAGTTTGGTCAGAGGTAGTTAGTTGCTGTTATAGTGTTTTTTTTATTGTTTTGATATTGTGTAATTGAGTTTGTTGTGCTTGAGTCCGTTTGAAGGTTGTTGAGCTTGTGAGGTTCTGTTGTGTTTGATTTGTGAGTTGTTGTGAACTTTTTGTGTAGATTGGTGTTTATTTGTGTTGTTGATTTGTTGTGTTTGAGTTGTTGTTTAGTCTCAGTGTTAGTTGGTATTTGTTTGTGTTGGAGTTGTGGAGTTTGTTGAGCTGTGTGATGTTTTGGTGTCGTGGGTGTTAGTTTCTGTAGTGATTTGCCGCGTTGCTTTGAGTTGTTGTGTGGTTTTGGTGCTTGTTTGGTATTTTGGTGTGTTATATTCAGCGGTTGTTGTGTCTCAGCGACCGAATCCAGTGGACAGCACCGCGTCTCGTCCTGATTATGTTGAGTTTCGTGGTGAGTAATTGTGTTTGAGATTGTGTTTTGCCTTGCTGAACCAAGTGTCCTGTTAGCAAGTAAAGTAACGCAAAGGGGAAAGTGTGGCGGGGGGAAATTTGTAAGCCAGGAGTGGTTAACATAATGTGGGGAGGTCTTGCTCGCTTTTGGTTTTGTAGCTTGAGCTTCCACCAAAACGTTGCATGGAACCAGTGGTTACTCAGCAACGCGACCAACGGCTTTGCGTGACTTCCGAACCCCATCGAGAGTAAACTTCTATCACCAGAAATACACATCTCTGACCCCTCCGTGGAATGCCCGAGAATCGAACTCGCGGCCACCGAGATGGCAGGCCAACACCAAGCCGACCACGTCACAGGTGCTTTCAGTCTGATTAAACAGACTACAAGAAATATCCAATTTATCTGAAGAATCCTATGACCCCGTTCAACATCATTCTGGAAATCAAGAGACACCGGAGAGAGAGAGAGAGAGAGAGAGAGAAGAGAGAGAGAGAGAGAGAGAGAGAGCGCGGATACCGAGAACTTATAACGTGCTCTTCAGTCTGGAGTTAAACAGACTACAAGAAATATCCAATTTATCTGAAGAATCCTACGACCCCGTTCAACATCATTCTGGAAATCAAGAGACACCAGAGAGAGAGAGAGAGAGAGCGAGCGGATACCGAGAACTTATAACGTGCTCTTCAGTCTGGAGAATCCATTCTGTTGTATATGATATGTAAAACATTTTTTTTTTTAGCGTTAAAAAAAATGCCTTTAACTAAGACGGAAGCTGTCCTTTTATGGCCTATTTGAGTTCAACAAAAAAGCAAAATTGATAGACTCACCTTACCGATACACACACACAGACATATATATATATATATATATATATATATATATTATATATATATATATATATATATATAAACAAGCTACCAGTGGTGTTTGCAGCAACACACTAGACAGACTGCTGCACAGTGTGTCGTTTCCTAACACCAGGTTTGATACTATTCACTTTGCTAAAAGTCTTAACTTGACTAAACTAAAATGTGAAATAGTTTACTTCTTGCAGTCGTGGAATCATCTGACCTCCAAATGATTAAACGAGGGCAAATTCATTCCTGCTCTCTGCTGACGTCTCCTGAATTCAGGTGAATCGGTTTTTTTGCTTCTCTTCCCTTCAATCTATTCATGTATCACCTTTTCCCATAACTTATCTCTCTCCGCAAGCTGATCTTCCTTTGAAGCCCTTAAGGGGTTTCAGCTGAAGATTTAAAGGAAGAAAAGAAAGGGGAGTCAGATCGAGCGTGGGTGCAATGAAGTCACAAAACTATAAATCCATCTCCCATCACAGAGGGTGAGGATACACCCAATTCTCTGACGAAAAAGAATTTGTCGACGTTACGCAATCATCGCCAGAGCGTGAGCTTATTGGTGGCTCAGTTTTTTTTTCAGTTGTAGTTTTTGTCTGCAAATTTTCAATAGTGAATGGGTGGACAGTTCTATGGGTCTTCAGTTGTATTTTCTTAATCCCCCCAAAAATGTTGCGATGTTACACCTGACAAAGAGATTGTATACCAAATAACATTTCGTAAAATCATATCGTCTGAGGGAGAGACGTCGAATTTTTGACAGGCAAGGATCCCAAAGAATGCACAGAATATTTCTCAATATCCCTAAACCACGTGGAAAATTCAATGTGTGTGCTTGAAACAGGAAATATTGAGAAATATTGACACTATCCCTGGGCGACAATGGCACTTTCTCAACGGTGCTTCTGGACGGGAAGTTTAATAAGTAAGAAGAGATGAAAGCTGTTGGAAATAGAGTGTGCTATGTCCATTACCTCGCGGAACGAAAGGTCAGGGCTTGGGAGATGCAAGAAATATGACTTGGTCGATATTTCCTGGGTTCCTGATGCCGGAGCGGAGTTCTGAGGAATAAATTGATTAATCTGTTTCTAAAAGGACCTTACAAATGGCAGGAATCGTACTTGATAGCCGGAATTGTCTCTTTTTCTGAGTGGAGTATAGGAGTCAGAGCTGAATACAGTCCTTGTAATAAACAGGAATTGTGTATAATAACTGATGATAAGCGCTGTCATTCCTATAAAACAATGCAGTGTTTTCGCGTCAGATTAGTTTAGAGAACAATCATAAAACTGCCTCTAACATTTGTTATTTGTAAACGCAATAAATACAGTTTCTTTGGAACATAACTTGACATGAAATTCCGTTATCAATTTGGTAGAGTTTGAACTAAAATATCCAAGGTATGAAAATAAGTTTTCCTCACATATAAAGTGGAGGACCCAGAAAGGTAAGCAACCCCTCGTCGTCCCAAACCTCCCCCTCCTACTAATACCACCACCAATTTTGCCGGCGAGTCATGACGTAGCATTATCTATTGGCCATGAGCTCATCCCAGTTCGCGTATGTGCATGTGTGTGTTACTAAAAACATTTCCTGCCAAACATACCTCATCTCCTGGAACGATATTTTTTTAGAACAAAAAATGTGATGACTGACCAGAGCGTTCGTCGGCATCCCTTCTGATGCAGTACTACCGGGCACGTTACCTACGGGATTGCGCAAAATGTTATAGAAATCGCTTCCATGAAACGTTCAGAGAAGAAAAAACCCATCGACCACTTGACAGTTTAGTGTTTATTAGGAATGTGACATTTAACAGTGGAATCTATAATATAGTACGGAAACTGCTCGGAAAATGGAACCCACAGGAGACAGACAATGGTCCTTTCTGTGGATATTAACTTCGATCGACTGCAGACGAATCCCTCCACGAAACTGATTCGTGAAACGTTGACCAGTATGCTTTTTCCTTATTTACCTCATACTTTTGTTTCCATTACCCCTGGGCTGAATGAATTGGCTGATCTGGGTGCATACCATAAGATTCACCTTTAGACTGATCCAAGGAAACATCTGGTTACCCTTTGTTGGACACCGATCAATATGATGGTGCCTTCTAAGAAGTTTTCTTAACTTTCTCTATATTACTTAGAGAAAGGTCAGCAGCTGACAAATAATAATAATAGTAACAAAATATTCAAGACGAATCTTAGCTCAGGGGTTCCTAACCTGGGGTACGTGTACCCCCAGTGGTATATTTGTACTCTTTCTGGGCTACATTGGATCCAAGAGAACAGCCAGTACTGTGCAATAGCTACTTGATGTAATCTTCATTGAGATTGCACAACGCCGTGTCTCTTTTTCTTTAATTTCCTCAATTTAGTTAGCAAAACTTTTACTTAAGTTATATGAAGAGTAGGATGAATACCATTTTTTTTTCACTATTACGGAACTTCCCGCGGCTGTAATCTGTACCCCGTCCCGGGCTTGAGATGTGTTGTATCATAATACTTAAAATTGTGAATTAATATTCTTATGCAGTTAACACAAACAGATTTTTTCATAACAAAATGATATCGCAATATCAGTTTCATTGTTTTTCTTTTTCATCCTCAATTTTTAGGGGTACACGGGATTCTATAGAAATGCCCAAGGGATACAAAAAGTTTGGGAACCCTGTAGACATAGCTCATTTATTCATGGCTCCTCGTGTCTAGTTTATTTTTTTCTTGATTTGTTTTTTGTAGTGCAAGATGCAAATTCTATGCTGTCAGGATAGTTTCGTACATTGTCCTTTGCCATCTGCCTCCGAAAGGATTTCCAAAGCCCCGCCAAAACGGAGGAAACCGAGAAAAGAATGATCGAAGCGTATTTCTGATCTGTGCACTGAGAACTCTCCCAGAAGGCAGATGAGATTTTCAAGACGCATCTCGATCCTTTCATGAGAGTTGCGTCGGAAGTGCCAGGAAAAACGTGTAAATAAATTAGAGAATGATCAATCAATGAAATGCTTTGCTGACAGGGCCCCATGCAAGTCGATTCCAGGATTATCGTGAACGTTGTGAATGATTTAATTTGATGATATTGGTGTCATCTTGGCTCAAACCTGGCTTTTTATCATTCCACGGGATCAAGAAAGAAAAGAACTGTGCTGCCATTTGATTCTGGACAGGCTTCAGAATCCGTAAACCAAGTGTCCTAGCGGATGTAGCTATCTCCCAATTCTGTAAATGAAAAATAAGTTAATTATAACTTTTTGCTTACTATATAAACTATAATCTTGACACCATACATTTACCTAAAGTAAATGACTTTTGTTAAAGTGATCAAAGAAGTCCGATGTAGTTCCTTCATTCAGAAATC
The DNA here is from genome assembly GCF_015104395.2 of Macrobrachium nipponense. Lineage (NCBI taxonomy): Eukaryota > Metazoa > Arthropoda > Malacostraca > Decapoda > Palaemonidae > Macrobrachium > Macrobrachium nipponense. The sequence goes on from NC_087201.1 coordinate 118,102,586, forward strand.
TAAAATAGCGAAACCCTTGAAATCTACTCTGTTAGGATTGGGATGTCAGAGGAGATCACTTCATATTTTTAAATTTTATAGACTTTTATTCCTGTTTCCTGGAATACTGGAGGAGTCTTAAAACCCATGAGACCATGTAACACCCGCTGGACAGCCACTTCTCGTATGTATATTATATGATGGTAGCAATACTTACATTCCATGCACTGCTAAACTCTGAGATTTTCCTGCACATTCTGATCTCAGACGTGCAGCTTCTCCTTAAATTTGATCCAAAGAGAAGTTTTGAAATATCGCTAAAACATTAACAGGATAAGCAAAATCACGAATAAAAGGCAATACCCTTCTCACAGCAAAAAGTATAGGTAACTTTGATTTCACCAGAGAAGATCAATTTCGATTTCAAGTACACTCGGACGTAGGTGCTGCAAACCTATTTCTTCTGTAACTTTGCAGATGCATCAGTACTTTGGTCAGACATAACTATTCGAAAATAAGAAGCTAACAGGAAAAAGAGAAATGTAAGAAATATAGTCGGAAGACATTGCGTAGCGTTTCGTTAAAAACAAAAGGTCAGATGTTTGCAAGAATGAAAGGGGAAAGCAACGGCAGATCAAAACGTCCTGTGAAAATTAATTTTGACCATGATTTTCGATTATTATGAATATGTTTATCTCGTGTAATGAACGGCGACTTCTATAACTTCAACAGTACTTTGCCAACACCTAATTGAACGGCGACTTCTATAACTTCAACAGTACTTTGCCAACACCTGAAGGGCTCGACCTAAGCTCATCGCGGAAAAATAAAGGTAATCGATAATTATAGGACTCCATGTCATTCTTGTTTCAGTGGAAACTCCTGGCCACTAAAAGTTTCCTTTGACGCATTAAAACGGCGTTATTTAAACAGCCGTCATTCATGACGTCACGAACAGATATCGTGAAATAACTAGAATAGGAGGGAAGTGGTTGGGCACTCCGTGGGAGTCTCGGTAAAGCACATCCTGTGAAAAACGGCGCTCTCGCCTCTCTGGATTTCTTGTAGGGACAGAATTTCCCCATTAATTGTTAATCACGAATATTGTGCCTGTGAATTATTTATTCAGAAGTAAAATCTTTCCGCAATATCTGAGTGTGGTACCCTTCTCTCTCTCTCTCTCTCTGTTCACACACGCGCACACGCACACATATAAATATATATAAATTTTATATATATATATATATATAATATAATATATAATATAATATATATATATCATATATATGATATAATATATATATATAATATATATATATATGTAAATGTATATATATACATATATATATGTATATATATACATATATATGTATAATATATATATATATATATCTAATAAAAATTCTGTGGGGGGAACGTTCTGGAGGGATTTTTCGTCAGTTTTT
>NC_087201.1:118109009-118188147 GCF_015104395.2 Macrobrachium nipponense
TCTCGTCCCCACCACCAGTTGTTATAAACGTTAGAATATACTCAAACATGAGAAAAAAGATGATAATAAATCTTATGCTCATTCCTTTCACTCTCAAAATCTGAAGATTTTGGAAACGCTTCAAATGATCGCAATTAACTTATTTTTTGTACAATACACTCATACGTGCTCAGGGAACAAGAGCCCGTGCCAGCACAAGGCTGGCTTAATCTGGAACATACATACATACATACATACACACAATGTTAAATGTTTCTGCATATAAGTATTTTCCATCAAGGAACAGTTTCTCCTCAGGAAAAGCAGAATCACTACCAAGGAGAGAAGGCCCATGTTTGAATCCTTGGTGAAGTCGGAGGCGATAGGCGTAATGCGTCCAAAATTCATTGGGCCTCTTTTGACCGGAGCACTGAATATAAAGTTTAGGCCAAAGGCCAATGACTGGGACCCATGAGGTCATTCAGCAATGACAAGGAGATTAAGAGTAGGTAGGTTAAAAGGTGTAACAGGAGGGAAACATTGCAGTTGCACTGTGAAATAATTGTTAGGAGAGGGTGGATAGCGAGATGGAAGTAAGATAATATGAATGGAGGTATAGTAAAAGGAATGGAAAGAGTTGCAGCTAGGGGCCGAAGGGACGTTACAAAGAACCTTCAGTAATGCCTTCAGTGCACTGCGTGAGGTGCACTGATGGCACTACTCCCCTACGGGAAACACATACACACACAGATATGTATATATATATATATATATATATTATTGCTGTGTTCTTATGCACAATTTACCTTGTCGGCTAAATGAGAAGGATCTTTTCGTTCTTCGCAAATGGAGCTGCTAAGTCACTCAACGGAGGCATATGTATGCATGCATGTGTATGTGCATTTGATTTGCAACTCCCTCTCTGCTGAATCATTTTATCTCATTCATCCAGTAGTTAGAGAGAGAGAGAGAGTATCTTCACTAGAAAGCGAGGAGAGATCCTTACTTGAAAAAGTTATTTTATTTTTACTCTTATTTATATTTTAAGATTACGCTCATGAGTGTTTTTTTATTTTTGTATCTGGCAGTCTGGAGGATGTCATTCTGTAAATAATTACGAAAAAAATTTGACAGCCTTGTGTGTGCGGTTTTTCCTCCAACTTTCTTCCAATATATATATATATATATATATATACTATATATATATATATATATATATATCATATATATATATTGGAAGAAAGTCGGAGGAAAACCGCACACACAAGGCTGTCTTTTTTCGTAATTATTTACAGAATGACATCCTCCAGACTGCAGATACAAAAATAAAAACACTTATGAGCGTAATCTTATAATATAAATAAGAGTAAAAATAAAATAACTTTTTCAAGTAAGGATCTCTCCTCGCTTTCTAGTGAAAGATACTCTCTCTCTCTCTCTCTCTCTCTCTCTCTCTCTCTCTCTCTCTCTCTCTCTCTCTCTCTCTCTAACTACTGATGAATGAGATAAAATGATCAGCAGAGAGGGAGTTGCAAATCAAATACACATACACATGCATGCATACGTATGCCTCCGTTGAGTGACTTAGCAGCTCCATTTGCGAAAAACGAAAAGATCCTTCTCATTTAGCCGACAAGGTAAATTGTGCATAAGAACACAGCATAAAACTGCACTAACAAGATACCATTTTTAAGAACCCCAAACACTATTGCACACTCAATTGACAAAAAATGGACTAATCTTTAAACCAGAGCAGCAGTGGGCACCCTCCCTTACTACTACGTCACCCACTTGGGCAAGGTTATCCGACCAACTCCACCTACTTCCACCCGCGGTGAGGCGACCCTTACGTCAGAACCCGTACCCATCTCTAAATTGCATTCTGCAATCGTCGGCTCTTTATCTTTGCCCCGTGCAAGAAGCAAGAAGAGAAAGTAGGCCGAGGCAAGCGATCGAAGATACGACATTTCAGTTCTCGGTGATATTAATCAAGGACCATAGACCTTGTTACTAACGACCCGATGCATTAACTTAGTAAGGGAGATGGGAGGCGAGCGGTTGGGGTGGGTGCGGCAGAAGGGAGGTGTTGGCGTTGGGGATAGGACGGGGAAGCGCAGTTAAACTTGGATTGAACGTGTTGAATATGGCGATTTATATGAAAGATTATGAATATTTTTGTATTATTATTATTGATCAGATTACGAAAGTGACATGTCGAGCTTCCACAGTATACTGTATATTAAATCCAAATGTAAATGCATGCATACAGCAATTAAAGATGACAGAAAACTAACTGCATATGACGCTTTACTGCAGAGTAGCTTTACTGCCTCTCATTAATGCACGAACATTAGCCGCACAATGAATGTTCTAAAACCATAGGCTTTACTTTAGCTTATGCTTTAGACCTTCCTCGGTAACAGCGATAGTAGAGTTGAAGCTTTATAAAAGTTGTCATAAGTTTGGACTCTCTCAATGGTCGACTCAAACACTTTCCTTTGCCTCTTAAAAATTCAAATTTACTTTAGATTATCTATTTCTTTAATGCTATCTGTTTGATGTTTTGGTGTTATTTGTTATTATCTGTAATTATTTGCTCACTTCAGTCTACTTATTTTTGTTTACAGTTCAGACCTGTCAACTCTACCTGAAACTTTTGCTGGAGATTACTAAAAAAAGAAAAAAAAAGCGGGAGATTCACAAATCCAAGGCAGAATGTCATATTTCAATAACATTCGTCCAATAATTCTCAATATGTTGCGGTTTATCTATCTGCTAACAACATAGATGCATAATTTCATGAATAATTACACCAAAATTAAAAAAGAAAAAAATATATTTATATCCATATGACAAAGTGGCTGTTTATAGCCTGTTGTAGCTACATATTATTGCATTGTATTTTATGGGCAGAATATGAAAGTGATATCATTTTTGAACATTAGAGTGCTCAGTTATACATATGTTGCCGACTTAGCTTTCACAAGTAATTCACTGTTTGGTTTATACTTGTAGCAACCCTTATGGACGAACTCATTCTTTACAGGCAATAAGTGATAATCATATCAACAAAAATAGTAAATATTTTAATAAAAATGTTCAACACAATCAGATTGTGCTTGACATTTTTATAAAGATATTCCAGGAAATAATTATGTTTACTGAAAAATAAGCATTAGTAACAATTACGAACTTAAACAAATAAAGTGCGGGAGATTTTATCTAAAAGAGGGAGAATCGAGCATCAATGCAGAATGCGGGAAGCATTTTCAGAGTGCAGTTGAGTGCAATATGGTATTGCAAGGTATAAGAGTCTTGTGTGTGCTTAAGAATTCGCGAAATCCAAACGAACGTGTTATTTGTTATGAAATATAACAAGTTGTTATATCGAATCTCAGAGGCGGACTGGCCACTGCGGCGTTTGCCACATGGGCCACTTGACCAGGGACTCTCGCTCAAAAAGAGGAATAGGAAGGGAAAAGAAAGGAAAGAGGAAAAAAAAAAAGGAATTCTGTCTCCATTTAAAGTTAGTTTTTTATGTTTCTTTAATATTACATCGGTTTCATTGTAATTACTATGTCTACATTATAGTCATTATCGCATTTTGGATAAAAGTCGCCAAGATTTCCGTCAAAACACCGCCACGAAGCCCATTGCTTATTGGAACAGCTGTTGAAATACGAAACGCTACTAACAGCAATGACATTCCTGAACATATTCAAAGTCACTACATCACTCTTAACCCATCTGCAAACGAACAACCTCAACTTTATGCAAGCATATCAGATGGTTAAAATGACAACAAAGCAGTTACAGCTACAGGCAATGAGCAGAAACACGTCCCCTGTCACTGAAAAGGCAAAAACATTTGCCGAGCACTTCCAGGAGATTCTTGAGAAGAATGGCTCTGATGAGCATGATGAGTGGGAAATACAGGCGGCATTACCTGAGCTTCGACGAAGAGAAAAGAAAGGTGATGAAACACCCCTACAGTCACTGTAACTCAAGTTGCTTAGGCGTAATGAAAAAACATAACGACATGGACACTTTTATTGAAAGATTTGAGAGATTTGCTGAGAGTCAATGACGGCTGCGAACGAGTGGGCTCGTTGTCTAAGTACAATAATAACAGGTAATGGGTGTGCAAGTTTTTCCTAGTTTGCCTTCTGATGAAGTCCTGCAGTATGATGTCTGAAAAAAAGCTTAACTAAAAAGATATGAGATGACAGAAGGGTTTAAAAGAAATTCTGTGAGACTAAGTCAGAACAGGGCGAAACTACTGGGCTTCCCAGATATTAAAATAGATGGAGATGAACTGAGACGGCTGAATGCAGAAACAATCTTAATTATTTTTACTGATTTACTCATCAGGAAACAGTTTGTCAGCATTTACCTGACCAGAGATTGCACCACGAAGGACCAAGACGCAAGTGAGATCATTCCTAGGTTTGACAGGCTACTACAGAAAGTTTGTGAACAACTACACAATTTTAGTAACGTTTTTGATGGACTTAATGGAGAAGGGACGACTTAACAAGGTGAAGTGCAAAAACGTCAACAAAAGGCATTAGAAATGCACCGATTCTATGGAGCAAGAAATGGAAGTTATAAGAGGAATAAAAAAAGATGCATATATAGGATCAGGAAAGGATGGGATTTAAAAATTAATTAGTAAAAATAGGCATTTGATTCTTTACTGAAGATACATGTGTTGTTGACATGGTAGCCTATAGAGGATGCAGACCCCAATACGCCCATTTTGATTAAGAGAAACAGCGAAGATGTGTGAACCAGAAATAAATTGTTCAAAAATTAATACTTCAACCTAAAGTAAGAAAGATAAGCAGAACAAATAGAATGAATCTGAGTTGCGGAAATACAGCTTCTTTAGGTATTAAACTAGATAGTCAGAGGAATATGAATAATAATAATAAAAGAAATAGAAAAATCCCACCAAAAACAATAAACCTACATTGCTTAGTCACAGAAAAAACTGCAGTTCCTTTCATGCTGTATGGGATTAATGCAATAAATTCGACAGAATTGGAAACTGAAAACTTGGTATATGAGAAAATAGTAAGGGCTACAAAAGTAGATATTGAAGTATCAAATTAAAGGGAGAAATAGGAGAATTTTCAATTAAACCAGTGGTAGTAAGTGGAAAGTTGCTTTTATATAGCTATCTTATATGGAAAAAAGAACACTTAAAATTAAAATCCTGGGCATAAAAGAAAAAGATGGAAACCAGTAATAAAGTATATCGAGATAAATGATTCAACCAAACTAGGAAATGACAAAGATAGAAATAAAATCCAAAAATAGACAGTGGGATGTTGATACGTGGAAAGATGAGTTAGAAAATAAAGTGGATTCATAAAAAAAATGGCTAGGAGAAATTAAAGTTCACACATACGACAAAACTTGTGCATCAGCGATTTTTTTTTCAGAGCAAGAACCAGTAGATTAAAAATATACCATAATCAGAAATACGAAAGCACATGTCAACTGCAGTGTTTGTGAATATTTATAAAATGAGCTCAGTTTTTTACTCTAACCATTTTACCAGTAACACAGGAAAGGAAGAAGTAGATGAATTTCAATGGCTTTATGAAGACAAATGAAATAGTTGGGAATTTTTTGTTCAGAGAAAGTAATAATGAAACAAAAGATACCTCTTGCATTATATGTGGAGACAAAGACAGAAGAAAATAAAAGAAGGGGACTTTTTTTATCCAAAACTAGAAAAACGCCACACACACACAATTGAGGCGCCGATGCAAAGGCACCGAATCACGTCTTGGACTTCAAGTAGCCCATGTTGCACTTGCTTGTGGAAATTATGAAGATTAGATATCTAAAACCTGTCTACTAGATATTTCGTGAAATTTTATGCAATTATCGATACCGGTAAGTCGCTGAGACAGCAATGCGTTGCTCTACATTGTAAGCCTAGAATAGCTACTTCTGAAGTCTAATTAGCCTAAATCTTCGTTAAAAAGGTTTTTTTTTTCTAGCTTGAAATTTCCGAATTTTACATTCCAAGTGTACCTTAGCTAGGGTACCTATTAGTAGTACTAACTAGGTATTAGTCTACAGGTAAGTGCTACCTACTAGTCTAGATAGGTACTAGGTTACTTAGGCTACCTAGCCAAATACCTATACTAGGTAGCTAGAGGTTAGGTAGATGGTACCTAGATCTAGGGTACCTATCCACGGCGGCCCAGACTATGGCAGTTGCGGTTTTTCTATGCAGTTTTACCTACTATTGAACAAGAATTTGAAGCAATTTATTCGGACCACCGTACTAAACACGGCGAAATTACATTAGACGCCCCAATTCCTGGTGGCTTTCGTATTCGCGGGTACGAATAATGCGGTAGCCTAATGCGGAATGCTTCTGTAGAAATACCTTACCGTCATTAGTACCTAGATCTAGGTAACTACCTAGGGGGAACAACTGACTGGGCTAGCGGATCCAGTTTCCACTGCGTGTGGATCCACCCTCCGAAAAATTACTTTAACATGTCCTGACACTGGAGATGGGCACCAGTCACGAGTTGTTGGTGGTGAGAGCAAGAGCTCGAGACCTCTACTATCCTTTCGAATTAAGTATTTTCTCCAAAGTTAGAAATTAAGGTGGTAGATCTAGGGTACTATTCCGCGGAGGCCTAGACTATGGCAGTGGCGGTTGTACTACCTATGTAGTTTTACCACCTGAACAAGAATTTTAAGTAGGGTAGAACACCCCGGCAGGCCAACCCTCATCACGGTGGACGGGTCTTATTCACTCGATATTTAATTGGTGAAAACAAGAATACAATTGCAACTCTAAGCATACCATTTAAAAAGGGACTGAAGTTTCGTCAAAACATAATGTGATATATGAAAGCCCCATACGAACTAAAATAAGCATGTGAGCTCTTCGTAAAAATAGTTTGTTCCGACACGGCATCAAACCTTCGGTCCCCTTTTACAATAGGAAGGTACTAGCGGCAGCTGGATAGGTCGTAAGCTTTCGAACAAGGGGTTCGGTAGTTAACTGCTTGTCCGACAGGCGCGCGCGCGCGACTGGGAGGTAAACAAACCACTTTTGCTTTCGGCCTCACAGCGAGTGGACGTGTGTGTTCGACGCTCTCTGCCCGCTTCTCGTCGTTTGCTTTCTGAGTATTTGGTTGTAATTGTGTATGAAAGAGTTATTGTAAGTACAATCATTCTCTCTTTTCATATTAATTGCTACAATTAATTAATTAATGATGGAATCTCCTCGCCTCGCTACCCCACGGAGACTATGCCCGGGTATCGAAGGGCGTAAATGCGGGAAGTTCCGATCGTTCCCGGAGATTGACCCTCATATTTTGTGTGCTCGGTGTCGGGGGCGCGAATGCACCCGAGCCGAGCCTTGTGATGTGTGTAATGATTGGTCGGAGGCGCAGTGGACTTTGTATGAGGGCAGGAAGAAGCGAAGGCCTGCAAAGGAGTCGTCGGAAAGCTCTCCCGCGACTCCTTTGGTGACGGACCACTTCGTCTTCTTTCCTGCCACCCGCTCAACTTCCACGTCCTCGCTTCCTTCCCTTCGGGGGGGGGTGTTCTATGGTCCTTCTCCTCTCCTGACTTGTCGAGTGTGGAGGAGGGCGCTAGATACCCTGACGTAGAGTTGTACTCTGGGTCCTCTATCCGTTCGTCTTCGCGCGAGCGGGTAGAGGATCCCTCTAATCACCCGACTTTTGCCTCCTCAGGTGCGGTTGCCGCGAAGGATGACCTCGGACAGGTGTGGGCATCGTTGGGGCTGCAAGGGCGTGCCGAGTGTCCAGGGGGCTGCTCTACCATCTCGCTGGCTCCGTGGCGGTCACCCCATGCAACGGTCACGACCACCACCACGACCCTTACAACACCCGCTACGCTTCACTCCTCACCTGGTGTACACCCAGCACGCGGTCTCTGTGACACCCACTACATCGGTGCAGGGGCCGCCAGTCGCCGTAACTCGGGGGGAGTGTGATGCCGCCACCGGTGGGTTTGCCGTGCTGCCGCGGGGACCGGACTTCGTGTGCCCGAAGAGCTCGCCCCTGGACCTGGGCCCACCCCCGGTACCTAGGACGTCTTGTGCCGCTTGGTTCGCCCGTCTGGACTGCCTACACAGTCTGCCGTACCTGCCGTGACCACCTGCTGCCGTTCCTGTACCTGCTCCTGCTGTCTCGTCTGCCGTTCCTGTGATGCTCGCACCTGCTGATGTTGTTCCTGTTCCTGGGCGCCGCTGCTCCCGATGCTGATCTGTTCGGACAGGTGCGTCCGGGCCCTGTTGCTTCGGCAACAGCAGCCCCGGCTCCGTCCTGGATGACCAGATCCTGACGTCGGTTGTGAAGTAAGGTTGACGAAGAAAGAAAGAAGAAGATGAAGTAAGGTGGTCGGTACGTCGTCTTCATCGTCTTCTTTCGTCGTCGTCGTCGGTCCTGCAGCCTCTTCCCCTTCTTCTTCTAAGGGCTCCCCCGCCGAAGAAGAAGAAGTCGCCTCCCCCCCCCCTAAGAAGTCTCCTTCGGAACTTCTAAGGGCCCGTCTCGCTCTGGTGAGACGGGGGGTTCTTCCGCTGGTCACCCTGCTCCTTCGGGGGCGGGCGGACCCGTCTCTTCTCCCGTAAGGAAGAAAGACTACGGGGACCAGAGGGGGTGCCGGCTAACACCGGCACTTCCTCACCTGCTGTCAGTGGTTCGGCCACAGCAGCAGGGTGGTCCGGCTCGGCCGCTCGTTCGCGAGAGGTACCGAGTGTACGGTCGCCTACCAGCGACCGTGCAGCCAGGAACCAGACCTCTGAGTCCGCTCAGCGTCAGGTTCACGGCACGGAGCGGAAAGACTGGTGACAGCCGCTCACGCGACTCTCACCAGACCAGCTCTCGCTCTCGCGGCGAGCAGCTGGCTACCCGGGCGGACGTGACGGTCCATGACCGGCCCACTGGGCTGAGGTCTGGGAAGAGGTCCCCCCCGTTCGCCGGCACCAGCCACGGCTGGTACCAGCGAAACGGGGTGACGCACCGTGAGGATACGCACGATCTCACCGTGACAGTGGAGCTCGCCGGTCGCCTGACCGTCGCTCTCACAGAGAGCGATCGGGTACGGCGACCAGCACCAGCTCCTCTGACACACGAGACCGGGGCCGCTGTTCTCGGTCCAGCCGTTCTCCACAGCGAGACGGCTCGACTAGGTCTGCAGCTCGATCGCCACCGCGGGTTGGCGATCGCCTGCAGTCCTCCAAGCCCGCTGGTTCTGCCAGCGAGCGAGGAGGGAGCGTCAGGTCTTCCTCTCCCATACCTTCAACCTCCTCGGGTTACACCGGTAGGGGCGAGGTATTGAGGAGTGATCGTGAGGGGGTGCGCCCCTCAGGATCCCACCACGTCGTCGTACGTACCAGGCTCGGTTTCTCGGACCAGCCAGGTCGTACGCACAGGTGGTTGGAGGAGACCGAGAGGGGGCTGTCGCTGCTCCTCTCCTTGAGGGAGGAGGGTCTCGGGAGGTGCTCCTGTTTGAGGGACTGGACGGTCCGACTTCCGCAGGACGCATCACTCCTGAGATCCAGAGGAACTTTGCCGAGGTTATTGCGCTGATCGTCAGCACAACGACCTCGGGGAAGGATCGCCGCTCCCACCATCGAGGCAACCCACGTCCCGGCTCGAGTCTTGGGGCCCGAAGAGGGAACCCAGACCGACGGTGGGTTTTGCCGCGTTCTGAGCTTGCGGACTCAGTGCTGGACCAGGTTGAATCGCTTGTCTCCGGACAAGGACGGTTCGCTCAAGTCTGGCAGTCGAGCAAGCTGCTTCCACTCCTCTGCTGCGACAGCGGCGTTTTTTACGTGCCATCTGAAGACCCGATGCCGCCCAAACAGGTGAACCCGGAGTTAGCCAGGGCTGACTCCGGGTGTGTCTCTGCAACAGCTCCTGTCCGAGAACCTGTGGTCTCGCAGCAAAGAGGCACTCGGTACCTGGAATGGAATTCTACCGCCATGGCAGCTTCCAGGCCGTCTCCTGGCTAGATCTGTGGTCCCTCACAGTATCTAAGGTCGCAGCCAACCTCCGGGGAATTTCCCCCGAAGATGACTCGCCTTCATGGAGACTTTGCCAGTCTGGGGAAGCGAACCATCTCCTTCCTTGCATCCCACCAGACGGTGAACCTGTGGGCCTAACTGGTTCTCCGACGTAAGGGACGCTGTCCTTACTCGGGTTCCAGGGCGGTTCCGGGCGTTGAGGCGGCGTTTGGGATCTTCGCAACGGACCTTTACGGAGTTCCACGTTCTCTCTTCCCAGGAGAGATGGTGACGCTGCGGTGGACAGACGGCGCACTGACGACAGTGACCGTCTGGTTCACCAGGCAGTCTCGAAGGCTTCTGGGCAGCCTCGGACTGCGGCCAAGTCTAAGAGCTCGGCTAGCGCTTCCTCGGCGGCTAAGACGGTTGCTGCGTCGAAGCCCCCGGGGAATGACTCTGTCTTCTTCGACTTCTAGCAAGGGGAGGCCGTAAACCAGCCTCCTCCCAGCCCTCCTCCTCCCGTGGAGGCTCTGGAAGAAGTCGAAGAAAGGGGGGAAACGCTAGGGACGGCGTTCCCCCTCACCTGCTGCCGGAAGTGGGGGGGTGCCTGGCCAGCCATTGGGCAAACTTGGCAGCGCTACGGCGCCGAGACCTGGATTGTAGATGTCCTTCGGGAGGGATATCTATTACCCTTCGAATCTCGGCCACCCCTCACCTCCAACCCGGTCCAACAGCAGTCGTACGTTCCAGGGTCATCGAAGGACGTAGCACTGAGGACAGGAGATCAAGACCCATGCTGAGCAAGAGAGCTGTAGAGATCGTCACGGATCAGTCACCGGGCTTTTACAGTCGACTCTTCCTGGTGGAAAAGTCGACGGGAGCTGGCGCCCGGTGATAGATCTCTCTCCCCTGAACCGGTTTGTTCGCCAGACCCGGTTCACGATGGAGACGGCACGCTCAGTGCTCGACTCCATCAGGGAGAACGATTTCATGCTTTCAGTGGACTTGAAGGATGCGTATTTCCAAATACCCATTCATCAGTCCTCCAGAAAGTACCTCCGCTTCATCCTCGACGGGACGGTGTACCAGTTCAGGGCACTTTGCTTCGGTCTCTCAACCGCCCCACAGGTGTTCACGCGAGTGTTCACTCTGGTGTCTGCTTGGGCCCATTCGCACGGGATACGGTCTCATGAGGTATCTCGACGATTGGTTAGTCCTGGCGAGCTCCCGCTCGCAGTTGCTACAGGACAGGGATCGACTGCTCGAGTTCTGTCGCGATCTGGGGATCGTTGTGAACTTCGAAAAGTCCGATCTCGAGCCCAAGCAGAGGATGAAGTACCTGGGTATGCTGATCGACACGGTAGCAGGGCGAGTCTTCCCCGCAGACTCGCGGATCAGCAGATTCAGGGAGGCAGCCAACCAGTTCCTGTCTCGGCAGGAACAGGTAGCTCAGCGATGGCAAAGTCGTGATCGGGCCACCTGTCGTCACTCGAGAAGTTAGTCCCTCACGGGCGTCTTCACCTGCGGTCTCTTCAGTGGAGACTAAAGGAGAGTTGGTCGCAGGCGACGGATCCCCCGCCCCCAAGCTTTCCAGTGTCACTGACACAGGAGGTGAGGCAGGACCTAGCCTGGTGGCTGGACGACAGGAACCTCTTAAGAGGAGTGCCACTGCGCACTCCCCCCCGGACATGCAGCTGTTCTCAGACGCATCGACCGAGGATGGGGCGCACACCTGGAGGAGTTGCTGACTTCAGGAGTGTGGGACGAGAACGACAAGCACCTTCACATCAATGTACTGGAACTCAAGGCAGCGTTCCTCGCTCTCCAAGAGTTCCAGGACCGCTTGATGGGACACTCAGTGGTGTTGATGTGCGACAACACCACGGTGGTGGCTTACGTCAACAAACAGCCGGGGGGCCTAGTGTCTCTCCCGTTGTACCAGTTGACTCGCAGGTGCACGAGTGGGCCGAGGCACACTCAATAGAGCTGTCGGCACGCTACATTCCAGGGAAGAGGAATGTAGTAGCAGACACGCTCAGAGCCGTCGGGATCAGGTGATAGGGACCGAATGGTCTCTACACCAGGACGTCGGCGGAAAGGCTCTTCGACCTGTGGGGGCGACCAGTCGTGGATCTGTTCGCCACCCGGCACAACAGAAGCTCCAGGTGTTTCTTCTCGGCCGTGCCGGACCCATGGCAGCTGCAGAGGACGCTCTTCAACACCCGTGGGGACAACCTCTTCGCCTATGCCTTTCCCCCGTTCAGCCTGATTCGCAAAGGTGATCAGTCGAGCGCTGGTCCACCCCGAATCTGAGGATGATCCTGGTGGCTCCCAAATGGCCACAGGCCATTTGGTATCCGGACCTGCTGGCTCTTCTCGCAGGAGAACCGAGAGAGATTCCCCCTTGGCACAACCTTCTCGCCCAGGCCACACGTCGAGCGGTACCACCGAGCAGTCCAGTCCCTACGTCTTCAACGGCTGGCTGTTATCCACCATCTCTTGCGAACGAGGAGGCTTTTCTCGTAGCGCAGCAACAGAGATGGCTGGAAACGTCCGTCAGTCCCTCGCAGCTGTGTACCAGGGGAAGTGGGCCGTCTTCTGTGGTTGGTGTCGTAGACGGGGTCTATCTCTCCTCTCAGAGCCACTCTTCAGCAGGTACGGATTTCCTCGTTTTACTTCGCCGAGAGAAGCTCCTCTCAGTCCCCCACAGTCAAGGATACAGAGCCGCCTTGGCGCTCGTCCTGAAACTGAGGGGATTGGACATCTCGAACTCGTTCGAGATCTCCTTGCTTATGAGGAGCTTCGAGAGGTCTTGCCCACCCAGGGAACTCAGGCCCCCTGCGTGGGATGTGGACTCTCGTCCTTAGGAGTCTGACTCGAACGCCGTTCGAGCCACTCCGAGAGTCGTCAGACAGGGATCTGACCCTCAAGACCCTCTTCTTGCTGGCCCTGGCATCGACGAAGAGAGTAGGGGAACTTCATGGTCTTTTCCTATGATGTACGACACTCCAGGGGATGGGGATCTGTGACGCTCGATTTCGTCCCGAACTTCGTTGCGAAGACTCAGAAACCGCCGATCCCTGACGACAGGTTCGAGTCATTCACGATTCCCTCCCTATTGGACTTCACCGATAATGATGCGGATGAGATGCTGCTTTGTCCTGTGAGGGCGCTACGGCGCTATCTGAAGAGAACTCGACACCCTCAGGCCTGAGTGTCGACGCCTCTTCGTTAGCACCGGGGTCACCAAGAAAGAAAGTATCCAAGAACACTCTTTCATTCTGGCTGCGTGAGGTCATCAGGAGGGCGTATGAGGCTGATGGTAGTGACGACATCCGTACGTCCCGTCCGAGAGCTCACGAAGTCAGAAGTATTGGCCCCTCATTGGCGTTTTCGTAAGAACTTCTCCGTGGCGCAGGTCCTGAAGGCAGGGGTCTGGTCTAACCAGACTACCTTTACTCTTCTACCTTCGGGATATTGCCCACAGGTCCCTTGGATACCTTTTCCTTGGGACCCGTGGTGGCTGCTCAACAAGTTTGTGTAGCTAACCCAGACCCTCGCAGGCTGAACAGCATCGAGTCCTGGTGTACTGTGTGGATGGATGTGTGAGTGAGTGAGTGACTGGCTCTCTCTTCCCATCTTTTCCTCCCCCTCTACCTGTGGGCAGAGGCCACGGTCGTCACTACGCTGGATGATGACGAGATGCAGGTGAGCTATATGACAGAGCCCCATCCTATCCCTTTCACTAGGGATAGGAGCAGAATATCCACCACCTTCCTTATACAAGGGGGGGAAGTGGATGCCTACAAGAGTCAAACCCATGACTTTATATTTGCTCCTGTACAGGAACAAGTTCTTACATTGCTGGTACGAAGAGATACGCATGCCTCTCTCTTAGTACTCGGTCCAGAGGTCTGACCATTGATCCTGCGGTGCACACCCCGATCAATCGGACAGAGGCTTGGATTCCCTCCCTCGCTCTTACGACCAGGGAGGCTTCCAAGGTTGGGCGAACACAGTCTGTTCACAAAAGACTCAGATTCCACCCACCAAGAAGTGAGTCTTCCTATTGTAAAAGGACCGAAGGTTTGTATGCCGTGTCGGAACAAATGACAATTTGTCCAAAATTGCATTTTTCCTAACTATACAAACCTGAGGTCCTTTTACACATAGCCCCACCTCATGCCACCTCACTCTGCAGTTTTTGCTTGGGCCAAAAGCAAAAGTGATTTGTTACCTCCCAGTCGCGCGCGCGCGCTGTCGGTCGGACAAGCAGTTAACTACCAAGAACCCCTTGTTCGAAAGCTTACGACCTATCCAGCTGCCGCTAGTACCTTCCTATTGTAAAGGACCTCAGGTTTGTATAGTTAGGAAAAATGCAATTTTGGACAAATTGTCATTTTCAAGGCAGTTTTGAAATCCATATGGCGGCTTACGTTTTGCATGAAGGTTCTCATCAGTGACGGCCACCATCTTTCCCCAGCCTTCCCAGCACTCATTTGAACAATGTTAGCGTATATATGTAACGTTTATTGATCTTACTCAAGATTGCAGTTGTAATCAGCACAATAAAAACAATATTTTTGTTGCCTATATTAGTGAAAGTATGAAACTTGTTATCCCCGGGGTTATGGTTGGAACTGAATTCATTCTTACCTTGTAATCGGTGGTTTTTATCCTTACTGCCATCACAACTGAAACTCCACAGTGCTTATTTGATTGTAATTATACACTTTTGGTCTTAATTCACTCCACAGTGCACTTGAACCACGCTGTGGTTCCTGGTTCCTAAGCACTCACTCCGCAAACACAGTTACGAGCAGCAGACGACAACATTGATTATGAGATGCAAAGCTTTATTCCCTTAATTGTTTACTTTACTCAATATTTAGTTTAACTTTACTTCAAAATGTTTATTTTAATTCATGTCTATTATCCCTTTTTTGCAACCATTAAATTAACCCCAAAATTACAAATGTTTCGAATGTATACGTTACGAGCAGACGACGTGAGAAATTTTTTGACTCATCGTTGCCAATCTAGTGGAGCGTCACACATACGCCGATGCATTTACAAACTGTTTCGATGAATTCTAGTTGTCATAGTAATGCAGTAATGATAAAATTGCTGTAATATGTACGTATATAATACAAATAGATACGCTAATTCCACTTATTTCCCCGGTTTTGTGTAAGTCTCATACCTAGTTTGGAGGGTAAACCATACCAATTGACAACACTTATAAACAATTGAAGAGCGCAAAACGCCGCAAAGAATGCCGTAGTCCCCTTGAATAAGTGCTGGTAAGAGGTTGGTTTACGATTGTTGTGATGAAAGCTGCCCCAGCGTCTATGGGTACAAGTGGTGTGCAGATTTAGCACAGGAAATGGGAAGTTTTGTTGACACAAGCGACTCCGTAACATCAAGATGGCGTCAATCTTCGAAACATTTTTAGTTGTAAGTAAAAATTTCTAAAGCGTTTTGGTGAGATTTCCACTGCCGTAGCCACCCTTTTCACTACCCTCTGTTTAAATCTTAAAATTTGGCCTTAATTTCTAATTGTTCCGATACGTAATACAAACCATCGGTCCTTTAAACAATAGGGAAGTAGCTAGCGGCAGCTGGAACGGTCGTAAGCTGTTCGAACAAGGGGACGAACGGTAGTTAACTGCTTGTCCGACAGTCGCGCGCTGCGCGACTGGGAGGTAAACAAATCACTTTTGCTTTCGCCGCGGGTGTGAATGACGTGTTCGTCATCGCTCTCTGCCCGCGTTCATCGTCGTATGCTTTGTTTATTATTGTGTTTGTTCCGATACGTAATACAAACCCTCGGGTCCTTTAACAAATAGGAAGGTAACTAGCGGCAGCTGGGACGGTCGTAAGCTTCGAACAAGGGGAGAAGAACGGTAGTTAAACTGCTTGTCCGATCGTGCGCGCGTTGACCCGCGCGCCCGAGAGGTGAAGAATCACTTTTGCTTTCGGCCGTGGGTGTGAAGGACGTGTTCGTCATCGCTCTCTGCCCGCTTCATCGTCGTATGCTTTGTTATATTGTGTTTTTTACTAATGGTTTGGTTTGACTTGAAAATGAAACTGTAAGTACACTGTTTTCATTTTCATTACTTAATTATGAATCGAACATGGAACTATCGCCGTAGAGACGGCGATTTCCGCTCTTTTTCATGAATTGAACCCTTGAATTATGTCTCGGTGCCGAGGGCGGGCGCACTCGCGCCGAGTCATGTATTTTGGGCGAAAGTGTGTAATTGAAAGATGTAAGTACACTTTTCATTATATTTTTGCCCTGTGCGTTCGTTGCCGAGAGCTGATTGCGCTCGGCAGAGCCTCTTATTTTGTATGAATAGAATGCAATGAAAGTGGATTCGCAATGCAGTTTTTCTTTTCATTTTCATTTATTAATTGCATCAAATTTAATTTTGGATCAATTTCCACTCTTACCCGGGAAATTAATCCTTACGATTTTATTGCTGTGAAAGTGAAAATAAGCAAGTGCAGTAATTGTTCATTTTCATATATATTTATGATAGCATCATATTATTATGGATCAAGTTTCCGCTCTTACCGGGGAATTGATTTTTCCCTCTTTAAGTTCTATGAAGTGAATCGCAAGTGCAGTATTCTGTTTCATTTTCATATTACTTTTCACTGCGTGCGGGGTAGGGGAAGCGAAGGTCTGCCAGGAAGTCGTCGGAAAGCTCTCCCGCGGACCCCTCCCTTGGTATCCGATTCTTCGTCTTCTTTCCTGCCCCCCCGCTCAGCTTCCTCGTATTTTGTTTTTGGGGTCTTCCTTCCGTTCGGGGTGGGGCATGTCTCCCCCCCCCCCCCCCCCCGTGCGCGAGGAACCCCTCTACTAATCTGTCTGTGCTACCGCAGGTGCTACATCCGTGGGAGACGACCTTGGACAGGTATGGACCACTGCGGCTGCAGGGCGTGCCTAGCATCCACGATCTGCTGCAGAGTTCTAGCGAGGTCTGGGGCGGTGACCTTGGAGTGGTCTCCACTACAACCTTCACGGCCGCTTATGCTGCTTCCCCCCGCTGGTCTACACTCCCCATGCTGTGTCGGTGACGCCGTCTGCCGCTTCTAGGGCGGTCGCCGCCGTACCGAGGAGGGGTATGCCGCCGCCGCCTGTGTTTTCTTCGTGTTGCCTGCCCCAGACTTCCGCTGTTCCAGCAGCTCGCCCCTGGACCGACCGCCAGTACCACGCTGGCTGCCGATGATTCTACGAGGCGATGGCTGGGCCTGCCGTACCTGTCGCTGATGTGGTTCCCGCTACTGGCTTGGCTGTCCCTTCTGTGTTTACCGCTGCCGCTGTTCCTGCCGCTCCTGAGCTGGTTGCTGTTCCTGTCGCTCCTGTTCCTGCGCCTGTCCATGCTGGTCCTGCCCATGGTGTGTCTTCCCCAAGTCCCAGGTCCTTCCGGACAGGTGCAGTCGGGCCGTGTTGCTTCGGCAATAGGCCCGACTCTGGCCTGGATGGAGGACCTGACGACTGTCCTGCGTTGAGCGACGAAGAAGAGGAAGGTGTCATCTTCGTCTTCGTCTGTTGCGGCCTCTTCCCCTTCGACTTCTAAGGCCCATAAGCCGAAGAAGAAGAAGGCTGCCTCCCCCCCCTAAGAAGTCTCCTTCGGGAACTTCTAAGGGCCCGTCCCACCTCGGTGGGACGGGGGGTCCTTCTGCTGGTCCTCCTGCTCCTTCGGGTAGCGGGGCCCGTCTCCCCTTCCGTAAGGAAGAGATAGACGGGGACCAGAGGAGTATCGGTTAGCTCTGGTACTTCCTCGCTGGTGCTAGCGGCGATGCCGCTACGCCAGGTTCCGGCTCGGTCTCTCGTTCGCAGGGAGATCCCGAGTGTACGCTCTCCCTCGGGAGAGCGTGCAGCCAAAGTTTCGGCGCCAGAGTTCGCTCGGCGCCAAGACGACGGCACGGAGCAGAAGGCTGGCGAGAACCGCTCAGGTGACTCTCGCCAGGCCAGCGGTCGCTCTCGCAGCGACCAGCTGGTAACCGGGTTTTTGTTATTCCCCTAAGAAGACTCCTTCGGGAACTTCGAAGGGCTCGTCACATTCCGGTGTGACGGGGGGGTTCTTCTGCTGGTCCTCCTGTTCCTTCGGGAACGGGGCCCGTCTCCCCTTCTGAGAAGAAGAAGAAGACGGGGACCAAGGGTGTGCTGGCTACCGCTGGTACACCCTCGCCTGGTCTTGGCAGCTCTGCTGCTAAGCCAGGTACCGGCTCGGTTTTCTCGTCCGCGAGAAAGTTCCGAGTGTTACGATCTCCTTGGCGGGTGACCGTGCAGCCAAAGTTAAGACGCCTTGAGTTCGCTCAGCGTCATGAACCGAGGCACGGAGCAGAAGACTGTCGAGAGCCGCTCATGGTGACTCTCGCCAGACCAGCGGCCGCTCTCGCAGCGACCAAAAGGCCGGTACCTCGGGGTGGACGTGACGGTCTCCGACCGGCCCAGGGTGGAGGCTGGGAAGAGGTCCCCAGGTGGTCCCCTCGACCGACGGTACCAGCCTCGGCTGGTACCAGCGGTTTGACGTGCCGCGAGGTCGCTCACCGGTTCTCACGGCGAAAGCGAGCTCTGCAGGTCACCTGACCGCCGCTCCCACAGGGACCGGGCGGATACGGTGACCAGCAGCAGCTCGTCTGACGCACGGGACCGGGGTTCGACGTTGCTCAGTCGAGCCGCTCGCCAACAGGTGAGCGGCACGGCCAGGCCTGCAGATCGATCCCCACCGCGGGTTGGTGATCGGCTGCAGCCCCCCACGTACGCTGGTCCTGCCAGCGAGCTGGGGGGGGGAGCGTCAGGTCTGTCTCTCCACTACCTTCAACTTCCTCGGGCTACACCGGGAAGAGCGAGGTAGCTAGAGTGATCGTGAGAGGGCTTGCGCCGCTCACGATCCCGTCACGACGCCGCCACGTGCCACGTATGGTCTTAGGACCAACCAGGACGTACGCGCAAGTGATTGGAGGCGACCGTCAGGGGAGAGTGGTAGCGTCAGTTCTGTCTCTCCGATACCTTCAACTTCCTCGGCATACGCCAGGAAGAGCGAGGTATATAGGAGTGATCGTGAGAGATGCGCCGCTCACGATCCCGTCACGACGCCGCACGTGCCAGGTTGGTCTTAGGACCAACCAGGACGTACGCGCAAGTGATTGGAGGCAACCGTCAGGGATCTGTTGCTGGTCCTTCTTCTGAAGGAGGAGGGTCCTGGGAGCTGCTCTTGTTGGAGGGACTGGACGGTCCTACTCCTCAAGACGCTGTAACTTCCGAGATTCAGAATAACTTTACCCAGGTTATTGCACTGATTCGTCAGCACACGAACGCCGGGGGGGGGGAAGGATCGCCGCTCCCACCAGCAGAGCCCATGTCTCTGCTCGAGTCGTTTTGGGGCCCGAGAGGGAACCCAAACCGACGTGGGTATGCCGCGATCGGACTTGCCGATTCTGTCTTGAACCAGAGTCTCTCGTCTCCGGACAAGAAGGCTCTCTCAGTTCTGGCCGGTCGATCAAGCTACTTCCACCTCCTCTACTGCGACAGCGGCGTTTCTACGTGTCTTCGGACACCGTATTTAAATACTCCTTCGGTCCTCCTGAGAGGTTTCGACCTCGACGAAGGACTAGGAATGAGTTCGGTAGGACGGTTTTTATCGGACTCTCTCCTGTCAGTGTCGATCAGCCCCACCCAGACGACGTTCACAGTGGCGGCAGACCCTTACCTACAGTGAGAGTTCGTAACCCTCCTCGGGAAAACGTTTTCTCCTGACGATACGTTTTCCCAGACTCTGAGAGGCCATCGCCGCAAGGCGATGGCTGCTCCTACTCTTCTCCAACTGCTAGTTCCACTGGGGGGGAAGGCGAGCGAGTATCCAATTCCTCCCCCATTCCCTCTCTCCTTACGGCTACGAGGGAAAGGGGAAGGATCCTACAGAGATTTCTCTGTAGGATCCCACGTTGGGGACTGCGCTACCAGGGGGGACCTTCGGGTCCTACCTGACGTAAGCCCCGGTCGTTGAGGAGGGATCCTGCCCCATTCTCGATTTCTACGGGAATCGAGAGGACCACCAGCCGATATCGTTTGACGAATTCGGTGGGGGTTTCGCAGACTGCTTAGAATTCTACGGAATTTCTAGCGCATTCAGAGTGTTAGAGTTTCTTACGATCTCCAAACACTTAGGCGAGGACCACGGTCAAAGTGAGCGAGACGAGAATCCCGATATGTTACACGATAATCGGGAACCTCGCCTATGCTCGAATTCCTGGAATTTTCTAGCATTAGGAAGAAGACTGCTGCTGAAAGAAGGAACTATCTCACAGTAGGCGACCAACCTGGAATAGAGAAGAACGGACGGGAATATCCAGTTTGGCTTGAACTATCGTCTTAGTATTCTGTTCACCATTGAAGCTTTCCTTCGAGGAAGACTTCTCCTCACTCTCTTAATAGAGAACGAAGGTGGTCGATCTCCAATCCTTATTTTGTTTTCTTGAAGGAAAGAATTTAGGATGGAGATCGTTGTTCAGAATCCTACAAATATACTACGTATATTAACCTCGCGACATGATTCTGCTAAGCAGTTGAATGGTCCGAGGGGTAGGCGCATATCCTGGTTATTTTATCGGATTGCGACTTAGACGAAAAGTATTCTAATTGAACTGCAACCCGGGTGCCTGCAACCTCCCAGGGAGTTTTCCAGTTTTCAATTTTATATACTTATGGTGTTGTCACAACAACACCATTTAAGCTTTTATATTTACCGAAATTCGTTTCGCTTAAATATAATTGTCCGAGCATATCTTTTTATGCTCGGTCTGGTTCTAGCCGAACGCATTCCTTCGTGGAAAGGATTACTTGGCAACTCAGGATGGACGAGTCAGCGACAAGCTACTGCGTATTGAATTGCCGAGGCATTTCAGTATCAGCTGCCGCTTTGATATAGACGGTTGTTTATGTCTTTCTCACTGTTTTGATTGAATAACAACCGTATCTCTGCCCAACAATCACGGACTTAAGTCTCTGATTAACGGGGATTCTCGCATACATGAATGACCATCTACTGCTGAGAAACGCTAGTATTCATCGTCTTCGGTATTGCGAGAATTTTAAACAGAGAATATCTATTCGACTCTCATCTTTCTGTTTACCGCACGGTAACAGAATTCTGTAATAGTCTCTTGCTGCATCGTATCCCGATAATGCGAATGATTTTTGCGGAATCTGAGTTTGTCCTCAAAATATCTTGTATTCGGAGGTGTGCAATTGTTCATTGTTCACCCCGGATTAGCAGATGTATTGAAAGACATCGCCTACTCCCACACCTGCCAGCTCTACTTCCAAACGTTCAGCCCATGAGAAGCAGTTCTTCAGGCGGCTCTCCCCTGTTTGTTTCATTACTGAAGAACGCCCGCTTTCATTGCACACCGGACAGCAATGAAATGGCGGTTAGCGTTTTCAGTCATTTGTAAGCACAGGTTTAGAATCTTGAGATTCCTTCTCTCGATTCAGCTGGAAGACGTAGGTTGCATTCATTGCCTACCTTCGTCTTCAACGTCACTTAGTGTTGTTTCTCCTTAAGCTGAGATTCAACGTCTATGAGATTTTTCTTGCCATCAGGGACCTCGGTCTTTTGAAGGCAATTGACTTTCGCCTTTTGAGCTTATGCATTAAGAGAATCATCGCCGCGCCGTCCGGCATCGGTGACTAACAAAATTTTATTTTTGTTTGGTCTCTCAGCATAACTCTTTAAAGGGCGAAGGTCACGTGACTTACCCGGATGCTTGGACAACTTGCCTCTACTGATTCCGAACCAGTCAGTCGGGCAGCATGTCAGAGCGCCCGAGTCAGTTACGAACTATGCTGTGGACTTAGTTCGGTTGTTCCAGAGCAATCATTAACTTCGTCTTAATAGCTTGTCAGTATGAGTACTGTACATAACCAAAGTCGAGAAGAGGGATAGGTCATACGGACTATCCCTTCTTTTCGTCTTAGGTAACTGCATGACTTCTCTTGAGAAAAGTCAAGCACAAAGGGATGGGGATTTGTGACGCTCGATTTCTCCGTACCGATTCTTCGTAGCGAAGACTCAGAACCCTTCGGTAACTGACGATTGGTTCGAGTCCTTCACAATACCCTCCCTAATGGACTTCACCGCCTCGATACGAAGGCTATGCTGCTTTGTCCTGTGAAGGTGCGACGGAGCTGTCTGAAGAAACTCGACACCCAGGATGAGTGTGGACGCCTCTTCATCATTCTCTCGCGTTCCGCAAGAACTTCTCCGTGGCGCAGGTAATGAAGGCAGGCGCCTGGTCCAACCGGACCGCATGCACCTCCTTCTACCTTCAGGATATTGCCCACAGTTCCTTGGATCTTTTTCCTTAGGAACCGTGGTGGTTGCTCAACACGTTGTGTAGTTAACCCAGACCCTCGCAGGCTGAACAGCATCGAGTCCTGGTGTGACCGTAAGAATGGATGAGGAATGAGAGTGTGACTGGCTCCTCTTCCCATCTTTTTCTTCCCTCTACCTCTGGGTAGAGGGACACGGTCGTCACCCTGCTGGGTAAGGACGAGATGCAGGTGAGCTACTCAATAGAGCACCATCCTATCCCTTTGTCAGTAGGGATAGGAGTAAATATCCAACCACCACCTTCCAAATTCAAGGGAAGGGGGAGGAAGTGGATGCCAAAATTGAGACAAACCCATCATTTTATGATTGTCTCTTGCAAACAGGAACAAGTTTCTTGCTTGCTGGTACGAAGAAGATACGCTTGCCTCTCTCTTAGTACTTGGCCCAGAGGTCTGACCATTGATCCTGCGGTGCACACCCCGATCAATCGGACAGAGGTTTGGATCCCTCCCTTGCTCTTACGACCAGGGAGGCACTCCAGGGTTGGGCGAACACCAGTCTGTTCACCAAAAAAGACTCAGATTCCTCCCACCAAGAAGTGAGTCTTCCTATTGTTAAAGGACCGAGGGTTTGTAGTTACGTATCGGAAAAAACCAAATGACAATTTGTCGAAAAATGCATTTTTTTTTCCTAAAAATATACAACCCTGAGGTCCTTTACATATAGTCCCACCTCATGCCACCCCTCATCTGCAACTTTTTGCATGGGCCTAAAGCAAAAGTGATTCTTCACCTCTCGGGCGCGCGTGCGCGCGCACGATCGGACAAGCAGTTAACTACCGTTCTCCCTTGTTCGAAGCTTACGACCGTCCCAGCTGCCGCTAGTTACCTTCCTATTGTTTAAAGGGACCTCAGGTTTTGTATAGTTAGGAAAAATGCAATTTTCGACAAATTGTCATTTTTAAATGAATCAGCGTATGTGTTAAGCTCCACTAAATTGGCAACTCTTGATTTTTGCCATCGTCTGCTTGCATATACTTTAGAAATATCTGTAATTTTTCAGTGTTAACTTGGTTGCAAGATGGGGATTATAGACATTAATTAAATAAACATTTTGAAGTAAAAAAGTAAAGTTAAACTAAATACTAATGAGTAAACAATTAAGGGAATAAAGCTTTGCACCTCATAAACCATGTACTCGTATGCTGTCCACAACTGTGTTTGTGGAGTGAGCACTTAGGAACCAGGAACCGCAATTTAGTTCAAGTGCAGTTTGATGTGAATTAAGATCAAAACATGTATAATTACCATCAAATAAGCACTGTGGATGGCAGTAAGGACAGTTATGATGGCAGTAAGGATAAAACCACCGATTACAAGGTAAAAATGAATTTCAGTTCAAACCATGGACCCCAGGAAAATAATAAATTGAAATCTTGAGTAAGATCAATAACGTTACATATATACGCTAACATTGTTCAAATGAGTGCTGGAAGGCTGGGAAAGATGTTGGATCCACTGCGCTTACGAATGGCACCTCAGGCGGGTTGCCGCTAAATTGGATTTCAAAAACTGCCTTGAAAACATAATTGACAAAGGACCTCACATGCTTATTTTAGTTCGTATTGCGCTTTCATATATCACATTATGTTGACAAAACTTCAATCTTTTGAATGGTATGCTTAAGGATGTAATTGTATTCTCGTTTCACCAATTAAATATTGAGTGAATAAGGCTGATCCACGTGATGACGATGGATCCACTTCGGTGTTTCCCCCTATCCTACAGGCTAGTCTATCCCAGTTTTAGGGTACCTACCTAGTAGGTAATTCCCAATTGTTCCGATACGTAATACAAAAACCCTCGGTCCTTTAAACAATAGGAAGGTAAACTAGCGGCAGCTGGGACGGTCGTAAGCTTCGAACAAGGGGAGACGGGTAGTTAACTGCTTGTCCGATCGTGCGCGCGCCGTGCGCCCGAGAGGTGAAGAATCACTTTTGCTTTCGGCCGTGGTGTGACAGGACATGCTCGTCATCGCTCTGCCTGCATTTCGTCGTGTGCTTTGAAAGTTTACAAATTTCTTCTTACTGGTTTGTTAGTGGTTGTGAATGAAATTGTAAGTACTCTTCACATTTTTTCATTATTATTATTATTTGTGAAAAGTGAATAATGGATCTGGAAATGGAGCTTTCGCCGCGCCCACCGGTTGCCCGTAGATTGTGTCCCGGGCTGGAGGGGCGTAAATGCGGCGGATTTCGCTCATTCCCAGAAATAGATCCACATGAATTGTGTTATCGGTGCCGGGGGCGAGAATGCTCCCGGGCCGATCCATGTAATGTTTGTGAAAATTGGTGCGAGGTCGCAGTGGGTGCTGTGAGAGGTAGGAAGAGGCGTAGAACAGCCAAGGAGTCGTCGGAAAGCTCTCCAGCGACTCCTTTGGTGACGGCGGATACCTCGTCATCCTTCCTGCCCCCAGCTCAGCCCCCACGGTTCGCGCCTTCCCCTGCGTGGGGGTTTTCAGAGTCCTGCTCCTCACTCGATCCGTCGAGTGGAGGAGGGTGCACGATACCCGGATGTTCAATTGTATTCGGGGTCTTCCGTCCGCTCTGGTGGGGTTGGGGGGGGTTCGTCCTCCCCCAAGCGCGAGGGTGCCCTCTAACTGACCCGACTTGTTCCGACACGGCATACAAACCTTCGGTCCTTTTACAATAGGAAGGTACTAGCGGCAGCTGGATAGGTCGTAAGCTTTCGAACAAGGGGTCGGTAGTTAACTGCTTGTCCGACAGGCGCGCCGCGTCGCGCGACTGGGAGGTAAACAAATCACTTTTGCTTTCGGCCTCACAGCGAGTGGACGTGTGTGTTCGACGCTCTCTGACCCGCTTCTCGTCGTTTGCTTTCCTGAGTATATGGTTGTGTTTGTGTATGAAAGAATCATTGTAAGTACAATCATTTCTCTCTATCTAATAATTGTGATTTATTGGTCAATGATGGAATCTCCTCGCCTCGCTACCCCACGGAGACTATGCCCGGGTACCGAAGGGCGTAAATGCGGAAAGTTCCGCTCATTCCCGGAGATTGACCCTCAATATTTTGTGCGCTCGGTGTCGGGGGCGCGAATGCACCCGAGCCGAGCCATGTGAAGTTTTGTAATAATTGGTCGGAGGCGCAGTGGACTTTGTATGAGGGCTGGAGAAGAAGCGAAGGCCTCCCTGCAAAGGAGTCGTCGGAAAGCTCTCCCGCGACTCCTTTGGTTACGGACACTTCGTCTTCTTTCCTGCGCCCGCTCAGCTTCCAACGTTTTGGCCGCCTTCCCCTTCGGGGGGGGTTTCTAGGTCCTTCTCCACATGATTGTCGAGTGTGGAGGAGGGCGCTAGATACCCATGACGTCGAGTTGTACTCTGGGTCCTCTATCCGTTCTCTTCGCGCGAGCGGGTAGAGGATCCTCCTAATCACCCGACTTTTGCTTCCTCAGGTGCGGTTGCCGCGAAGGACGACCTCGGACAGGTGTGGGCATCGTTGGGGCTGCAGGGCGTGCCGAGTGTCCAGGGGCTGCTCTACCATCTCGCTGGCTCCGTGGCGGTCACCCATGCGACGGTTACGACCACCACCACGACCCTTACAACACCTGGCTACGCTTCACCTCCTCACCTGGTGTACACCCCGCACGCGGTCTCTGTAACACCTACTACATCGGTGCAGGGGCCAGTCGCCGTACCTCGGGGAGTGTGATGCCGCCACCTGGGTTTGCCGTGCTGCCGCGACCGGGAACTTCGTGTGCCCGAAGAGCTCGCCCCTGGACCTCCCACCAGTACCAAGGATGTCTGTGCCGCTGGTCCGTCCATCTGGACCGCCTGCACAGCCTGCCGTACCTGCCGTACTGCCCAGCCGCCGTTCAACGGACGTGACGTTGACCACTGCTGCCGTTCCTGTACCTGCTCCTGCTGTCTCTACTGCCGTTCCTGTGATGCCTGCACCTGTGACGTTGTTACGTGTGTTCCTGGCGCCGCTGCTCCCGATGCTGATCTGTTCGGAACAGGTGCGTCCGGGCCCTGTTGCTTCGGCAACAGCAGCCCCGGCTCCGCTCTGGATGACGATCTGACGTCGGTCCTGAGGAGGTTGACGAAGAAGAAGAAGAAGAGGAGGAAGGTCGTCGTCGTCGTCTTCATCGTCTTCTTCGTCGTCGTCGTCGTCTGCCGCCTCTTCCCCTTCTTCTTCTAAGGCGTCCCCCGCCGCGAAGAAGAAGAAGGTCGCCTCACCCCCCCTAAGAAGTCTCCTTCGGGAGCTTCTAAGGGCCCGTCTCGCTCTGGTGAGACGGGGGGTTCTTCCGCTGGTCACCCTGCTCCTTCGGGGGTGGGGGCAGGACCCGTCTCTTCTTCCGCAAGGAAGAAGACTACGGGGACCAGAGGAGTGCCGGCTAACACCGGCACTTCCTCACCTGGCTGTTAGTGGTTCGGCCACGGCAGCAGGGTCCGTCCGGTCCTCTCGTTCGCGAGAGGTACCGAGTGTACGGTCGCCTAACAGCGACCGTGCAGCCAAGAACCAGACCTCTGAGTCCGCTCAGCGTCAGGTTCACGGCACGGAGCGGAAGACTGGTGACAGCCGCTCACGCGACTCATCACCAGACCAGCTCTCGCTCTCGCGGCGAGCAGCTGGCTGCCCGGGCGGACGTGACGGTCCATGACCGGCCACGGGCTGAGGCTGGGAAGAGGTCCCCCCGTTCGCCGGCACCAGCCACGGCTGGTACCAGCGAACTGACGCACGTGAGGATACGCACCGGTCTCACCGTGACAGTGGAGCTCGCCGGTCGCCTGACCGTCACTCTCACAGAGAGGCGATCCGGGTACGGCGACCAGCACCAGCTCCTCTGACACACGAGACCGGGGCCCGCTGTTCTCGGTCCAGCCGTTCTCCACAGCGAGACGGCTCGACTAGGTCTGCAGCTCGATCGCCACGGGGCGGGTTGGCGATCGCCCTGCAGTCTTCCAAGCCCACTGGTTCTGCCCAGCGAGCGAGGAGGGAGCGTCAGGTCTGCCCTCTCCCATACCTTCAACCTCCACTCGGGTTACACCGGGAGGGGGCGAGGTATTGAGGAGTGATCGTGAGGGGGTGTTTTTTGCGCCCCTCAGGATCCCACCACGTCGTCGTAGTACCAGGCACGGTTCTCGGACCAGCCAGGTGTACGCACAAGTGGTAGAGGAGACCGAGAGGGGTCTGTTGCTGTTCCTCCCCTTGAGGGAGGAGGGGTCTCGGGAGATGCTCCTGTTTGAGGGACTGGATGGTCCGACTCCGCAGGACGCAGTCACTCCTGAGATCCAGAGGAACTTTGCCGAGGTTATTGCGCTGATTCGTCAGCACAACGACCTCGCGGAAGGATCGCCGCTCCCACCATCCGAGCCACGTCCCGGCTCGAGTCGTTCTGGGGCCCGAAGAGGGAACCCAGACCGACGGTGGGTTTGCCGCGTTCTGAGCTTGCAGACTCAGTGCTGGACCAGGTTGAATCGCTTGTCTCCGGACAAGACGGTTCGCTCAAGTCTGGCAGGTCGAGCAAGCTGCTTCCACCTCCTCTGCTGAGACAGCGGCGTTTTTACGTGCCATCTGAAGACCCGATGCCGCCCAAACAGGTGAACCCGGAGTTAGCCAGGCTGACTCCGGGTGTGTCTCTGCAGCAGCTCCTGTCCCGAGAACCTATGGTTCTCGCAGCAAGAGCACTCGGCCTGGAATCTACCACCATGGCAGCTTTCCAGGCCGTCTCCTGGCTAGATCTGTGGTCCCTCACAGTATCTAAGGTCGCAGCAACCTCCGGGGGAATTTCTCCCCGAAGATGATCGGCCTTTAGGAGACTTTGCCAGTCTGGAGGAAGAGCCATCTCCTTCCTTGCCCACCAGACGGTGAACCTGTGGCCAAACTGGTTCTCCGACGAAGGGATGCTGTCCTTACTCGGGTTTCCAGGGCGGCCGGGCGGGCGTGAAGCGGCGTTGGGACTTCGCAACGGACCTTTACGGAGTTCCACGTCTCTCTTCCCAGGAGAGATGGTGGACGCTGCGGTGGACAGACGGCGCACTGACGACAGTGGACCGTCTGGTTCACCAGGCAGTCTCGAAGGCTATGGGGCAGCCTCGGACTGCGGCCAAGTCTAAGAGCTCGGCTAGCGCTTCCTCGGTGGCTAAGACGGTAGCTGCGTCGAAGCCCCGGGGGAACTAAGACTCGTCTTCTTCGACTTCTACCAAGGGGAGCCGTAACCAGCCCTCCTCCCAGCCCTCCTCCTCCCGTGGAGGCTCTGGAAGAAGTCGAAGAAAGGGGGGAAACGCTAGGGACGGCGTTCCCCCTCACCTGCTGCCGGAAGTGGGGGGGGTGCATGGCCAGCCATTGGGCAACTTGGCAGCGCTACGGCGCCGAGACCTGGATTGTAGATGTCCTTCGGGAGGGATATCTATTACCCTTCGAATCTCGGCCACCCCTCACCTCCAACCCGGTCCAACAGCAGTCGTACGTTCCAGGGTCATCGAAGGACGTAGCATTGAGACAGGAGATCAAGACCATGCTGAGCAAGAGAGCTGTAGAAATCGTCACGGATCAGTCACCGGGCTTTTACAGTCGACTCTTCCTGGGTGGAAAAGTCTACGGGAGGCTGGCGCCCGGTGATAGATCTCTCTCCCCTGAACCGGTTTGTTCGCCAGACCCGGTTCACGATGGAGACGGCACGCTCAGTGCTCGACTCCATCAGGGAGAACGATTTCATGCTTTCAGTGGACTTGAAGGATGCGTATTTCCAAATACCCATCATCAGTCCTCCAGAAAGTACCTCCGCTTCATCCATCGACGGGACGGTGTACCAGTTCAGGGCACTTTGCTTCGGTTCTCTCAACCGCCCCACAGGTGTTCACGCGAGTGTTCACTCTGGTGTTGCTTGGGCCCATTCGCACGGGATACGTCTGATGAGGTATCTCGACGATTGGTTAGTCCTGGCGAGCTCCCGCTCGCAGTTTGCTACAGGACAGGGATCGACTGCTCGAGTTCTGTCGCGATCTGGGATCGTTGTGAACTTCGAAAAAGTCCGATCTCGAGCCCAAGCAGAGGATGAAGTACCTGGGTATGCTGATCGACACGGTAGCAGGGCGAGTCTTCCCCGCAGACTCGCGGATCAGCAGATTCAGGAGGCAGCCAACCAGTTCCTGTCTGGCAGGAACAGGTAGCTCAGCGATGGCAAGTCGTGATCGGACACCTGTCGTCACTCGAGAATATTAGTCCCTCATGGGCGTCTTCACCTGCGGTCTCTTCAGTGGAGACTAAAGGAGAGTTGGTCACAGGCGACGGATCCCCCAAGCTTTTCCAGTGTCACTGACACCGGAGGTGAGGCAGGACCTAGCCTGGTGGCTGGACGACAGGAACCTCTTAAGAGGAGTGCCTCTGCGCACTCCCCCCCCCGGACATGCAGCTGTTCTCAGACGCATCGACCGAGGGATGGGGCGCACCTGGAGGAGTTGCTGACTTCAGGAGTGTGGGACGAGAACGACAAGCACCTTCACATCAATGTACTGGAACTCAAGGCAGCGTTCCTCGCTCTCCAAGAGTTCCAGGACCGCTTGATGGGACACTCAGTGGTGTTGATGTGCGACAACACCACGGTGGTGGCCTACGTCAACAAACAGGGGGGCCTAGTGTCTCTCCCGTTGTACCAGTTGACTCGGCAGGTGCACGAGTGGGCCGAGGCACACTCAATAGAGCTGTCGGCACGCTACATTCCAGGGAAGAGGAATGTAGTAGCAGACACGCTCAGCCGTCGGGATCAGGTGATAGGGACCGAATGGTCTCTACACCAGGACGTGGCGGAAAGGCTCTTCGACCTGGGGGGCGACCAGTCGTGGTATCTGTTCGCCACCCGGCACAACAGGAAGCTCCAGGTGTTCTTCTCGGCCGTGCCGGACCCATGGGCAGCTGCAGAGGACGCTCTTCAACACCCGTGGGACAACCTCTTCCGTCTATGCCTTTCCCCCGTTCAGCCTGATTCGCAAGGTGATCAGTCGAGCACTGGTCACCCCGAATCTCAGGATTGATCCTGGTGGCTCCCAAATGGCCACAGGCCATTTGGTATCCGGACCTGCTGGCTCTTCTCGCAGGAGAACCGAGAGAGATTCCCCCTTGGCACAACCTTCTCGCCCAGCCACACGTCGAGCGGTACCACCGAGCAGTCCAGTCCCTACGTCTTCACGGCTGGCTGTTATCCACCATCTCTTGCGAACGAGAGGCTTTTTCTCGTAGCGCAGCAACAGAGATGGCTGGAAACGTCCGTCAGTCCTCTGCAGCTGTGTACCAGGGGGAAGTGGGCCGTCTTCTGTGGTTGGTGTCGTAGACGGGGTCTATCTCCTCTCAGAGCCACTCTTCAGCAGGTAGCGGATTTCCTCGTTTTTCTTCACCGAGAGAAGCTCCTCTCAGTCCCCCACAGTCAAAGGATACAGAGCCGCCTTGGTGCTCGTCCTGAAACTGAGGGATTGGACATCTCGAACTCGTTCGAGATCTCCTTGCTTATGAGGAGCTTCGAAAGTCTTGCCCACCCAGGGAAACTCAGGCCCCCTGCGTGGGATGTGACTCTCGTCCTTAGGAGTTTGACTCGAACGCCGTTCGAGCCACTCCGAGAGTCGTCAGACAGGGATCTGACCTCAAGACCCTTTTCTTGCTGGCCCTGGCATCGGCAAAGAGAGTAGGGGAACTTCATGGTCTTTCCTATGATGTACGACCAATCCAGGGGATGGGGATCTGTGACGCTCGATTTCGTCCCGAACTTCGTTGCGAAAGACTCAGAAACCGTCGATCCCTGACGACAGGTTCGAGTCATTCACGATTCCCTCCCTATTGGACTTCACCGATAATGATGCGGATGAGTGAGATGCTGCTTTGTCCTGTGGAGGGCGCTACGGCGCTATTCTGAAGGAAAAACTCGACACCTCAGGCCCTGAGTGTCGACGCCTCTTCGTTAGCACCGGGGTAACCAAGAAAGAAGTATCCAAGAACACTCTTTCATTCTGGCTGCGTGAGGTCATCAGGAGGGCGTATGAGGCTG
Organism: Macrobrachium nipponense; assembly: GCF_015104395.2. NCBI lineage: Eukaryota > Metazoa > Arthropoda > Malacostraca > Decapoda > Palaemonidae > Macrobrachium > Macrobrachium nipponense. The sequence continues at coordinate 118,140,408 of NC_087201.1, forward strand.
ATGGTAGTGACGACATCCGTACGTCCCGTCCGAGAGCTCACGAAGTCAGAAAGTATTGGCCCCCTCGTTGGCGTTTTTCGTAAGAAACTTCTCCGTGGCGCAGGTCCTGAAGGCAGGGGTCTGGTTCTAACCAGACTACCTTTACGTCCTTCTACCTTTCGGGATATTGCCCACAGGTCCTTGGATACCTTTCCTTGGGACCCGTGGTGGCTGCTAACAAATTGTGTAGCTAACCCAGACCCTCGCAGGCTTGAAACAGCATCGAGTCCTGGTGTGTGACTGTGTGGATGGATGTGTGAATGAGTGAGTGACTGGCTCCCTCTTCCCGTCTTTTCTCCTTTACTTCCTCTACCTGTGGGCAGAGGGCCCACGGTCGTCACTACGCTGGATGAGGACGAGATGCAGGTGAGCTATATGACAGAGCCCCATCCTATCCCTTTCACTAGGGATAGGAGCAGAATATCCACCACTTCCTTCTACAAGGGGGGGAAGTGGATGCCTACAAGAGTCAAACCCATGACTTTATATTTTGCTCCTGTACAGGAACAAGTTCTTACATTGCTGGTACGAAGAGATACGCTTGCCTCTCTCTTAGTACTCGGTCCAGAGGTCTGACCATTGATCCTGCGGTGCACACCCCGATCAATCGGACAGAGGCTTGGATCCCTCCCTCGCTCTTACGACCAGGGAGGCTTCCAAGGTTGGGCGAACACCAGTCTGTTCACAAAAGACTCAGATTCCTCCCCCACCAAGAAGTGAGTCTTCCTATTGTAAAAGGACCGAAGGTTTGTATGCCGTGTCGGAACAAATGACAATTGTCCAAAATTGCATTTTTCCTAACTATACAAACCTGAGGTCCTTTTACACATAGCCCCACCTCATGCCACCCCTCACTGCAGTTTTGCTTGGGCCAAAAGCAAAAGTTGATTTGTTTACCTCCCAGTCGCGCGCGCGCGCCTGTCGGACAAGCAGTTAACTACCGAACCCCTTGTTCGAAAGCTTACGACCTATCCAGCTGCCGCTAGTACCTTTCCTATTGTAAAAGGACCTCAGGTTTGTATAGTTAGGAAAAATGCAATTTTGGACAAATTGTCATTTTTCCTCCCTCAGGTGTGCCTTCGGTGAGTGACGACCTTGGGCAGGCTTGGGCGTCGTTGGGACTGCAGGGCGCCCCCAGTATCCAGGGCTTGATTCAGCGTTTGGCGGGGTTGGCAGTGGTTACTCATGGAGTGGTCACGACTACGACAACTACCTTGTCTACTCCAGCGTACGCCGCCCCTCCGCATGTGGTATATACGCAGCACATTGCTTCGGTGACCCCGACAGCATCGATCCAAATGCCGATCGCTGCCGTGCCAAGGAGGGGCGTGCCTCCTCCACCTGGTTTCTATGTGCTGCCGACCCCCGACTTTCGCTGTCCAAAGAGTTCTCCCCTGGACCTGCCGCCTGTTCTTATGATGAAGTTGGCTGAATGTAAGACGCCTGGGACGCCTGATTATGGTGCCGTACCTGCCGTACCTGCCGCTGATGATGTTGCTGGCCCAGCCGCTCGCACCGCTCCTGTGAGGCTTGCTGCGCGTGACGCTCCTGCTGTTGCTGGTCCTGCTGTTGGTGTTCCTGTGGTTGCTGATCCTGCTGTTGACGTTCCTGCCGTGCCTGCCCCTGCCCACGTCGTGTCTCGTCATGGAAGTGCTGCCCCGGACTCAGGTCTTTCCGGACAGGTGCAGTCGGGGCGTGTTGCTTCGGCAATTGGCCCGGCTCCGGCCTGGATGGAAGACCTGACGTCCGTCCTGAGAGAGCTGACGAAGAAGAGGAAGGTGTCGTCGTCGTCTTCATCGTCTTCTTTGTCGTCTGCTGCCGCCTCTCCCCTCCCCTTTTGACTTTCTAAGGCTTCCAAGCCGAAGAAGAAGAAGGCTGCCTCCCCCCCCCCCCCTAAGAAGGCTTCTTCGGGACCTTCGAAGGGCTCGTCTCACGGTGTGACGGGGGGTTCTTCTGCTGGTCCTCCTGTTCCTTCGGGAACGGGGCCCGTCTCCTCTTCTGAGAAGAAGAAGAAGACGGGGACCAAGGGTGTGCTGGCTACCCCTGGTACACCCTCGCCTGGTCTTGGTAGCTCTGCTGCTAAGCCAGGTACCGGCTCGGCTTCTCGTCCGCGAGAAGTTCCGAGTGTACGGTCTCCTTCGGGTGACCGTGCAGCCAAAGTTAAGACAAGACGCCTGAGTTCGCTCAGCGTCATGACCGAGGCACGGAGCAGAAGACTGTCGAGAGTCGCACAGGCGACTCTCGCCAGGCCAGCGGCCGCTCTCGTAGCGACCAGCCGGTACCTCGGGTTGACGTGACGGTCTCTGACCGGCCACGGGTTGAGGCTGGGAAGAGGTCCCCTCGACCGACGGTACCAGCCTCGGCTGGTACCAGCGGTTTGACGTGCCGCAAGGACGCTCACCGGTCTCACCGCGGAAGCCAGCTCTGCAGGTCACCTGACCACTGCTCCCACAGGGACCGGACGGGTACGGTGGCCAGCAGCAGCTCGTCTGACGCACGGGACCGGGGTCGACGTGCTCAGTCGAGCCGCTCGCCACAGATCGATCCCCACCGCGGGTTGGTGATCGGCTGCAGCCCTCCACGTACGCTGGTCCTGCCAGCGAGCGGGGTGGGGGGGGGGAGCGTCAGGTCTGTCTCTCCACTACCTTCAACTTCCTCGGGGTACGCCGGGAAGAGCGAGGTAGCTAGGAGTGATCGTGAGAGGTGCGCCGCTCACGATCCCGTCACGATGCCGCACGTGCCAGGTATGGTCTTAGGACCAGCCAGGTCGTACGCGCAAGTGACTGGAGGCGACCGTCAGGGGTCTGTTGCTGTTCCTCCTTCTGAAGGAGGATGGTCTCAAGAGCTGCTCTTGTTGGAGGAACTGGATGGTCCTACTCCTCAGGATGCTGTAACTCCCGAGATCCAGAGGAACTTTGCCCAGTTATTGCGCTGATTCGTCAGCACAACGGACCTGGGGGAAGGATCGCCGCTACCACCATCCGAGCTCACGTCCCGGCTTGAGTCATTTTGGGGGCCCGCCCGAAGAGGGAAACCCAAATTGACGGTGGGACTGCCGTGATCAGAGGCTTTGCAGACTCAGTCCTTGACCAGTGGAGAATTTCGTCTCAGGACGAGAGGATTCGCTAAAGTCAGGACGGTCTTCCAAGCTACTTCCTCCTCCTCTGCAGCGACAGCGGAAGTTCTACGTGCCTTCAGTGGATCCAATACCGCCCAAACAGGTTAACCCGGAGCTAGCTAGGCTAACTCCAGGTGTGTCCCTGCAGCAGCTCCTGTCGGAGAACTTGTGGTTCTCGCAGCAGGAGGCACTGGGCCTGGAAGCTACCGCTATGGCAGCATTCCAGGCAGTCTCTTGGTTGGATCTGTGGTCCTCACAGTATCCAAGGGTCGCGGCCGACTCTGGGGGTGCTGCCCTCGAAGACGACCCCGACTTCAGGAGAGTGTGCCAGTCTGGAGGTAGGGCCATCTCCTACCTCACCCATCAGACGGCAAACCTGTGGGCCAACTTGGTTCTCCGTCGTAGGGACGCTGTCCTTACACGAGTAGCCAAGGGGGCTGGGCGTGAGGCGGTAAATGGACTCCGTAATGGACCTATGAAGAGTTCCTCCGCTCTCTTTCCTGGAGAGATGGTGGACGCTGCGGTGGAGAGACGGCGCACTGATGACAGTGACCGTCTGGTTCACCAGGCAGTCGCGAAGGTTTCTGGGCAACCTCGTGCAACTGCGGCTAAGCCTAAGAGTTTAGCTAGCGCTTCCTCGGCTGCTAAGACGGCTGTTCCATCGAAGCCCCGAGGAAAGACTCTTCCTGCTTCAACTTCTGGTAGAGGAGGCCGCAACCAGCCCTCCTCCCAGCCCTTCTTTCCCCGAGGAAGTGCTGGGAAGAAGTCGAAGCGAGGTGGGAAACGCTAGGGACGGCGTTCCCCCTCACCTGCTGCCGGAAGTTGGGGGGGTTGCCTGGCGAGCCATTGGGCAACTTGGCAGCGCTACGGTGCCGAGACCTGGATAGTAGACGTCCTTCGGGAGGGATATCTATACCCTTCGAATCTCGGCCACCCCTCACTCCAACCCGGTCCATCTTCAAACTTATGTACAAGGTTCTTCAAAGGACGACGCTCTTCGGCAGGCGAGAAATCAAGGACCATGCTGACCAAACGAGCTGTAGAAGTCGTAGTAGATCGGTCACCGGGCTTTTACAGCCGCCTTTTCTTAGTGGAAAAAGGCATCGGGGGGCTGGCGCCCGGTGATAGATCTCTCTCCCCTGAACCGATTTGTTCGCCAGACTCAGTTCAAGATGGAGACGGCACGTTCCGTGCTCGACTCCAGCAGGGAGAACGATTTCATGCTTTCGGTGGACCTGAAGGATGCGTATTTCAAATACCCATCCATCAGTCCTCCAGAAAGTACCTCCGCTTCATCTTCGACGGGATGGTGTACCAATTCAGGGCACTTTGCTTCGGTTTGTGTCAACCGCCCCACAGGTGTTGACGAGAGTGTTCACTCGGTGTCTGCTTGGGCCCATTCGCACGGGATACGTCTTCTGAGGTATCTCGACGATTGGCTGGTCCCTGGCGAGCTGCCGCTCGCAGTTGCTGCAGGACAGGGATCGACTTCTCAAGTTTTTGTCGCGATCTGGGGATCGGGATAAACTACGAGAAGTCCGATCTCGAACCAAAGCAGAAGATGAAGTACCTGGGTATGCTGACGATATGGTAGCAGCTCAAAAAAAGTCCGCCCGCCCAGAACCCCAAGACTTGAGGATCAGCAGATTCAGGGAGGCAGCCGGCCGGTTCCTGTCTCGGCAGGAAAGGAGGTAGCCTCAGCAATGGCAAGTCGTTGATCGGCCACCTGTCGTCACTCGAGAAGTTAGTTCCTCACGGACGTCTTCACCTGCGGTCTCTCCAGTGGAGACTAAGGAGAGTTGGTCACAGGTAAAGGAATCACCTTACTTCCCCGTGTCCCTAACGGCAGAAGGTGAGGCAGACCTAGCCTGGTGGCTCGACGACAGGAACCTCTTAAGAGGAGTGCCTCTACGCACTCCCCCCCCCGGAGATGTTGCTGTTTTCAGACGCATCAACCGAGGGATGGGGCGCACACCTGGAGGAGTTGCTGGCTGCAGGTGTGTGGGACCATCACGACAAGCACCTTCACATCAATGTCTGGAACTCAAGGCGGCTTTCTACGCTCTCCAAGAATTCCGGACCGCTTGGTGGGATACTCAGTGTGTTGATGTGCGACAACACCACAGTAGTGGCATATGTCAACAAGCAGGGGGCCTAGTGTCTCTCCCGCTACACCAGTTGACCGTGCAGGTGCACGAGTGGGCCACGGGTCACTCAATAGTAAGCTGTCAGCACGCTACATTCCAGGGAAGAGGAATGTAGTAGCAGACAAGCTCAGCCGTCGGGATCAGGTGATAGGAACCGAGTGGTCTCTACACCCAGAAGTGGCGGAAAGGCTCTTCAACCTGTGGGGGCGTCCAGTCATAGACCTGTTCGCCACCCGGCACAACAAAAAACTTCAGGTTTTTGTTCAGCGTGCCGGACCCATGGCAGCTGCAGAGGATGCTCTTCCACCCCACCCCTGGGACAACCTCTTCGTCTACGCCTTTCCTCCCTTTTTGTCTGATTTGGAAAGTGATCAGCCGAGCGCTGGTCCATCCCAATCTCAGGATGATCCTGGTGGCTCCCAAACGACCTCAAGTTGTTTGGTATCCGGACCTGCTGGCTCTTCGGTGGGCGGAGAAACCGAGAGAGATGCCCCACTGCACACCTTCTAGTCCCAGCCACACGTTAGAACGGGTACCCACCGAGCAGTCCAGTCCCTACAACTTCAGGCTGGTGTTTTTATCCACCATCTCTTGCGAACGAGAGGCTTTTCTCGTAGCGCAGCAACAGAGATGGCTGGACACGTCCGACAGTCCTCTGCAGCTGTGTACCATGGGAAGTGGGCCGTCTTCTGTGGTTGGTGTCGTAGACGGGGTCTATCTACTCTCAGAGCCACTCTTCAGCAGGTAGCGGATTTCCTCGTTTTTCTTCGCCGAGAGAAGCTCCTCTCAGTACCCACAGTCAAAGGATATAGAGCCGCCCTGGCTCTTGTCCTAAAACTGAGGGGACTGGACATCTCGAACTCGTTCGAGATCTCCTTGCTTATGAGGAGCTTCGAAAGGTCTTTTTGCCCACCAGGGAACTCAGGCCCCCTGAGTGGGTGGATGTGACTCGTCCTTAGGAGTTTGACTCGAAGACCATTCGAGCCACTCCGAGAGTCGTCAGACAGGGATCTGACCCTCAAGACCCTCTTCTTGCTGGCCCTGGCATCGGCGAAGAAGAGAGTAGGTGAACTTCATGGTCTTTCCTTCAATGTTAAACATTCCAGGGGATGGGGATCTGTGACGCTCGATTTCGTCCCGAACTTCGTAGCTAAGACTCCAAGGAATCCGTCATCCCTGACGACAGGTTCGAGTCTTTCACGATCCCCTCCCTAATGGATTTCACCGACAGCGATACGGATGAGATGCTGCTTTGTCCTGTGAGGGCGCTACGGCGCTATCTGAAGAGAACTCGACACCTCAGGCCTGAGTGTCGATGCCTCTTCGTTAGCACTGGGGTTACCAAGAAAGAAGTATCCAAGAAACACACTTTCTTTGGCTGCGTGAGGTGAATCAGGAGAGCGTACGAGGCTGATGGTAGTGACGACATCGTACGCTCCGACCGAGAGCCTACGAAGTCAGAGGTATTGGACCCTCTTTGGCGTTCCGTAAGAACTTTCTCCGTGGCGCAGGTCCTGAAGGCAGGTGTCTGGGCCAACCAGACTACCTTCACGTCCTTCTACCTTCTTCGGGATATTGCCCACAAGTCCTTGGATACTTTTTCCTTGGAACCTGTGGTGGCTGCTCAACACGTTGTGTAAGCTTACCCAGCACCCTCGCAGGCAGAACAGCATCGATTCCTGGTGTGACTGTAGGATGAATGTGTGAATGAGAGTGCGAATGGCTTCTCTTCTCCATCTTTCTCTCCTCTACCTGTGGGCAGAGAATCACGGTCGTCACCATTGCTAGGAAAGGAATTTCGATGCAGGTAAGCTACTCGACGAGCCCCAATCTATCCCTTAGTTAGGGATAGAAGCAAATATCCTCCACTTCCTCCAACAAGGGGGAGGGAGTGGATGCCTACTTGAGACAAACCCATAACTTTATATTGGCTCTTGTAAAGGAGCAAGTTCTTGCTTGCTGGTACAACGAGATACGCTTGCCTCTCTCTTAGTACTTGGCTCAGAGGTCTGACCATTGATCCTGCGGTGCACACCCGATCAATCGGACAGAGGTTTGGATCCCTCCCTTGCTCTTACGAATAGGGAGGCACTCCAAGGTTGGACGAACACCAGTCTGTTCACCAAAAAGACTCAGATTCCTCCCACCAATAAGTGAGTCTTCCTATTGTTAAAGGACTGAGGGTTTGTATTACGTATCGGAACAAATGACAATTTGTCGAAAATTGCATTTTTCCTAATTATACAAACCTGAGGTCCTTTACATATAGTCCCACCTCATACCACCCCTCACTCTGCAACTTTTTGCATGGGCCTAAAGCAAAAGTGATTCTTCACTGCGCGCACGATCGGACAAGCAGTTAACTACCGTTCTCCCCTTGTTCGCGAGCTTACGACCGTCCCAGCTGCCGCTAGTTACCTTCCTATTGTTAGAGGACCTCAGGTTTGTATAGTTAGGAAAAATGCAATTTTCGACAAATTGTCATTTTACCTTTATAAATTTAACCCAGGCTAGTCCAACTTTACCTAATGCTCTGAGTCCCACCTAGCTTAATTTCAGACCCTGATCGAAGAATGACCCCTCTTCTATCCAAACTTGCCTGTTGGGCTAAGCAACCTGTTAAATTTGTCAAATTTACATCAAAATCAATCAAATGAACCTTATGCTGCATTTTAAATCTCTCACTTAGCCCATTAATAGATCTTAGTTTTTAGAACCTAGGGTAAATGACTGAGCAGCAGCATAGTGGAAACCTCTCTCAGAATGCGGCCACTTCCTGAAAAAGTTCTTGAATTATGCTGTTATTTTGTAATTTAGGAGAAAACACTTACTTCGAGAGGGGTGTAGATGTCTCTGTGTGCTGCCTGGATCGGCAACAATTCTTGACTGATGCTCATGGCTGCAAATTCAAGTACTTTTTCAGGAACGTGGCTGCATTCTGGAATCAGTGGCCACAAGTCGCTGCTCATTCATTTACCCTACACACATCCAGATGCTTACAATGATTTTGATCCAATCAAATTAACAAAAATCAAATCGTATTTTATTGGAAATCACCACTGAAGAAGGCCAGGTTGAGTGTTTTCAGAGATTGTAAACATCTGTATATAAAGTATTTAGTTTTGTCTCAAATGAACACTAGTACCAGGTCAAAGTAGGCTAACGTATATCAATACTTGTATTCCCTATGGTGAACCTTACAAGGTTGTATGTGACCACAATAGTCAATACTGTCACTATAAATTGAGTCAGCTTTTTAAGAGAAACAAATAATTCATTTCCATCCAAAAAGCACTGCAGATTTTAAGTTGATTTTAATGTTGCCTATATAGCATACCTTCAGCAAAATCTGGTACAGTCGTTGTAACTGAGTATGTAAAGGGTATTTATTTAAATGACTTACCAAGCAATTAGTACATAGCCTTAAGTTTTCCTATCACGGCAGACCACAATTCAAATTTTGTCATGGTGCTGCAATCGCTTGTGTAGGCGAGAGAGGACCTAGCTTCACTTTTAGAACCGCCAGGTACAACACAACAGAGATCTCCAATTCATTTTCTGCCCATCTGACTAACATCAGTGGCTTTGGTGCAGACTTTCCATCATTTTTTGGACATTGTGATTTGTTCCTACACGTTATACAAACCATCAGTCCTTTACATAAGGAATTACTATCAGTGCCAGCTGGACCGGTCGTAATATTGTTCCGACACGGCATACAAACCTTCGGTCCTTTTACAATAGGAAGATACTAGCGGCAGCTGGATAGGTCGTAAGCTTTCGAACAAGGGGTTCGGTAGTTAACTGCTTGTCGACAGGCGCGCGTCGCGCGACTGGGAGGTAAACAAATCACTTTTGCTTTCGGCCTCACAGTGGATGGACGTGTGTTCGCTCTCTGCCCGCTGCTCGTCGTTTGCTTTCTAGTTTGTTTGTAATTGTGTATGAAAGAGCTTGTAAGTACAGTTTTTTCTCTCTTATCATATTAATTACGCTGCAATTGAATTATGATGGAATCTCCACGCCTCGCTACCCCAAGGAGACTTTGCCCGGGTACCGAAGGGGCGCAAATGCGGGAAGTTCAGATCATTCCCCGAGATTGACCCGCATGTGTTGTGCTCGGTGCCAGGGGGCTCGAATGCACCCGGGCCGAGCCCTGTGATGTTTGTATTGACTGGTCGGAGGCGCAGTGGACATTGTATGAGGGCAGGAAGAAGCGAAGGCCTCCAAAAGGAGTCGTCGGGAAGCTCTCCCGCGACTTGGTTTCGGTGACGGACAACTTCGTCTTCTTTCCTGCCGCCCGCTCAACTTCCACGTCTCGCGCCTTCCCCTTCGGGGTGCGGTGTCTAGGTCCTTCTCCTCTCTCAGATGTGTCGAGTGTGGAGGAGGGCGCTAGATACCCCGACGTTAGAGTTGTACTCTGGGTCCTCTATCCGCTCGTCTTCGCGCGAGCGGGTAGAGGATCCTCCTAATCACCCGACTTTTGCCTCCTCAGGTGCGGTTGCCGTGAAGGATGACCTCGAACAGGTTGGTGGGCATCGTTGGGACTGCAGGGCGTGCCGAGTGTCCAGGGGCTGCTCTATCATCTCGCTGGCTCCGTGGCGGTTACGCATGCTACGGTCACAACCACCACCACGACCCTGACAACACCTGGCTACGCGTCACCTCCTCACCTGGTGTACACCCAGCACGCGGTCTCTGTGACACCCACAAACATCGGTGCAGGGGCCAGTCGCCGTAACTCGGGGGAGTGTGATGCCGCCACCTGGGTTTGCCGTGCTGCCGCGACCGGACTTCATGTGCCCGAAGAGCTCGCCCCTGGACCTCCCACCGGTACCGATGACGTCTGTGCCGTTGGTCGACCAGCTGTATCTGCCGTACCTGCCGTGACCACCGCTGCTGTTCCTGTTCCTGATCCTGCCGTGTTTCTGCTGCCGTTCCTGTTGTGATGCTCGCACCTGCTGATGTTTTGTTCCCGTTCCTGGCGCCGCTGCGTCCCGATGCTGTCTGTTCGGAGACAGGTACGTCCGGGCCCTGTTGCTTCGGCAACAGCAGCCCCGGCTCCGTCCTGGATGACAGACCTGACGTCGGTCCTGAGGAGGTTGACGAAGAAGAAGAAGAAGAGGAGGAAGGTGTCGTCGTCGTCTTCATCGTCTTCTTCGTCGTCGTCGTCTGCCGCCTCTTCCCCTTCTTCTTCTAAGGCTCCCCCGCCTAAGAAGAAGAATGGTCGCTCCCCCCCCCCCCCCTAAGAAGTCTCCTTCGGGAGCTTCTAAGGGCCCGTCTCGCTCTGGTGAGACGGGGGGTTCTTCCGCTGGTCGCCCTGCTCCTTCGGGAGCAGGACCCGTCTCTTCTCCCGCAAGGAAGAAGACTACGGGGACCAGAGGGGTGCCGGCTAACACCGGCACTTCCTCACCTGCTGTCAGTGGTTCGGCCACAGCAAGCAGGATCCGGCTCGGCCGCTCGTGTTCGCCGAGAGGTACCGAGTGTACGGTCGCCTACCAGCGACCGTGCAGCCAGGAACCAGACCTCTGAGTCCGCTCAGCGTCAGGTTCACGGCACGGAGCGGAAGACTGGTGACAGCCGCTCACGCGACTCTCACCAGACCAGCTCTCGCTCTCGCGGCGAGCAGCTGGCTTAACCCGGGCGGACGGACCTTGACGGTTCCCATGAACCGGGCCACGGGCTGAGGCTGGAAGAGGTCCCCCCGTTCGCCGGCACCAGCCACGGCTGGTACCAGCGAAACTGACGCACCGTGAGGACACGCACCGGTCTCACCGTGACAGTGGAGCTCGCCGGTCGCCTGACCGTCGCTCTTACAGAGAGCGATCGGGTACGGTAACCAGCACCAGCTCCTCTGACACACGAGACCGGGGCCGCTGTTCTCGGTCCAGCCGTTCTCCACAGCGAGACGGCTCGACTAGGTCTGCAGCTCGATCGCCACCGCGGGTTGACGATCGCCTGCAGTCCTCCAGCCCGCTGGTTCTGCCAGTGAGCGAGGAGAGAGCGTCAGGTCTGCCTCTCCCATACCTTCAACCTCCTCGGGTTACACCGGGAGGGGCGAGGTATTGAGGAGTGATCGTGAAGGGTGCGCCCTTCAGGATCCCGCCACGTCGTCGTACGTACCAGGCTCGGTTCTCGGACCAGCCAGGTCTTACGCACAGGTGTTGGAGGGAGACCGAGAGGGGGCTGTCGCTGCTCCTCTCCTTGAGGGAGGAGGGTCTCGGGAGGTGCTCCTGTTTGAGGGACTGGACGGTCCGACTCCACAGGATGCAGTCACTCCTGAGATCCAGAGGAACTTTGCCGAGGTTATTGCGCTGATTCGTCAGCACAACGACCTCGGGGAAGGATCGCCGCTCCCACCATCCGAGCCCACGTCCGGCTCGAGTCGTTCTGGGGCCCGAAGAGGGAACCCAGACCGACGGTGGGTTTGCCGCGGTCAGAGCTGGCTGACCTCAGTGCTGGACCAAGTTGAATCGCTTGTCTCTGGACAGGACGGTTCACTGAAGTCTGGCAGGTCTAGCAAGCTACTTCCACCTCCTCTGCTACGACATCGGCGGTTTTACGTGCAATCTGAAAGATCGATGCCGCCCAAACATGTGAAAACCGGAGTTAGCGAGGCTGACTCCGGGTGTGGCTCTGCAACAGCTCCTGTCCGAGAACCTGTGGTTCTCGCAGCAAGAGGCACTAGGCTGGAATCTACCGCCATGGCAGCTTTCCAGGCCGTCTCCTGGCTAGATCTGTGGTCCCTCACAGTATCTAAGGTCGCAGCCAACTCTGGGGGAATTTCTCCCGAAGATGACTCGGCCTTCAGGAGACTTTGCCAGTCTGGGGGAAGAGCCATCTCTTTCCTTGCCCACCACGACGGTGAACCTGTGGGCCAACCTGGTTCTCCGACGAAGGGACGCTGTCCTTACTCGGGCTTTCCAGGGCGGCGGGCGTGAAGCGGCATTGGGACTTCGAAACGGACCTTTACGGAGTTCCACGTCTCTCTTCCCAGGAGAGATGGTGGACGCTGCGGTGGACAGACGGCGCACTGAGGACAGTGACCGTCTGGTTCACCAGGCAGTCTCGAAGGCTTCTGGGCAGCCTCGGCTGCGGCCAAGTCTAAGAGCTCGGCTAGCGCTTCCTCGGCTGCTAAGACGGTTGCTGCGTCGAAGCCCCGGAGGAATGACTCTGTCTTCTTCGACTTCTGGCAGGGGGGCGGGGGGCCCCCTGGGGGGGCCGTAACCAGCCCTCCTCCCAGCCTCCTCATCCCGTGGAGGCTCTGGGAAGAAGTCGAAGAAAGGGGGAAACGCTAGGGACGGCGTTCCCCCTCACCTGCTGCCGGAAGTGGGGGGGTGCCTGGCCAGCCATTGGGCAACTTGGCAGCGCTACGGCGCCGAGACTGGATTGTAGATGTCCTTCGGGAGGGGATATCTATTACCCTTCGAAATCTCGGCCACCCCTCACCTCCAACCCGGTCCAACAGCAGTCGTACGTCCACGGGTCACCGAAGGACGTAGTTAGCACTCAGACAGGAGATCAAGACCATGCTGAGCAAGAGAGCTGTAGAGATCGTCACGGATCAGTCACCGGGCTTTTACAGTCGACTCTTCCTGGTGGAAAAGTCTACGGGAGGCTGGCGCCCGGTGATAGATCTCTCTCCCCTGAACCGGTTCGTTCGCCAGACCCGGTTCACGATGGAGACGGCACGCTCAGTGCTCGACTCCATCAGGGAGAACGATTTCATGCTTTCAGTGGACTTGAAGGATGCGTATTTCCAAATACCCACATTCATCAGTCCTCCAGAAAGTACCTCCGCTTCATCCTCGACGGGACGGTGTACCAGTTCAGGGCACTGTGCTTCGGTCTCTCAACCGCCCCACAGGTGTTCACGCGAGTGTTCACTCTGGTGTGTGCTGGGCCCATTCGCACGGATACGTCTGATGAGGTATCTCGACGATTGGTTAGTCCTGGCGAGCTCCCGCGCAGCAGTGCTACAGGACAGGGATCGACTGCTCGAGTTCTGTCGCGATCTGGGGATCGTTGTGAACTTCGAGAAGTCCGATCTCGAGCCCAAGCAGAGGATGAAGTACCTGGGTATGCTGATCGACACGGTTAGCAGGGCGAGTCTTCCCCGCAGACTCGCGGATCAGCAGATTCAGAGAGGCAGCCAACCAGTTCCTGTCTCGGCAAGGAACAGGTAGCTCAGCGATGGCAAGTCGTGATCGGACACCTGTCGTCACTCGAGAAGTTAGTCCCTCACGGGCGTCTTCACTGCGGTCTCTTCAATGGAGACTAAAGGAGAGTTGGTCACAGGCGACGGATCCCCCAAGCTTTCCAGTGTCACTGACACAGGAGGTGAGGCAGGACCTAGCCTGGTGGCTCGACGACAGAACCTCTTAAGAGGAGTTGCCTCTGAGCACACCCCCCCCGGACATGCAGCTGTTCTCAGACGCATCGACCGAGGGATGGGGCGCACACCTGGAGGAATTGCTGACTTCAGGAGTGTGGGACGAGAAACGACAAAGCACCTTCACATCAATGTACTGGAACTCAAGGCAGCGTTCCTCGCTCTCCAAGAGTTTCAGGACCGCTTGATGGGACACTCAGTGGTGTTGATGTGCGACAACACCACGGTGGTGGCCTACGTCAACAAACAGGGGGGCCTAGTGTCTCTCCCGTTGTACCAGTTGACTCGGCAGGTGCACGAGTGGGTCAGGCAACACTCAATAGAGCTGTCGGCACGCTACATTCCAGGGAAGAGGAATGTAGAAGGTAGCAGACACGCTCAGCCGTCGGGATCAGGTGATAGGGACCGAATGGTCTCTACACCAGGACGTGGCGGAAAGGCTCTTCGACCTGTGGGGGGCGACCAGTCTTGGATCTGTTCGCCACACCCGGCACAACAGGAAGCTCCAGGTGTTCTTCTCGGCCGTGCCGGACCCATGGGCAGCTGCAGAGGACGCTCTTCAACACCCGTGGGACAACCTCTTCGCCTATGCCTTTCCCCCGTTCAGCCTGATTCGCAAGGTGATCAGTCGAGCGCTGGTCACCCCGAATCTCAGGATGATCCTGGTGGAAATCCCAAATGGCCACAGGCCATTTTGGTATCCGGACCTGCTGGCTCTTCTCGCAGGAGAACCGAGAGAGATTCCCCCTTGGCACAACCTTCTCGCCCAGCCACACGTCGAGCGGTACCACCGAGCAGTCCAGTCCCTACGTCTTCACGGCTGGCTGTTATCCACCATCTCTTGCGAACGAGAGGCTTTTCTCGTAGCGCAGCAACAGAGATGGCTGGAAACGTCCGTCAGTCCTCTGCAGCTGTGTACCAGGGGAAGTGGGCCGTCTTCTGTGGTGGTGTCGTAGACGGGGTCTATCTCCTCTCAGAGCCACTCTTCAGCAGGTAGCGGATTTCCTCGTGTTTCTTCGCCGAGAGAACTCCTTCCTTTCAGTCCCCACAGTTAAAGGATACAGAGCCGCCTTGGCGCTCGTCCTGAAACTGAGGGGGCTGGACATCTCGAACTCGTTCGAGATCTCCTTGCTGATGAGGAGCTTCGAGAGGTCTTGCCCACCCAGGGAACTCAGGCCCCCTGCGTGGGACGTGACTCTCGTCCTTAGGGAGTCTGACCTCGACACCGTTCGAGCCACCTGAGAGTCGTCAGACAGGGATCTGACCCTCAAGACCCTCTTCTTGCTGGCCCTGGCATCGGCGAAGAGAGTAGGGGAACTTCATGGTCTTTCCTATGATGTACGACACTCCAGGGGATGGGGATCCGTGACGCTCGATTTCGTCCCGAACTTCGTTGCGAAGACTCAGAAACCGTCAGTCCCTGATGACAGGTTCGAGTCATTCACGATTCCTCCCTATTGGACTTCACCGATAATGATGCGGATGAGATGCTGCTTTGTCCTGTGAGGGCGCTACGGCGCTATCTGAAGAGAACTCGACACCTCAGGCCTGAGTGTCGACGCCTCTTCGTTAGCACCGGGGTCACCAAGAAAGAAGTATCCAAGAACACTCTTTCATTCTGGCTGCGTGAGGTCATCAGGAGGGCGTATGAGGCTGATGGTAGTGACGACATCCGTACGTCCCGTCCGAGAGCTCACGAAGTCAGAAGTATTGGCCCCTCGTTGGCGTTTCGCAAGAACTTCTCCGTGGCGCAGGTCCTGAAGGCAGGGGTCTGGTCTAACCAGACTACCTTTACGTCCTTCTACCTTCGGGATATTGCCCACAGGTCCTTGGATACCTTTTCCTTGGGACCCGTGGTGGCTGCTCAACAAGTTGTGTAGCTAACCCAGACCCTCGCAGGCTGAACAGCATCGAGTCCTGGTGTGACTGTGTGGATGGATGTGTGAGTGAGTGAGTGACTGGCTCTCTCTTCCCATCTTTTCCTTCCCCTCTACCTGTGGGCAGAGGGCCATGGTCGTCACTACGCTGGATGAGGACGAGATGCAGGTGAGCTATATGACAGAGCCCCATCCTATCCCTTTCACTAGGGATAGGAGCAGAATATCCCACCTTACTTCCCTCTACAAGGGGGGAAGGGGGGGAAGTGATGCCTACAAGAGTCAAACCCATGACTTTATATTTGCTCCTGTACAGGAACAAGTTCTTGCATTGCTGGTACTAAGAGATGCGCATGCCCCTCTCTTAGTACTCGGTCCAGAGGTCTGACCATTGATCCTGCGGTGCACACCCCGATCAATCGGACAGAGGCTTGGATCCCTCCCTCGCTATTAGACCAGGAGGCTTCCAAGTAGGGCGAACACCAGTCTGTTCACAAAAGACTCAGATTCCACCCACCAAGAAGTGAGTCTTCCTATTGTAAAAGGACCGAAGGTTTGTATGCCGTGTCGGAACAAATGACAATTTGTCCAAAATTGCATTTTTCCTAACTATACAAACCTGAGGTCCTTTTACACATAGCCCCACCTCATGCCACCCCTCACTCTGCAGTTTTGCTTGGGGGGGCCAAAGCAAAAGTGATTTGTTACCTCCCAGTCGCGCGCATGCGCGCCTGTCGGGACAAGCAGTTAACTACCGAACCCCTTGTTCGAAAGCTTACGACCTATCCAGCTGCCGCTAGTATCTTCCTATTGTAAAAGGACCTCAGGTTTGTATAGTTAGGAAAAATGCAATTTTGGACAAATTGTCATTTTAATGACAAGGTGAAGAAGAAGCCCAAGAAGAGGAAGGTGTCATCGTCGTCTTCTTCGTCTTCATTGTCGTCTTCTGCCGCCTCTTCCCCTTCTGACTTCCAAGGCCCCAAGCCGAGGAAGAAGAATGTGGTCTCCCCCCCCCCTTCCCCCAAGAAGTCTCGCTCCGGTGAGACATGTGGGTCTTCCGCTGGTCCTCCCGTTCCTCCTGGAAAGGGGCCTGTCTCTTCTTCCACATAGGAAGACGGGGACCGTGGACGGGTACCTCCGCTCCCGGCTCCAGAGGTTCCACCTCTGGACCAGGAACTGTCTCAGCGCTTGCCTGCGAGCGTCACTGAGTGTACGGTCACCTGCTGGTGACCATGCAACCAACGGTCCAGACGGCTGAGTACGCTCACCATCAGGACCCAGGCACGGAGCGGAAGGATGGTAAGAGTCGCTCAGGTAACTCGCCAGACCTGCGATCAGTCGCGCATTGATTGTCCGGTACCCAGGGTTGATGTGATGGTCCCACCAGGCCATTCACGTGTCAAGGCTGGGAAAAGGTCCCCTCGGTCACCAGGAACAGCTTCGGCTGCTCCTGGGACCGTGGTGCGTCGTGAGGACAGTGTTCGCTCTCACCACGTTAGTGGACGCTACCAGTCACCCAACTGTCAATCCCATCAGCGTGATTGGACGGTCCGCATGGCTGGTAGCAGCTCCCCTGACGCACAAGTCCAACGCTACCGTCCTCGGTCCACAGCATCTCTGCAGGGAGATCGCTGGTCCAGACCTGCAGCTCGATCACCACCGCGGGTTGGCGATTGCCTGCAGTCCTCCCAGCCTGGCGGTTCTGCTGGTAGACAGGGTAGGAGCGTCAGGTCTTCCTCACCCGTCCCTTCAACCTCCTTGGGCTACACTGGGAGGAACGAGGCAAACAGGAATGGTCGGGAGGAGTGAGCTCCTTATGGTCCAGCCACGAGAGCGTATGACCCTGGTTTGGTCATACTCTCAAGTTGGTAGAGGAGACCACGAGGGGTCTGGCGAGGTTCTTCCTCCTGAAGGAAGAGTGTTTGGGAGGTGATTGGCCTAGATGGATCTGACAGTCCATCGCCTCTGGACGTAATCATTCCCGAGATACAGAGGTCCTTTGCAGAGGTAATTGCGCTGATCCATCAGCACAATGACCTTGGGGAAGGATCGGTGGTTGCTCATTCTGGCCATCCATTGAGGTTAGAGTCGTTCTGGGTTCTTAAGAAGGAACCCAGAGCGACGGTGGGGCTACCACGGTCTTCCTTGGCCGACAGAGTGCTGGACCAAGTGAACGCCCTTGTCTCCGGACAAGAGGCCTCACTCGGCCAGCAGGTCTGACAAGCTGCTTCCCCCTCCTCTGCCTCATCAGCTGCGTTTTTTTCTACGTACCTTCAACAGACTTGTTGTCCGACCAAGCAGGTTGATCCGGAGTTAGCTTGCCTAACTCCGGGAGTGCCTCTTCAACACCTGCTGTACAAGAGGCATCGGCCCTGGAATCCACTGCCATGGCAGCTTTCCAGGCTTTTTCTCCTGGCTGTATCTGTGGTCCTCAAACAGTATCCAGAGGGGCAACCTCCTCGGGAGCTATATTTCCTTGGGAAGACTTGGCTTTCGGGAGACTCTGCCAGTTTGGAGGTAGGGCCATCTCCTACCTCGCCCACTAGAACGGCCAACCTGTGGGCCAACCTGGATTTGAGGAGAAGGGAGCAGTCCTGACTCGCGTAACCCAGGCAGCCGGTCATGAGGTAACGTTGGGTCTGCGGAACGGACTGTTGCTGGGTTCCTCTCTCTCTTCTCTAGAGAGAGGGTGGATGCTGCAGTGGAAAAACGTAGAGCTGAAGACACCGATCGCTTAGTACACCAAGCAGTTGCGAAGATTTCTGAGCAGTCTCGTTCAATTGCGGCTAACCCTTGGAGCTTAGCTAGCGCTTCCTCCTCTCCAAGATGTCAGTACCGTTGAGGGCATGTGCGAGGAAAGACCCAGCCTCCTCTTTCGCTTCAAGCCTCTTTTTCTCGCGGGAAAGGGGCTTAGCAGAAGGGAAAGAGAGGGAAACGCTATGGATGGCGTTCCCTCTCACCTGCTGCCAGAAGTGGGGATGTTGCCTGGCGAGCCATTGGGCAATTTGGCCAGCGTTATGGAGCCGAGACTTGGGTAGTTGGATATCCTTCGGGGAGGGGATATCTCCTTTCCTTTGAGTCGAGGCCACCTCACACCTAGTCCACCTTCAAACGTACATCCCCAGTTTTGCCAGGGACGTAGCACTGACTCAAAGAGGTGCATATCATACTTTTTTTTTTTTTTTTTTGAGCAAAAGGAGCGGAAATTGGAAATAGTTCTACAGCCGACTTTTCCAGGTGGAAAAGTCAACAGGGGGCTGGAGACTGGTGATAGATCTCCCTCCCTTGAACCATTGTGCTTGCCAGACTTGGTTCATGATGGAAACAGCACGCTCAGTGCTTGATTCTATCAGGGAGAACGATTTCCTACTTTCAGTGGACCTGAAGGATGCGTATTTTCAAATACCCATCCATCAGTCCTCCAGGAAGTACCTGTGCTTTATCCTCGACAGGGACTGTGTATCAAATTCAGGGCACTTTGTTTCGGTCTTTCAAACCGCCCCACAGGTGTTCAGGTGAGTGTTCATTCTGGCATCGGCTTGGGCCCATGCGGTTGGGATACGTCTGATGAGATATCTCGACAATTGGCTGCTGTGGCAAGCTCTGCTCGCAGTTGCTACAGGACAGAGATCGCCTCCTCGACTTCTGCCGCGATCTGGGGAATCGTGGTAAATTTCAAGAAGTCAGATCTCGAAACCCAAGCAGAGGATAAAGTACCTGGGCATGCTAATCGATATGGTAGCAGCACGAGTCTTCCCCTCAGACTCGCGGATCAGCAGGTTCGGGGAAGCAGCTCGCTGGTTTCCTGTCACGACAGGAACAGCAGCTCAGCAATGGCAAGTCGTGATCGGTCACCTGTCGTCACTAGAGAAGTTAGTCCTTCACGGGCGTCTTCACCTGCGGTCTCAACAATGGAGACTAAAGGATGCTGGTCACAGGCGCAGAATCTGCAAATCCTTCCTGGTTCCTCTCACGGAGGAGGAAGTAAGGGAGGATCTGGCCTGGTGGCTAGATGACAGGGAACTCTTAATAGGAGTGCTGCTGTGCACTCCCCCCTCTGGAGAGCTTCTGTTCTCGCACTCCAAGAATTCCGGGAACAACTGATGGGACACTCGGTGGTGTTGATGAGTGACAACACCACGATAGTGGCTTACATCAACAAACAGGGGCCTAGTGTTCCTTCCGTTACACCAGTTGACTATGCAGGTGCACGAGTGGGCTGTATCTCACTCGGTACAGCTGTCAGCCAGATACATTTCAGGCGAGGAGGAATGTAGTGTAGACAAGTTCAGCTGCCAGAATCAGGTGATGGGACAGAGTGGTCTCTTCGCCCAGACGTGGCGGGAAAAGACTCTTCGAACTGTGGGGGTGTCCAGTAGTGAATCTGTTCGCCCCTGGCCACAACAGAAATTTCCGGTCGGTTTCCTTCTTCAGTTGTGCCAGACTGATGGGCAGAGCTGCAGAGGAGGACGTTCCACATCCATGGGACAAACTCGTAGTTTATGCATTTCCCCTGTTCTGCCTGATTTGCAAGGTGATCAGCAGGGTGCTGGTCACCAGCAATTTCTTCAGATGATTCTGGTGGCACCTTTGGTATCTGGACCTGCTCGCTCTTCTCTTGGAGGCACCGCGGAAGATTCCCTCATGCTGTGTCAACCGCATGTAGAACGGTACCACCAGGCATTACATTCCCTGTGTCTTCACAGCTGGCGGTTATCCACCATCTCTTGCAAGCGAGAGGCTTTTCTCGCCGAGCAGCAACAGAGATGGCTGGATACCTCAGACAGCCCTCTGCCGTAGTATACCAGGGAAAGTGGTCCATCTTCTGTGGTTGGTGTCGTAGATGGGGTTTCTCTCTGCTCAGAGCCACTCCTCAGCAGGTAGCAGGTTTCATGATCTTCCTTTGCCGAGAGAAGCTCCTCTCTGTCTCCACAGTCAAAAGGATACAGAGCTGCCCTGACCCTAGTCCTGAAGCTGGGAGTAGTTTATATTTCCTCCTCCATGGAAATATCTCTCCTGATGAGGAGCTTTGAGAGGTCTTGCCCACCCAGGGAACTCAGGCCCCCTGGGTGGGACGTTGACTCTTGTCTTAAGGAGTTTGACTCATAGACCCTACTAGCTACTCTGGGAGTCATCAGACAGGGATCTGACCCTCAAGACCATCTTTCTGCCTGGCCCTGGCATCCCGCAAGAGAGTAGGAGAACTTCATGGTCATTCCTTCGATATCTAACACTCAGAGGGGATGGGGATCAGTTACGCTCTATTTTGTCCCGGATTTCGTAGCGAAGACTCAGAACCTTTTGGTCCCTGATGCCAGGTTCGAGTCCTTCATGATCCTCTTCCTAGAAGACTTTACTGGTAATGATACAGAGATGCTACTTTGTCCTGTTAGAGTGCTATAGTGCTATCTGAAGAAAACTTCACACCTGAGTGTCGATGCCTCTTCGTTAGCACTGGGGTGACCAAGAAAGAAGTGTCCAAGAACACTGTTTCTTTCTAGCTTCTTGAGGTGATCAGGAAAGCGTACGACTCTGAGAGGAGTGCCGACATCAGCACCTTTCGTCTAAAAGCCCACGAAGTTAGAGGTATTGGTCCAACCCTTTTCGGATGAGTCACGATTCCTCACTCATTCGAAAAGGTCCAGAAGTCTGACTCTGATCATTCAGTTCTTAAACTCCAATCAAGTTGTCAGAGGCTGGGGGCACTCCTCCTCACTCTTATGACCAGGAGGATTAGCGAGGTGTGCTGAACTCCAGTCAGTCCTAGAGGCTCATCACTCACATTCCCTCCCACCAATCAGTGAGTCTTCCTAATGTAAAGCACTTAGCGTTTGTATATGGTCTAGGAACAAATTACAATTTTTGAAAGTAAATTGTATTTTTCCTAACTATACAAACTTGATAGGTTTCTGTTTCCTAATAGTAGCAGTTATGAATTGGGGGGTATCAACAGATGGTCTCTTGTGTCACTTTTTCATAAGCTGTATTCAACAGAGATCTTTCACGTTCACAATTGATCCCTTATCCCCTTTACCTAGTGAGAGCAACTAGATTCGTTGTTCAGGCAGCACCAATACATATACATACAGAAACTGTGCCTTGCTTTCAAACTTTTCAGTTCCAGAGGTCCTATATTCCTCACACAATTGGATTGTGGAACAGCTTCCCATAGGATGTGATGCAATTGGAACTTAGGAAGTTCAAGCAAAGATGTAATGCATTACTGCCATAATGCTACATATTCTCCTTGCATTTTAGTACATTTTTACTTATGATTTATAATTTTTTTTTCTTTTAATAAGTGGTATCTTTCTTTTCTGTATTTCCCTTACTCCTCTTACTTCTTCCTAATGAACACCTCATCATTGGAAGTGTGAATTTCAAGTCAATGGCCCCTGTGGGCCTGATCCTTATGAATAGGTTCATCTTTTGGATAATACTATTATAATTAAGCACTGCATGGCTGAAAGTTCCCTAGGGAAGTTTTTGTACATGAAAACTTACCCAGCAGATATATACCTTAGCTATAGACTCGGTCGTCCCGACAGAATTTCAAAGCTCGCGGCACACGCGACAGGTAGGTCAGGTGATCCACCATTCCCGCCGCTGGGTGGCGGGATCCGGAACCATTCCCGTTTTCTAAGACAGATTTTCTCTGTCGCTGGAGCAAACAACATCATCTGTTGTTCGCTCCATCCATTTTGGATTTCTACTCGTTTGCCGATTTGAATTGGATTGGTTTTTTGGTGACGTATTCTGTTTTTTCTCTGGCTTGGTATACGCTTATTGTGGACTGTTTTTCGACTTTGATATTGACTGCTCTTTCACGATGTCTGACGCTAAGGCTTCACCTATGTTTAGAGTTTGTAATAGGGAAAGATTGTAAGGTTAGGCTGCCAAAATCGTCGGTAGACCTCATTAATGTTTGCTCTAAATGTAGAGAGAATGAATGTTCTATTAATAACACCTGTATTGAGTGCGAGAACTTAACAGCAGCTTGAATGGAAGGAATTATCTTCTTATGTAGGAAACTTGAGAGGGATAGAATAAGAAAAGCTTCAGCTAGGTCATCAAGTAGATCTTGTTCTCTTGAACAAGACTTTAATAACTCTTCCTGTTACTAACGATTTTCCCTTAGCCACAGCTGCTTCTCCCGGTACGGAATCCAAGGATTCTTCGCTGAAAGGGAAAAATGTAAAAGCTTCGATCAAGAAAACTTCAAGCTCAGTTACGAGCGTAAACGAAGGTAAGAGTGGTGATAGTGATTTGTGCAGTGTCCCAGTGCAGTGGATGGGGGCGTCTGACCGGTTTCCTCATTGCTCCTAGGCCTAGACCGCTTCCAAACTCCCAGGACCAGGGTGAGGAGGAATGTCGAAAGCCGCAGGAAGGATGCAGAACACCCCAACGGTCAGGCGTCTTCGGCAGATCCTGATGTAAAGTCCAGGCTGCCTTGGATAGCCGCAGAGAAAAAGGCATCCTAAGGGAGTTTTTTTGGTTTTTTCGGCCTCGGGTACTCTCCTCTCCTAACGAGGATGGAGTTCGGCCTCTCAATCGCGCCCTTTGAAGAGAACCTGGAAGGCGCCAAAAGGAGACGCGGCTGATTCTAGCCAGAGCGTTTTTCCTGAGAATTGGCCCTCTAATCCTAAGAAGGTGAGACAGGAGGAGCCTCTCTTCAGGATCCCACGAAGCAGTTCCTGATCAACCTGCAGGAGCAGTTATCCTCTCTTGTAGGCTCCTTCACTAAGGATTCAACAAGGAGGAAGATGTTTCGCTCCCTGTTAAGAGTTCCTCTAAGCGCCTTCTGCGGGCTAGGAGAGAGCCCTCACACTCTCCAAGGCGATTATCTCCTTCGTCTAGAGACTCTTTGGACAGGAGTTTTTCTCCTGACAGGCGAGTCTTTCGCCCTGTAGGCGCTCTTCTCCAAGAAATAAGCGCCTCTTGGACAAGGTTTTGAAGCCTAACAGAAGCGCCTCAATTCATCGTCAGGAAGTGGCATAGCCACTCCCCTTCTAGACACCGGGAATCGAGCAGAAGTCTCGATCGGTTCAGGTTCAAGGAGCCGGAAGAGAACCTAAACCAGTACAAATATCAGGATCCTTTGGGATTGCAGGACGAGGAGTGGAACCAGGAGTCAGTCAGGCGCAAGGAGGCAGTCAGACGCAAGGGGCGTCAAGAGCCTTTCAAGCACCAGGATTCAGGGCGCCAGGAGTCAGTTGGGGCAGGAGTCAGGGCGCCAGGAGTCGGTAGGCGTCAGGAGTCGGGCGCCAGGGTTAGGCGTCAGGAGTCAGGGCGCCGAGATACTCTCAAGCGCTCTGAGTCAGGGCGCCAAGAGCCTATTAAGCGCAGGAGTCTTTTGGACCTCAAGTGACTAGACACCAAGAGCCTAGTAGGCGCAAGAATGTTTTTGACTGCCAGGAGCCTCATTCTTCTTATAAGATTCAGCGCTCCCCTTCTCGGGAAAGGAGTACTTCTCCGGGAAGAGCCCTATCACTTCAAGCGTCGCCTTCAGTGGAACCTTTGGAAGAAGTGTCGGATGATGAGAAGCCCGTAGATGTAGCAGTTTCAGACTACAAGAGCTCTCACTTCTGCTTCTCAAGAGTTCAGAGACTCCCTTCACCCTGCTGATCCTCCATCACCAGGATCACTTATGTCCAGTACCAAAGCCCATAAGTCTTCTTCGTTCGTTAAGATGCGGCCGGCATTATGCATGAAGAAGGCTTTGAAGGACATTTACAGAATGGCTAGCCTCTAGAAGGGAAGATGGTAAAAACAGTTTTTTCCTGTCCTCCTTCCAAATTAACAGGGAAACCTGGAAGATGGTACGAGACCAAAGAACCCATGGGTTTTGGGCCTTCCATCATCTGCAGACGCGGATTTTGCCTCTTTGGTAGACGCATCCAGGAGGAAGTCTTTGCTTTCTGCAAAGGCAACATGGGGCATGTACGAATTGGACCATCTTCTAAAGGGCCTCTTCAAGACTTTAGAAGTTTTTAATTTTATGGACTGGGTATTGGGAGCATTAGCCAAGAGATCTCAAGACAGGAATTCGTCTCGATGGAAGAGCTTTCAAGTGTTCTGGCTTGGTTGGACAGAGCAGTTATGGACGGCTCTGTAGAAGTTTGCCTCTCTGTTTGGCAACAGGAGTGTTCCCCAAGAAGAGATCGGTCTTTAGCTCTTTTCTAGCAAGAGCCGTATCTCCTCTTCAAAGATCCTCTCTTCTTTTCGCTCCCCCTGTCCTGCTCATCTGTTCCCGCAGGGAGACGGTTAAGGAGGTAGCAAAATCTCTTACGTAGGAAAGGCAACCCAGGATCTCCTCATCACACGGCATCGGCTAAGAAGTTTTAGGCCTGCCGTGCCTATTGAAAAAAAGAGAGAAACCCTCTTTTGTGCAGCCCTTTCGAGGTGCCTCTCTTCTAGAACCCTCTTAGAGGTCGCAGACCAGAATGGAGGAGTAGACCATCTAGAAACGTCCTTCGGGAAATCTAGATGAGCAGAGAGTCCTCCAGGACAAAAGTAGGCGCCAGACTACTCCATTTTGCAAAAGTCTGGGCGCAGAAGGGAGCGGATTCGTGGTCCCTCTTGCTCCTGAAAAAAGGATACTTGATCCCCTTCAGGGAAAATCCTCCCTTGACGACAACTCCAAGGGAGTTGAGTGCAAGATACTCAGATCCGGTCCGAAGACTAGCTATTCTTCAGGCAGTGGAACAGATGATTTCCAAAGAAGCAGTAGAACTGGTACAAGATCTCCAGTCTCCAGGATTTTACAATCGGTTGTTCCTGGTACCAAAAGCATCGGGAGGATGGAGACCGGTGCTAGACGTCAGAGCCCTGAATTTCTTTGTTATGAAGAAGAAATTCTCGAGGTGGAGACGTCTTCCTCTGTTCTGTCTGCTCTTCGTCCAGGGGGACTGGATGGTGTCCCTGGACCTTCAGGATGCGTATTTCCATGTGCCAATTCATCCGGCATCGCGGAAATACCTAAGATTTATGTTCCAAGGGAAAGTATTTCAGTTCCGAGCGATGTGCTTCGGACTTTCGACTGCCCCTCAAGTCTTCACGGACATCATGAAGAATGTAGCTTATTGGCTACATCTGGAAGGGATCAGGATCTCATTATATCTAGACGATTGGCTAATAAGAGCCCAATCGGAGAAAACAATGTCTGGAGGACCTTTTCTTAACTCTCAATTTGACAAAGTCCCTGGGACTTTTAGTCAATCTCAAGAAAATCCCATGCTGATTCCCAGCAAAGC
Source organism: Macrobrachium nipponense (assembly GCF_015104395.2). Classification (NCBI taxonomy): domain Eukaryota; kingdom Metazoa; phylum Arthropoda; class Malacostraca; order Decapoda; family Palaemonidae; genus Macrobrachium; species Macrobrachium nipponense. Next base: position 118,166,231 of record NC_087201.1, read on the forward strand.
ATTGTCTATCTGGGGATTCAGATGGATTCTCAGGATTTTCTAGCGTATCCTTCGCAGGAAAGGAGAGAACGCTGCTTGGAAAAGGTGGCAGTCTTCTTAAGGAAAGAACATTGTTCCGCGAGGGAATGGATGAGCTTACTGGGGGACCCTCTCCTCGATGGAACAGTTCGTTTCCTTAGGAAGACTACACCTAAGACCCCTTCAGTTTTTATCTGAAGGAGAGATGGGATTGGAAGTCTCAAGAACTGGGAGAAACCTTTCGATCTCGAAGGGAATCAAGGAGAATCTCCTCTGGTGTTAGATCCACAAAAACTAAGCAAGGGGATCTCCCTTCACTTAAAGAACCTCGCCTAGCGTTATTTGCAGACGCCTCAGATTCAGGGTGGGGAGCGACCTTAGGTTCGGAAGAAGTGTCAGGTACTTGGGAAGGAGACAACAAGTGTCCTGGCACATAACAGAAAGAACTAACAGCCATTCATCTAGCTCTAGTTCATTTCGAGGAACAGGTCTCAGGTTCTGGTGATTCAAATCCACTTGGACAATACAACAGCCCTCGCATATATAAAGAAACAGGGGGGGACGCATTCCTTCTCCCTGTACGAGTCAGCAAAGGATTCTGCTGATTTGGGCTCAGGGAAAGGAAACTCTTCTCACAAGGTTTGTGCAGGGAGAGAGAAATGTTCGGGCGGATCTGTTGAGCAGGAAAGACCAAGTCCTACCCACGGATGGCGGGACACTCAATCCTCAGGTTTGCCAACAACTTTGGATATGTGGGGAAGACCCAATATAGACCTGTTCGCGACAAAACAAGAACTACAGACTGGAAAATTATTGCTCCCCGATCTTGGATCCGCAAGCGATAGCCGTAGACAGCTTTCTGCTAGATTGGGCAGGTTTAGACGCATACCGCCTTCCCTCCTTTCAAGATAGTAGGGGAAGTATTGAGGAAGTTCGCTGCTCAGAGGAACAAAAATGACCTAATAGCTCCCTTCTGGCCAGCTCTCGACTGGTTCACAGAGGTACTGGAGTGGATAGTAGATTTTCCAAGATCGCTTCCACTAAGGAACGACTTCTCAAACAGCCCCACTTCGACAGATTTCACACAAGAACCTCCCGCTCTAAGTCTGACCGCCTTCAGACTGTCGAAGGACTTGTCAGAGCAAGGGGTTTTTCGCGCGAAGTTGCGAAGGCTATTGCAAGAGCCAGAAGAGTTTCCACCTCTAAGGTGTATCATTCGAAGTGGGAGTTGTTTAGAAGATGGTGTAAGAGTAAGAAAATATCCTCTTCCAGTACCTCTATAACTGAAATTGCTGATTTTCTTCTCTATTTGAGAAAGAATTGTAACATGGCAGTATCTACAGTAAAAGGTTACACAGAGTTTGCTGGCCTCAGTCTTTCGACATAGAGGTCTAGATCTTACGAACAATAAAGATCTCCATGACCTAATAAGATCTTTCGAAACTACGAAAGACCAGAAAATCAAGAAACCTAGCTGGAACTTGGATGTGGTCCTTAAGTTCCTAATGTCAGAAAATTCGTACCTTCTCACACAGCTTCATTTAGAGACTAACTAGAAAGTCCCTATTTCTATTCGCATTAGCAACAGCTAAGAGAATTAGCGAGTTGCAAGCCTTGGAGGTAAAGTTGGTTTTAGGAAGGATTCAGCGAATTTTGCACCCTTAAACACCTTTTTCTAGCGAAAAACGAAAATCCCTCAAAACCATGGCCTAGAAGCTTTGAGGTAAAAGGACTTTCTCCTCACTAAAGGAAGAGAAACTAGAGAGGACTTTGTGTCCAGTCAGGGCACTCAAGTTCTACCTGAAGAAAAAAGTGCTAATAGGAGGTACAGAAGAAAGTGGTGCTCTGTAAAAGATCCTAAAAGATCTATTTCAAAGAATGCCTAACGTTCTTCATAAAAGGATTTAATAAAGGAAGCTCACCTTACTTGCGATGAAGAGCACTCAAGATTCTCAGAGTAAGAGCACATGAAGTGAGAGCCATAGCTACGTCAATGGCCTTTCACAAAACCTGGTCTCTTCAGACACTCTGATAGAGTCAACGTTTTGGAGATGTAACTCTGTGTTTGCCTCCAATTATCTAAGAGACGTAAAAATTTCTTATGAAAAGTGCTTTGCTCTGGGAGCGTATGTTTCTGCGGATTCAGTGCTGGAGAAGGAAGCTGAGGCTAATCCTTCTTAGCTTAGTTTAGTGTTAAAATTTTTCTTTATTGGTGGTTGTTTTATTGGTTGATTGTCAGAGGGAATAGGGGACCCTCTTGCAATTCATAGGTTTATAACAGTTACTACATGGTCAGGTGATCGGGATTGGCTTCCAGTGCTCCTTGTGTTTAGTTATAGAAACCTTAACTCTGTCATGTAAGAGGGCTAGTCCCCATTGATATGACAAAGGTAAAGGCTTCTACCATGTAAGTGGGTCAGCCCCCATTGGTACGATCCAGAGTAGGCTCTGTCGTGTAAGCGGGCTAACCCCCCACCCCCCATTGACACGACCAAAAGAGTTATTCAGCCATAGGTCCATACCTCGCTGGGATCTTGAGGCAGACAGACTCATAGACAGTAGTCATGAAGTCTTCAGCCCAATCAGGTAGGAACCATGGATTATTTATATCCAAGAACATATGTTGTTTTTTTCCCTGTTTTTTCTAATGTATTTAGTTTTAAGTATTATCATTATGTTTAGCTGTCTCTTGCCCGCCCTCCACAAGGGTGCCAATCAGCTAAGATATATTCTGCTGGGAAGTTTTCATGTACAAAAATGATATTGTTAAGATACAATAAAGTTTTGTACATACTTACCTGGCAGATATATACAATAATGGCCCACCCATCCTCCCCTCAGGAGACAGGTGGAAGAGAAAAATCTGTCTTAGAAAACGGGAATGGTTCCGGATCCCACCACTCAGCGGCGGGAATGGTGGATCACCTGACCTACCTGTCGCTGTGCCGCGAGTTTTGAAATTCTGTCGGGACGACCGAGTCTATAGCTAAGTATATATCTGCCAGGTAAGTATGTACAAAACTTTATTGTATCTTAACAATATCATTTTTATTTAAATTTAATAATACTAAATTCAGTCATCTCCAGAACCTCCACATACAAAGTAGTACCATATCTTTTACACACTACAGTAGAGCTATAGTCAGATATTGCAATAAAACTTGTTAAATGTCTACTTAGCTATAACTTGACTGACTTAGCAAAGAAAGAATTCACAGTTATACATGATTGGGTGGGTAGGTTTTGTTTGACACCTACCTTGTTCAATGAAGGGAGCTCAAAATCAGTATTTCCTGGTTTGCAGTTTTGTACTTGTAATTTACTGTCATTGGAGGGACCTATTCTCAGAGCTATTGAAGGATTTGCACTGAGGGTTTATGATCTGTCATTAAATTGTTATTGATAAGTGAGAGTTGTCATCATTCTGAGAGTCCAGTTATGATTTATTGAGTAAGAATTTGCTTGATTAGATTGTCCAAGGTTAAGACTTAGCTTTAGAAAATTCAGAGAATAGATATATATTGTGAATGTGAAGGCTGGGATATGAAGAAAATAAATGTTTAGTTAAACCTAAGAAGAATTTGAGTCAATGTGAAGGAGAAAGTAAGAATACTCTTGGTAATGCAGGTAAGAAAGGTAATCGAGGTCTTTTACCAGTTAACCATCTCCATACCTCTATCCTCCCTGATCCTATTAGAAAATTCCTTAATAGGTAAAAATATGGGTAATTTGGCTAAGATATGAAATATAAACAATATGAAATATAAGCAATCACCAGCCTCCATCCTATCTTATGCTATGGAGCTAGATGGATGTTTTGCTAAGTTTTATTGAAGTATGAATTTTCATAATAAATTTCAGTACTTACCAAACATTTACAAAATCCCCCTCAACCTCCACAATCTAGTGGGCATACAAGGGACGAGAAAATAGGAAGCTCGCTTGAGCTTCCTTGCAAGTGAGAAGGTAGAAAAACACCTGCCAACCCACCAGGTATAATTGTGAAATTTTTTCTTTATTGTGTCTGTAAGGTTATAGCTTGATGAATGTTTAAGTGTTGAATAATTTTATAAAAGTAACTTATCAAGTAATTACTTAGCTAACAATTAGTGACTGTTGGAATGCATGGGTGACAAGCCCCGCCCACTGCAACGGGAATTCACAAGCGACATAAGCTGACAGCATCATTCTTATCCGTGCCGCACAACCAGCAAGACATCGTCTTGCTCCCAAGTTATGTTTGCCGCTTTTTCGATTGCTTACTGTTGGTGATGTACCCGCTTTAGTTGGTTTTTCACCTGTTGCATTCAACTTGCTTGCTTTACCTGCATTAGTTTTCTCTTCTGTTAGCTCAGAATATTAGTATGTCGACTCTAGTGCTTCCAATCTTTGTTCTATTGTAGCGAAGGCTGCAAGACTAGATTGACCAAGTTGTTCTATGATACACACACACTAGGCGTAGTAAGTGTTGAGGACAGGTGTGTACAAGAGTTCACACCTGTGATGAGTGTAAGGAATTTTGGAATTTCACCTTAATAGGTTAGAAAAGAGCAGGATCAGGAAGGTGGCCGCTAGAGCCGAAAGTAAGGCTTCTTTCAGTAGGGATTCTTCCCCTAGCCTAAGACAGATTCCGGTCTGCCTCTTCCTTCTACTCTGGTAATAATCTTGCCTATCTGCAGCCCTCTTCTCTCCTCCTCACACTCAGGTGCTCAGCTCCCATGCTGCTAAACCCAATGCCATGCCAGTCAAGAGTCTAGGATTAACTCTTAAGTTTGATAAGAAGTTTAATTTACTGCTGTAAGTTCTGTTTCAGAGTTGGGTTGTCTCTTAGAGTCCTCATGGACAAAGTGGAGAAAAGTAGCAGTGATAAAGTGCTAAGTGAAGTGTCATCAGAGGATGTGTTTTCCATCCCGCCGGCCGGTCTCCCTAGATGAAGGTCACTGTCCCGCTCCCCATGCACCAGGGAGAGACATACCAGAGGTCCACGGGAGGTTGATAGGGTTTGCCCCCTTTGTTGGTCCTGTTGTAAAGTCCCAGGATATGGCCGACTGCCGTTGGAAAGCCATGTCTGTGGATGTGCACCATTTATCATCGAGTTCTGACTTGGAGTCGGATCACATGCGTTTTAGATGGTATGGGAACGATTCTAGGCCATTGAAAAGGCATGTGCGTGATTCGGCTCACCAAGTCCTCGGTGCTAATCAAGCGGCATAAGGACTCCTAGACCTCAGTGTTTGCTCTGGTACAGTTGCTTCTCATCCGTGGGACTCGCCTCTACTGCTGTCTCCCCAGGACTCCAAACATCGGAAGCTCGTGCTAGGCACTTGTCACCTGAGCATCTGGCTAGGCACAAAACTCCTATTCCTGAGAGCCAGTCCCAGGCATGCTCCCATCAGCCAGTGACCGTGCACCCACCAGTGGTTCCTGCACCACCAGTTCTCCGCTCCTGCTTTGACTGCTCTCCTCCCGGTGCTGCTGTTCCTGCTCCCGTTTATGACTGCTCCCAATCCTGTCATATCTGCTTCTGCAACTATTCAACCTGCACCTGTACCTGCTTTGGACCGGCAACAGCAAGACCTTAGTGCAGAATCAGATGACCCTCTCTTGCACCCTGAAGAGGACAGTTAGCAGATATTTGTTACGTCAAGAAAGCTCCTCCAGTAGGAGTTTCCTCCAAGATGGCCGACAACCTTTCACCGGTTTCTTCAGAGGACGAGGAAGATGAGGGTCAAGATTCGGCTGAGTTAGTTGACAGCATACAAGGCTTTCTTACTTCATTTCCTCCTGGAGAGCTATCCTGGGTTTCTTCAACTCTCCACTCCTGCATCTCCTGCCCCCCTCGTTCCTGATGTCGAAGAATCAGCTTGAACCTCGCTCTCCTTCCCAAGATGGTCCTCTTTCACATCCTCCAGGAAAGCTTTGAAGGTGGCCAAAGAGTGGATCTCAATGAAGAGGAACATGGGAAGGTGACATTCGTCATCCTCCTCACATCTTATCAAAGAGGTACCATAGGCCTTACGACACCAGAGAAAGCCCCTCTCTTTTTAGTTGCTGCCTCCTCCCAAGAGGACTTCTCTAGATCATCGACTCTTTGCGCCAGGCAGCCTTTGCCTCAGCCAGGGTTTTCTTCTCCTCGGTGGAATTGACCATCTCGTCAAGAGATTGTTTAAGGTATTCAGTTTCCCCGACTGGATGGTGGGTGCTCTCACCATGAAGATTGAGAATGCCACAGGGATGGTTGACTCTGTTTCAGCAGACTTTCTCAGCATGCTTTTGTGCAAGAATAAGGCAGTCTGAGAGTGTGCGGCAGAGCTTGCATTGCTCTTCCCTTTCGGATTTCTTAAGGAGAAGGACCTTTGATGTTCTTTTGCTTCGAAGGGAATTATTGTCCTGCAGAAGGCAGCTTTGCTTTTCATTCCTCTTGACCCCTCCCATCACTTACCATAGGCCATGGTAGAGCAGATAGCTGCAGACCTGCAGAAGAAGTCGACTCAGGACCTCCTGATTCAATCGTCATGTTCCAAGCCTTCTATGTCGGCACCCTTTCATCTGAAGTTCGTCTCTCCGCTCCAAAGCATCCCTTTAGTGCGAAGAGTGCCCAGTCTCATCCTAGACCCCGCTCCAACCTGTGCTTCTATTCGAAGTACGTCAAAAAGCACTCCACCACCAAGTCTCAACTGAAGAAGTGAACAAGAAATCCTTCGTCCCTCAGTGGGAGCCAGGCTCCTAGAGTTCTTGGAGAGTGGACTTGCAGGGGAGCAGAGCCATGGATCATCAGGGTATTAAAGGAGGGCTACTGCATCTCTTTCTGGGAGATCCCTCCTTTAGACTCCTCTCCCATCGCATTGACAGCGTACTCAAAAGCCTCAGAAAGACACTTGGCCCTTATGAAGGAAGTATCCTCCCTCCTGAAGAAGGCCATAGAAGTAGTAGTAGAGGTCCATTCCCAGGGATTTTACAATCGACTGTCCGTAGTTCCCAAAACATCAGGGGGCTGGAGACCGGTACTGGATGTAAGGGCTCTCAATCGCTTCGTAGAAAAGACCAAGTTCAGATGGAAATGAACTTATTCAGGCATGTTCATCCATTCATCCAGGTGATTTGATGATCACTCTAGATATGCAGGATGCTTATCTGCACATCCCAATTCATCCAACATCCAGGAAGTACCTATGGTTCATCTTTCAAGATAAGGTCTTCCAGTTTTGGTCCCTCTGCTTCGGTCTTTCCACAGCACCTCAAGTTTTCTCTCAAATTCTCTCTCCTCTCACCAAATGGCTTCACCTGTTAGGCATCAAACATCAGCCTTTATTTAGACGACTGGCTTTTCCATTCGCCGTCGAATTAACAGTGCACGAAGGACCTGCAGACAACGCTTCATCTTTCCCAAAAATTGGGAATACTTCTAAGGACCCAGAAGCCCCAGGTGTACCATCTCAGGAGATTCTTTATTTGGGATGATTTTCAACTCTCAGACTTGTCAGCCTTTTCCGTCCCCAAAGAGAATCGCGAACTGCATTCAGTCAATCTCCAAGTTCCTCTCTCCTGTCATGATCAGCTCTACAGTGGATGAGTCTGATAGGAATGTTTTCTTCAATCAAGACCTTCGTTCCATTGGGCAGGTTACACACAAGAAATCTTCATTTCTTCCTCAAAGCCAACTGGGACAGGAAGACTCGACTGGACTCGACGATTGTTCCTATCATGCAGGAGATAAAATCCAATCTCAAATGGTGGCTGCCAGAAAGAAGGTATTCACAGGGGAGGTCCCTCCTTCCTCCCAACTGCGACCTAGACTTTTACTCAGATGCTCCAGATCTGGGCTGGGGATACCTCCTAGGGTCTCGGGTGGTCTCTGTGACATGCTCTTCAGAAGAAACAAAGCTCCACATCAGCATCAAAGAGTTGAAGGCAATTCATCTTAATCTATGTCAGTTCTCCTCATACGTGTACAACAAGGTGGTAGTTGTACATGCCAACGACACCACAGCCTTCTCTTATATCAAGAAATGGGGCTACGCACTCCTTTTCCCTCTGTCAGACAGCAAGAGAGCTATCCCTGTGGGCTCATCAGCATCAAGTAACGCTTGTCACCCACTTCATTTAGAGGAAATTAAATGTACTGGTGGTTGAGTTGAGCCGGCGTAGGCAAGTACTTCCCACCGAATGGACTCAGGACGACAGGATTTGCTCCAACCAGTGGAGATTGTGGGGCAGACCCCTAATAGACTTGTTTGCAACATCAAGGAACAACTGCCTTGCTCTCTTCTGCCCTCCAGCACGGGATCCTCGAGTGTGGGCAAAGGACGCACTGCTGATCAATTGGTCGGGCCTGGATCCTATGCATTCCCTCCCTTCAACCTGGTCAAGGAAGTCCTGAATAAGTTTGTGGCCCACAGCAACGTCTCAATGACTGGTAGCTTTGTTCTGGTCACGTAGGAATGGTTCCTGGACCTTCTTCATCTTCTGTAGACTTCCTGTGACTGCTCCCCCAAATACCATGGCTACTCAGACAAATGCACTTCAGAAGGTACCACCAAGGGTTGTTAACGCTTGCTCTGACAGGTTTCAGACTGTCAGGAGACTTGTCAGAGCGAAGGAATTTTCAAGAGCAGCTGGGGAAGCTATTGCAAGGTGCCAGACCCCAGTTTACTAGCAACATCTACAGTTAGATGGGACAGTCTTCTGTAGATGGGCACTTTTAGACATCACATCTCGTCTTCTGAGGATCTCTGTAGCCCAGATTGCTGATTTTCTTTTCTATTTAAGAACCTCAAAGAACCTTTCATCTTCCACAATTAAAGGTTACCGTGCCATGCTTTCAAGGTCTTCATGACCTACTGAAATCTTTCGATACTTTCCAAGGCAGAAGTTTGACAGTGGTTCCTGGAACCTGGACGTAGTATTGAAGTGGCTTGTAGGCCCTCCCTTTGAGCCCCTCAAGTTTGCCTTTCTCAGGGATGTTTTATGTAAAAGTAGTGTTTTTAGTAGCCTTAGCTAGGGTTAAATGCGCGAGCAAGCCCACGCTATAGATAAAAGAGCCTGATTCTCCCAAGGCGATGCTGTCAGCTCCTTCACCTTGACTTTCCAAAGCCAAGAACGAGGATCCTAATAAGCCTTGGCCTTGCTCTTTTCGTATAAGGAACTTTAATATCTAGGCTCGGATGAAGAAGAAAGAGCTCTCTCCTAAGTCAAGAGCACTTAGGTGTTACCTGGAGAGAATGGAGAAGATCAGGGATCCTCAAGTAACCTCTGGTGTTCAGTCAAGATCCTTTCCCATCCGCTTTCCAAGAACGGCCTTTCTCTTTATCAGAGACCTAATATCTGAGCTCATTCCCGGATACAGGAGGAAACGCTTCCTTTGCTTAAAGTGAGAGCACATGAGGTCAGAGCTGTGGCCACCTCTCTTTAAACACTTGTCTCTCTCTGCGATCCTTCAATCAACTGATTGGAGGTGTAAGTCTATTTATTTGCGTCACATTATTTGAATGAAGTAGAAACTGGTGTTTGACAATTGCAGTACACTTGTCCGTTGGTGGTATCTGGCGAGGTTTTGGGTGAGGAAGCATAATAGAGACACGATCTTTCTCCTATCATTTCCGTGTGTCAAGGATGTAAAGATATGGGGTGCCTGAAGGGTACCTAGTACCTGGAGGACCCACCAGTTGTTGGTTGGTTGGTTGTGTCTTTTGTCTATCATGAATTTGTGTAACAGTGTAAAGGTGACATGCTTATTCTCTGGTCTTGTTGTTATGGTACTGCGCCCAGGGCAGGGCATGATATTTTATCTGAGTCTTGTCAGCGGTCAGGCAGATCCCCCGTTACAAGACTTCCACCAATGTAGAGGCAACTCTTGGCTCACTGCAGCGCCACTACAGGTAAGATAAAGAGCACCACCATAGGCAGCATCTCTGCTGTAGCTCTCTTCCAGGGAAGCAAGTGACAAACACTGAGCCAGTGCCCCTAGCAAGTGTGGGATTCACCTAAGTAATTACTTGGTAAGTTACTTTTATAAAAATTTTATTTTTGTAATAAAATGAAGTTTTATAAATATACTTACCAAGTAATTACTAAATCAGAGCCTGTCGTCCTCCCCTCTGATATTCATGGGACTTAGTGGCAATAAATAAGAATGGTGCTATCGGCGTTATGTCGCTTGTGAGTTCCTATTGTGGTGAGCGGTACCTGTCACCTGCATTGCACAGTCACTTGCGTGTGAATTTTTTAATTAGGATGCCGTGCAAGGCTTAATTGTTAGCTAAGTAATTACATTACTTGGTAATTAATATTTTATTATAAACTTCATTTTATTATAAAATATATTTTTATTATGAAATTTTTATATTAAATAAATCTCTAATACACTTCAGAGACTGCCATAGTTAAATTTTGTTAGTCATGTAGGTTGTACATTTGGTGAAGAAGTTCCCCTGATCACGTAAACCCTTAAACGCCAAGCCAGTATTTCCAAAGTGTCTCCCGTATGCCGGCGGCGTTCGGGAGTAAGCGCTGAAGCGGAATTTTTTTTTTTTTCTTTTCCAAAAATCACAGCACGCTTAGTTTTCAAGATGAAGAGTTAATTTTTTGCTTCTTTTTTTGTCATTGCCTGAAGTTTAGTATGCAACCATCAGAAATGAAAAAATATATTATTCATATATAAGTATTGGAATATATGACAGCGCAAAAAAAAAATTTCATATATAATTGTATATAAAAAATGCTCTGTGAGCAGAACGGGTTAAAGCTAATGAGTTAATTATTTTTCATTGTATTGATACACTAAATAGCAATGATTTTTGGTATAAGAAATTGTGAAACGATCGAAGCAACACAGAGAAAATATTATCATAATATGATGCATGAATTCGTAATGCTTGGACGTAAAAAAAAGTTTTTTTTTAAATTCACCATAAATCGAAATATTGTGCTAGAGGACTTCCAATTTGTTGCAAAATGAAGGTAAATGATTGAATATTATAGAATGTAATAGAGTTTTAGCTTACAATTGCATTTTTTTGACCATTTCGGTTGAGTCAAGTTGACCGATAAGGTTGGAAATTTGGCACTTATTGTATTTATATGAAAATATTTCAAAACTGATAAAAGCTACAACCATGGTTTTTTTTTTTTTTGTTTATTGGTACATGAAATTGCACACATTTTATATATAAAACTCTATTTAACGGCTGATATAAAATGGTGCGAAAATTACGTCAAAGTGATGAAATAATTTCTGAGATGTGTTGCTGATGCTTTTTAGAGCAAGAAGAAAGAAATTTGCGCATGCACGCCTGGGTAACGCTTGTAAACAAAACAACAGCTTGATCCGTGAAATCCCAGCATCCCTCAAGGCGTGCGTGATTCAAAATTTTTTGCTGAGTAGGCCTGTAACTATTTTAACCGCGAATGTTTAAAAACCTTTTAGTGTTGACGTATTTTACGTCAATTAAGCACCCGACAGACAATTTTCGTCGACGTAAAATACGTCCAATATGCGTTTGGGTAAGGGTTTAGTAAAACTTGAAAGGAAATGTTTAACATTCTTTCTTAAATATTATGTTTTTTCATGTGAGTGTATTTTGTATGTAAATATAGTTGCAATACATTATATATTCACTATTAGAATTTTTCTTAATAACTTTTCAGCTATTTTGGTGGCAGTAATATTGTTCAAATTGATAAAACTTTTAGGATGATTTAGAGTTCTTCTGATGTACCAGATTGAATTCAACAATCCAGTTGATTGGTTTTGCTTTTTGTCTATGATTGGTATGGATAAGTTGAAGAACCTCAAGTAAAAGATGGAAATGATTTAAAGCTGGTCATTTATGTTAATGCATTCAACATGAGCATTTGTGAATACAGATGAAAGGGTGTCAGTTTCAGAGCTTTGTCAAAGAAAAGTTGTTAATTACTGAAGGTTAGAAGTAATTTTCAGTAGAAATGAATGAGAAAAAGCTAAAATGAGTGAAGTGGGATATAGAAATATATATTACTTAGCTTCAAATGGTAAACTTGATAAACCAATGTATTATGTAGAACTGTTTTTTCACTAAGAAGGTTATTTTTACTCTAGCATGCAGTTTTCATGGTAAATAGTTCTCTCAATCCAGGACCTTACACAATGTACTATTTGTATTTTATCAAGAAATACACATTCCATTCCACTTATCTCTATACAGCAGTTGATTGTAAGCCAATCCATTGAAGTTTTAAAAGTTAGTGGAAATATATTGGGCTTGCTTTGTAGTCAAGTTATGTTGCATTCATATTTTAAGAATTAAATTATATAGAGTACTAACATGTATCCTTTATAGAAAATTTATTGATAGGTTATCTTTTATTACAGCTCATCCCCTTTGGTATTGATTTTATATCAAATGAAGCAATCAAGACTGTTTGGTTGGTGGATTCGTGATGAGGTGACAAGGATATGTTAATATCAAAACTTTCACCATATGGCTCCATCATCGATGCTATAGTGAAAGAAAAGACAGATGCTGATGGGAATGTGATGCAGAGATTTGCCTATGTCAACATTGCAGCAGCACAAGAGCAACTGGAACAATGTGAGTGCAGTTTTCTGTGTACAGTAATTGTATTTTTGCTGTCATATGCAGTGGAGCTTATATTAGCTTTGTTGATCTCTGTTAGGTGCAAAGCTGCAAATGAGGCTTTGTTTCAAGGACAGGGTTGGGGGGTTTAGAGGTTATTGCATTTGATTATTAGATTCTTTAGTTAAGTAGCAGTTTAAGTTGTTTTTGCTCTGTTTCATATTGCTTCATTCCTATGGTTATACATATATGTGTAAAAGAGTATGGGTGGCTGCCAGAAGTTTGTACCAAATAAGAAAAAAAATATGACAGTTCACCTCATTTCATCCTCATAAAATGCTTGAGTCAAAATTGCGAACAACCAAGGTGCACTAAAAGATTTTGAGGATATTTCTGTTATATTAATCCCTCAGTTATCTGGATCTTCATTATCTGAGAGCACTGGACCAGGGCCCAAAGATGTATAATATATGTATAATTTTTTTTATTTTTAAAAAAATTTGAAAAAACCACTATCTAATGGTTGCAATGGTGTGTGGCCTAAGGAAATTTTGGTAAGATTGCTTACACTCACGAAGAACTTAGGAAGGGTTTGTGGAGTGTGGGAGGCCTGGAGAATTTCCAAAGTGGGGGAGGGAGGGTCAGGTGGCTGGGTGCCATGGGAGGGGAACAGCAGTATAGCTGTTTACAAGAGCTTGCACAGACAAAGGACTCTATACTAATGGGAAGATTGCTGGAGCAGGTACGGAGTTTCCCTGGCTGGGAGGGGACAGGAAAGCAGTGCAGGATGTGTGGAGACGGGGCAGGCAGGAGTTTAACTTCATTAAAGAATTTTTGTTTTACATAAGTGACTTACCAAGCAATTACATAGCTGAAAGCTTTCTACCTTGGCAGTCCAAAATTAACTTTGTTCCAATATGTAATACAAACCTTTTGGTCCTTTAACAATAGGAATATTACTTTCCGGCGTAGCTGGAATTACAGCTGTTTGAATCTTGAACAAAGTGGTTAGGCAGTAACTACCGTGGGGCAGGCTAGCCTGCCGGATGTAAACACTCCACTTTACTTTCGGCCATCGTGTTTGTGAGCTCCGGCTGACTGGTCGTTAATCTTTTTTCCCGGTGGATCCTTTGGTTTATTTTTTTGTATTTAAATAATTATGCATATACAGTGTTTGATATTAATACTAAACAAAGGTGTCCTTGGTTTTTCAATTAATTATACAACCCACTTTTTTGTGATAGCCCTTGTAACCGCCCCTCTACTTGTGTTAAGAGCCGGTGGCTAAGGTATGCCAACATATTACGTATTTACATTCTTTCGCCCTTTAATACTGGCTCAGATCTGCATGAGGACGAGATATGTATTTATCGTGAGGATGAGACATGTATTTAACGTAAGTGGTATTGATTCTATAATGGGACATGTATTCATCCGGAAATTATGCTTACGCTTGGGAATTACCAAGGGAACTGCAAAGGTTTGTCCGTGTTTTGTTGTTATGGTAATTTACTCTTCTCCTTCTTCCTTTCACTTACTATCGGAAGAAGGTAGAGGGTATGGGCGTGCAGTGTGCTGATGTTGGGGGGATCTCCTCTCACTTCGTAGGGCGGCGCCCTTGGATTTGTGAGGAGTATCCTCATTACTTTAATTTTTTTTTTTCCTTATTTTACAGACTAGTGGTGGTTGTGTTTTCAGCAGTATTGGTTGGATGCCCTTCGTCAGTGGTTATCCTAACCTTGGAATTGTTCCTATGACTCGTAGCATGTTGCGTACTGATCCTCGAGTGTGTGTACTGATCCCCTGCTGATAATCATTTTCATACCACTACTACCCAGGAGTTTATGTCACTGGATGAAGCTGTCGCGCTGCCCTGTGAGGTTATCTACTCCTGATGGTAGAAGTCTTGCAGAAGGAACCGAAGAGGAAGAGAGCTTGTCAAGTGTCGTCATCCTCCTCTTCGAGATCATCTTATCTGCATGCCTCCCCCCTTCAACTTTTAAGGCTTTGCCGTAAAAAGAAGGTGGTTTCCCCCCCTAAGAAGTCTCGTCATGGGACTTCTAAGGGTTCTGTCTCGCTCCGGTGAGACAGGTGGGTCTTCCGCGGGTCCTCCGCTTCCTTCGGGAATGGGGCCCGTCTCTCCTTCCTCGGGGGAGGAAGCAGACGGGGACCATGGAGGTACTGCCCCACCTCTGGTATCTCCTCTCCCAGTTCCGAAGGTTCCACCTCCAGACCGGGAACCATCTCGGCCGCCCCGCTTGCGAGTGTTACCAAGTGTACGGTCACCTACGGGTGACCGTGCAGCCAGGGTCCAGACTGCGGAGTTCACTCCCCGTGTCAGGACCCAGGCACGGAGTGGAAGATGGTAGGAGTTGCTCGGGTGACTCTCGCCAGACCGGCGATCGCTCTCGCAGCGATCGTCCAGTGCCCAGGGTTTGCGTGACATTCCCACGGGTCATGAACGCAGAGACCGGTGGAGGCGGGCCATCCAGCCCTCTTTTAATTAATCCTTTTCTTTCAGTGACAGCCCCACCCCAGACGATGGTCGTGTTCGCGCAACCGACCAGTCTCGGGGGTGGCAGACGCTTCACCTGCCAGGTAGGAGTTTCGTAGCCCTCCCTCGAGGAAGCGTTCTCTCCACTGCTACTAACCGCAGGTCCCTCTGGACAGGTGCAGTTAGGCCGTGTTGCTTCGGCAGCTGGCCCAACTCCGTCCTGGATGGAGGACCTGTCGGTTGTCCCGAGGAACTGGCGAAGAGGAAGTCCAGGAAGAAGAGGAAGGTGTTGCCGTCGTCTTCTGCCACCTCTTCCCCTTCGACTTCCGAGGCCCCTCAGCCGAAGAAGAAGAAGGTAGCCTCTCCCCCCCTAAGAAGTCTCGCTCAGAGACCTCTAAGGGTCTGTCCTACTCCAGTGGGACAGTTGGGGCTTCCGCTAGTCCTCCTGTTCCTTCGGGAACGGGGTCCCGTCTCTCCCTCCGCAAGGAAGAAGATGACGGGGACTGGAGGGGTACCGGCTAACACCGGTACCTCCTCTACCTGGCGCCAGAGGTTCTGCCTTGACGCCATGTACCGTCTCGGCCTCTCGTTCGCGAGAGGTACCGAGTGTACGGGTGACTGTGCAGCCAGGACCCAGACAACCAAGTTCGCTCAGCGCCAGGATCCAGGCACTGAGCGAAGACTGGGAGTCGCCCAGGTGACTCCCACCAGGCCAGCGATCACTCTCGTGGTGAGCTGCCGGTAGCCAGGGTTGACGCAACGGTCCCAGACCGGCTGCGGGCTGAGGCGAGGAAGCGGTCCCCTTGGTTGCCAAGCGGTGTGATGCGCCATGAGGACAGGCCTCGCTCCCACTGCGACAGCGGGGACTCTGCCGGTCCCCTGACCACCGCTCCCACCGGGACCGGGCGGCAGAGGGGGACCAGCAGCAGCTCTTCTGACGCTTTGGACCGTCACCGCGGTTCTCGGTCCAGCCGCTCTCCCCCAGAGATCCTCTCGACCAGGCCTGCAGATTGATCGCCACCACGGGTTGGCGAGCATCTGCAGCCCCCCCAGCACGCAGGTTCTGCGGTGGGCGAGGGGGGGTGGGAGCGTCAGATCTACCTCTCCTATCCCTTCAACTTCCATTGGGCTACCACCAGGGAAGAGCGAGGCGATCAGAACGCTCCTATCGTGACAACGGACTCTGTCAGTCCTCTGACCGCTGCTCCCACCGGGACCAGACGGATAGGGGAACCAGCAGCAGCTCTTCTGATGCTCAGGACCGTTGCCGCTGCTCTCGGTCTAGCCGCTCTCCCCCGGGGAGCTGCTCGACCAGTGCAGCCTGATCGCCAGCAGCTCTCCTGAAGAGACTGACGCTCTGTTCTTGGTCCAGCGTTTCCCTGCAAAAAGACCGCTGGTCCAGACCGGCAGCTCGATTGTCACCGTGGTTGATGATCGCCTACAGTCCTCCCAGCCTACCAGTTCTGCTGGTAGGCAGGGGATGAGCTCTCATAACAGCTCCTCTGACATAAGAGACCGACGCTCCGTTCCTTGGTCCAGCGTTTCTCTGTAAGAAGACTGCTGGTTCAGACCTGCAGCTTGATCGCCACCGTGGGTTGCTGATCGCCTGCAGTCCTCCCAGCCTACTGGTTCTGCTAGTAGGCAGGGTAGGAGCGTGAGGTCTCCCTCACCTGTCCCTTCAACCTCCTCAGCGGAGTGACCATCACTGCCGTTCACGTGACGGTGCGGCTGGACCACGCACACAGAGACTGGGGTGGGCTCCTCCTTTGGTCCTCTTGAGAGGTTTCGACCTCAACGAGGACTGGGACGCATCGGAGGACGGTATCGGCTCTCTCATGTCAGGCACTCGCTCAGCCCCACCCAGACGATGGTCTCGGTTGGCGGCAGACGTTTAGCTACAGTACGAGTTCGTAACCCTCCTCGGAAGACGTTTTCTCCAGACAGTAACGTTTTCCTAGACTCTGAGCGGCCATCAACACACGGTGATAGCTGCCCGTACTCGCTTCTCGACTGCTAGTTCCGCTGGGAAGGCGAGCGAGTCCAATCTCCCTCCCTCTCTCCTATGGCATGCGAAGGGAAGGGGAGGGATCCTGCAGAGCGTTCTCCGTAGGATTCACGTTGGGGACTGCTTTCCTGGGGAACCCTCGGGTCCTACCAGACATTGAGGAAGGATCTTGCCCTATCCTCAATTTCTACGGGAATCTGGGAGGACCACCACCCAATGATTGTCTGACAAATTTGGTGGGGGTTTTGCCAAGTGCTTAGAATTCTTCAGAATTTCTAGCACTCTCCAGTGTTCTGCTCTCATGATCTGCGAACACTTGGGCGAAACCACGGTCCAGAGTTGTCGAGATGAGAATCCCAGATAATTGTTACTACGATAATTGAAATGTTACTACATAATGGGAATCTCGCCGAATGCTCGAATTCCTGGAAATCTCTAGCGTTTGAGAGAAGTACTGCTGCTGAAGGAAGAATAATCTGGGAGGGGCTCAGCCTGGTGGACTGCCGTCTCCTCAGTAGGCGACCAACCCTGGGATAGAGAAGAACGGGTTTGTGAACATCCAGTTCGGCTTGAACTATCGTCTTCGGTATCCTGTTCACCATAGAAGTCTTCCTTCGGGAAAACTTCTCCATTCACTCTCTTTCATTAGAGAATGAAGGGTGTCGGCTTCCAGTCCTTATTCTTGTTCCTCGAATGGAGGAGAATTTTAGGATGGAGGGTCTTTGTACAGGAACCTACAAATATACTACGTACATTGCCCTCGCGACATGCTTCTGTTATCAGTTGAATTGTCCGAGGTGTAGGTACATACCGTAGTTAACTCTATGGGTTGTGACTGAGACGAAGAGTATCTTCTTAATTGAACTGCAACTCGGGACTGCCCTGCAAACCTCCCAGAGTTACCAGTTTTCGATTTTAAGATACTTATGGTATTGTTACAACAACAACACCTCAGCGTTTGCATTCACCGAAATCCGTTTTCAATTAAATGCAAATGCTCGAGCGTATTTTTTTTTGCGCTCGATGGTTCTAGCCGAACGCATTCCTTCTTGGAATTGATTACCTGGCAACTCAGGATGACAAGTGAGCGAGAGCTAGCGGTGTATGGGCTGCTGCCGCAGCCCAGTACCAGCTGGCTCTCTGAGATTGCACGGTCTCTGCCCGCAATCACAGACTTAGGTCTCTGGTTGGCTGGAGTTCTCGCATACGTGAATGACCTCTCTACTTGCCATTGCCTGGACATTGCGAGAATTTTCAGACAGATATCAATAGACTCGCTTTCATCTTTTTGTTTACTGCACGGTAACAGAAGTATGTAGCCTAGCCTCCCCGCGATCACACTGCCGCTGCGATAATGCGGAATATTTTCTTCAGACATCTGAGTTTTTCTTCTAAATATATCTTGTATTCGTAGAGTGTGCAGTTGTTCATTGTTCGCCCCAAATTGTAGATGTATAACGGAAAGCATTGCCTGTTCCCCGGCCTGCCAGCTCTACTTCCAAGTATATAGATATCCTCCCTGGATAAAGCTGGGAAGAAGATGATGATTCAGCCCATGAGAAGCGGTTTTCTTCCAGGCAGTACAATCCCTGTGTTTTCATTACTGAAAAGTGCTCCGCTTTCATTGCAACTCCGACTTTGCACCGAACAACAATGAAGTAGCGGTTTAGCGTTTTCAATCCTTTGTAAATCACAGGGATTAAGCCGTCTTCGCGGGTTGGCGTCATCGGCGGGACTTTAACCCTTAAACGCCGACTGGACGTATTTTACGTCGACATTTTTTGTCTCGGGTGCCGACTGGACGTATTTTACGTCGACATACAAAAGTTTTTTTAAAATTCGAGGAAAATACTTTAGGCCTACCAGCCGAAAAATCTTGAATCACGCGCCTTGAGGGATGCTGGAAGTTCACGGATCAAGGTGTTGTTTTGTTTACAATCGTTACGCAGGCGCGCAAGTGCGAATTTCTTTCTTGCCACACTAAAAAGTATCTGTGACACATCTCTGAAATTATTTCGTCATTTTGACATAATTTTTGTACCATTTTAAATTAGCCGTTACACGGAGTATTATATATGAAAATGTGCGCATTTTTATGTAGAATACAACAAAAAAATACTCATGATTGTAGCTTGTATCAGTTTTGAGATATTTTCATATAAATAACGATAAGTGCCAAAATTTCAACCTTCGGTCAACTTTGACTCTACCTAAATGGTCGAAAAACGCAATTGTAAGCTAAAACTCTTATATTTTAGTAATATTCAATCATTTACCTTAATTTTGCAACTAATTGGAAGTCTCTAGCACAATATTTCGATTTATGGTGAATTTATGAAAAACTTTTTCCTTACGTCCGCACGGTAACTCGTCCAAAAAAAATCATACATGCGATTGTGGTAATGTTTGCACCATTTTAAATTAGCTGTTACATAAAGTTTTATATATGAAAATGTGCGCAATTCCATGCACAATACAACTAAAAAAAACAACACCATGGTTGTAGCTTTTATCAATTTTGAAATGTTTTCTTATAAAAAATGATAAATGACAAATTTCAACCTTCGGTCAACTTTGACTCTACGAAATGGTCGAAAAACGCAATTGTAAGCTAAAACGCTTATATTCTAGTAATATTCAAGCATTTTACTTTCATTTTGCAACAAATTGGAAGTCTCTAGCACAATATTTTGATTTATGGTGAATTTATGAAAAAATAACTAACATTTTCTTTACGTCCGCGCAGTAACTCTTCCGAAAAAATCATACATGCGATTGTGGTAATGTTTGCACCATTTAAATTAGCCGTTACATAAAGTTTTATATATGAAAATGTGTGCAATTCATGTAGAATACAACTAAAATAATTGAAGGTTGTAGCTTTTCTCATTTTTTGAAATATTTGCATATAAATCACGATAAATAGAAAAAAAAACCACGTCGTCGGTCAACTTTGACTCTACTGAAATGGTCGAAAAACGCAGTTGTAAGCTAAAACTCTTACAGTCTAGTAATATTCAGTCATTTACTTTCATCTTGAAACAAATTCGAAGTCTCTAGCACAATATTTAGATTTATGGTGAATTTAAAAAAAAACTTTCCTTCCCTCCGCGCGCGGATTCTCCGCCACAAATCTCCGAAATGCGTACGTCCCATTCTCGGAATATTTGCTCCGTTTCATATTAGGCATTTCATAGAGTTTTATATATGAAAATGTCTGCAATTTCATGTGAATAAAACGAAAAAATATTTGGAAGGTTGTAGCTTTTCTTATTTCCGAAAATAATTGCATATAAAAAAAATATATAAAAAAATTTGACATTCGGTCAACTTTAACTCATCAGATATGGTCGAAAACTGCATTTGTAAGCTAATATTCTTACAGTATAGTGATATTCAATCATTTGTCTTCATTTTGAAAGAAATTGGAAGTCTCTAGGACAATATTTAGATTTTATGGTGAATTTTTGAAAAAAATATTTGTTTACGTCTGCGTGTTACGAATTCATGCATTATTTTTGTGATAATATTTTCTCTGTGTTGCTCTTGTCGTTTACAATGTGTTACATACCAAAACGATTGCAATTTAGTGTACATTACAACGAAAGAAAAAGTAACTTGTTACCTTCAACCGTTTGCGCACAGCGCGATTGAATACAATTATACATGAAATTTTGTTTTTGTGCTATCATATATCGCATTATTTATACAGTAAGTCCTCGGGTTACGCTGGTCTCGACTTACGATGTTTCGTGGTTACGAACGCGCCCCCCCATAAAAATATAAAAAATAATATTTGTTCCGACACGGCATACAACCTTCGGTCCTTTTACAATAGGAAGGTACTAGCGGCAGCTGGATAGGTCGTAAGCTTTCGAACAGGGGTTCGGTAGTTAACTGCTTGTCCGACAGGCTGCGCTGCGCGCGACTGGGAGGTAAACAAATCACTTTTGCTTTCGGCCTGCTGGCGTGTGGACGTGTATCATCGCTCTCTGCCCGCTTCATCGTCGTTGCTTTCGCATGATTGTGTTTTTTTCTTTTTCTATGTATCTAGTGAAACTGAATTGTAAGTACAATCATTTCATTGAATTCAATTGTGAATTAAAGGATCTTGGTTCACAAACGCCCTCCGATTTACCCGAGTGCCGGGACTGAAGGGCGTAATTGCGGGAATTCATTTTCCAAGAATGATCCTCGTATTGTGTATGCTCGGTGCCGAGGGCGGAGCGCTCGCTCCGAGCGTATATTGGGTTGGAAATGTGTAGATGAAAATCGTAAGTAAGTGCTCTTTTCATTTATATTTTTTGACCTGTATGCCCGTTGCCGAACGAATGCGCTCGGCACGGAAAACTTAGTCAGTATGAAAGAATGGAATCGCAAGTACAGTATTCTTTTCATCATATATTATTTTTTATTGTAGGCAATACTCATTTTGGATCAGTTTTCCGAGCTTACCGGAGATTGATCCTTCCCCCTTTTATTTTGAATGAAGTGAAATCGCAAGTGCAGTTCTTTTCATTTTCATTTTTTTATTGAGATTGCATTGTTGACTGGGATCAATGTTCCGCTATTCACGGGAATTGATCCTCCCCTTTTTTAATTGTATGAAGTGAAATCGCAAGCGCAGTAGTCTTTTCTCATTTTCATATATTTGTTGATTGCATCAATTCATTATGGATCAAGGTTTCCAGAAACCTTGATCCATAAAGGTAAGAAATGAAACCTTTCACCTTGCGTCCGGTACCGAGGGCGCAAATGCGCTCGATCCGAGCCATTTTTCATTGTGAAGTGAATCGTTTTGCAAGATGCATTTTCATTTTGTTCCTTATTTATTGATTGCATCAAT
>NC_087201.1:118188647-118278648 GCF_015104395.2 Macrobrachium nipponense
CTTAGGCAAAGCGCAGCCTTATTAGGGAAGTAAGCATACTCTGGGGAGGGAATGGATGAGCTTGCTGGGGACCATTTCCTTCCTGAAGAAGTTTGTTTCCCCGAATAGACTGCAATTCAGACCACAGATTTTTTCCTACCGGAAACTGAAATATATTCAAGATCTAGGAATGATTCTGAACATCTCTCAGTGCGTTTATCACCTGAGGTGATAGAAAGAAGGTGCCGGACATCTGGATAGGGTTTCAGATGTCCTGGATCTTAATCGAAGAAGTAAAAGCGATTCGGTAGTCCCTCCAGTCCTCGTAACGAGTTTTGGGAACCAGTGGTCCAGATCAACTCTGATATTCCACAGCTCTCTCATATCTTAAGAAGTATCTTCTCTCGGTCCCTGTTCGAGTTTACGAGAAAGCCTATTATAACAACAGGTGTAGAATGTAACGATCCTCTAGAGGTTCGTTACAGGATTGCAAAAGTCCGTACGAATCGTCTAGATCGACGGCAGCAACTATTGACTTCCGAGTGGAATCTTTCTTTAGAAGTAAGTTGAGAGTTGTGGAGACTTTAGGGACGCCCTTTCA
Organism: Macrobrachium nipponense; assembly: GCF_015104395.2. Lineage (NCBI taxonomy): Eukaryota > Metazoa > Arthropoda > Malacostraca > Decapoda > Palaemonidae > Macrobrachium > Macrobrachium nipponense. The sequence goes on from NC_087201.1 coordinate 118,189,228, forward strand.
TTCTTCTCTTCGATATGTTGAGGACGAAGAGGCTTCTTCTTTTCTGCTCCCTTATTCTCGATCGGGATCGGTAACCATTAAACGCCATCCTATGATATTGAACGGGGATGGATATTTAGTCTCTTTTCCCCTTTTTTCAATCGCTTAGGAAATGTAATAAGAGGATTTATGACGTCACAGGGAGCGACAATGACGCTGATCGCCCCATGTTGGCCCTTTAGGATCCTGGATTCACAGAGGTCACATACTTCCTAGTTCACTTTCCAGGAACTTTTCCGAGAGAGTCGGTCTACTCTAACTCGAAAGGTACCTATAACCTCTCCGCTCTGAGTCTGACTAAGTTCAGGCTATCGAGATGTTGACAGGAATAAGATTACCGTCTTCCATTTCCGTCTGAAGAATGGGATAAGCTGGCAGTCACAACTATTAAAGAATACGCAAATATGTTGTTGACGGCCTTTTGGCTCAGAGATTTGCGTCTGTCAAACAACAAAGCCCTTCACGATCTTTGAGTTCTGTGGAATCTCGAACCTCGCTCATCATCTACTTTTTGTCTCACCTGTTTTCTCGGAGTCAGACACTCGTGCGAGATCAGGCGACATATAGTAGCCCTGAGTTTCTTTTTTGACGAAGTCGGTTGCGTTTATACACCCCCGATGATCGTGTAACATGAGACCAGGTTGGACTGTCAGGCATTCTTCCTTCGGGACTGAATCGCCTTTTTGCTCCTCGCTCCTTTCTCCTGGCACCAGAAGCTCGAGTCAGGAGTGTGATTCGCTAACGACGTTGGGTTGCGTTGATACACCCCCAAGGTTTGCTTAGATTGATCGCCCAGGCAGTCCAGACACTCATCCTTCAGCGAAGAATAGTGCCTTATGGTCTTCAGGGTACAGCCTTGCTGTCCTTGATTCGTCTGACTGGTCAACTGGTCGGTCACTGACTTTAGTACAGACGGACTGACTGTGCATGTCCAGATCGAAGCTTTCAATATGGAACTTAGACGTAGTCTGAAGTTCTTGATGTCAAAGCTTGTGATCAGGAAGGCCTTCTTCTAACCACCCTAGATACGACAAAGAGGGTTAGTGAGATTTTAAGCCATCGTCACAAGTTTTGGCTTTAGAGAACACAAGGCGGTGTGCTCTCTAACCCTTACGTTGTGGCCTAAGAAATGGTAAACCCGTTTTGTCCTTGGGCCAGGAGCTTGGAAGCAAGGATGGCACAAGTTAGTGGGCAGGAGCCAGAGAGAGTCCTGTGCCCTGTCGGGTCTCTCAAGTTTTATCTACATAAAACTCAAGAAAGTCGAAGTCATTCGGGCAATCTGCAGTGTTCCGAAAAAGACCAGACTTGCCCATATCGAAGAACAGCCTGGCTTTAGTGTTAAGGAGTTCTTTCAAAAATGCTCCTTCATTGTGTTTACACAAAGATTTGAAATCTTTTTATCTGAATGCTCACGAGGTGAGGGCGCGGCCTCGGAAGCATTTCAACAGAGCATGGCACTCAGCAACATCCTGAGTACCATGTTTTAGCGAAGCAACTCTGTGTTCACTTCACACTCTCCCTGCGAGATGTGAAGATGGCATATGAGATCTGCTGCTCGCTAGGGCCATACGTGTCTGCAGACACAATCTTGGGGGCAAGAAGTACCACTCATCCTATCCTGTAGAAAATGGTTAGGAAGAGCTCTTAATTTAGTTGTTGAGTCGCCGACAACGGCGACTTCTTAACTCTTAAGCCTTAGTTAACACACCTTAACTTTGGCTAGGTTGGTCAGGTGGTGATATATATATATATATATATATATTTATTTTACTTCTTAGCCCTCATGGTATGGTCAATATGGTCTAGTCACGTCGTGGTCTCGCCCCTGTTGACAGATCATCTGGAGTGCACCAGCTATATAGGTCTCTACCTCGCTGGCAACTCTAGTAGCACAAGCAGACTTATGTGGCAGTAACCACGAAGCCAGCTATGCTAACAGGTGGAACCAAGATGTAAATCATCTGCATGCATTTGTTTCCCAAAATCCTTCTATTCTGTCCCTTCCCACCTCCAAAGGTGGGATTCAGCTATATATATATCTGACAGGTAAGTTTCATGAAACAAAATGATATTGTTATGATACAATAAAGTTTGTTCATACTTACCTGGCAGATATATATAATCAAGTACCCACCCACCTCCCTCAGGGGACAGTGGAAATAAAAATTATGAATAGAAAATGGGAATGGTTCCTGATACCGCCTCCCAGCGGCGGGAATGGTACTAACCACCTGGCGACCACTGCGTGTGTCGGAAGTTTTTAAAATTCGTCGGACTTCAGAAAATACAGCTATATATATATCTGCCAGGTAAGTATGAACAAACTTTATTGTATCATAACAATATCATTTTTAGTTCGTATTGCGCTTTCATATATCACATTATGTTGACAAAACTTCAATCTTTTGAATGGTATGCTTAAAGATGTAATTGTATTCTTGTTTCACCAATTAAATATTGAGTGAATAAGGCTGATCCACGTGATGACGATGGATCCACTTCGGTGTTTCCCCCTATCCTAGAGGCTAGTCTATCCCAGTTTTAGGGTACCTACCTAGTAGGTAATTCCCAATTGTTCCGATACGTAATACAAACCCTCGGTCCTTTAACAATAGGAAGTAGCTAGCGGCAGCTGGAACGGTCGTAAGCTTCGAACAAGGGGAGAAACGGTAGTTAACTGCTTGTCCGATCGTCGCGCGTAAACAAATCACTTTGCTTTCGGCCGCGGGTGTGAAGGACGTGTTCGTCATCGCGCTCTGCCCGCTTCATCGTCGTATGCTTTGTTTATATTGTGTTTTCTACTAATGGTTTGTTTGACTTGAAAATGAAACTGTAAGTACACTGTTTTCATTTTCATTACTTAATTATGAACCAACATGGAGTTATCGCGTAGATGCGGCGATTTCCTCTCTTTTCATGAATTGAACCCTTGAATTATGTCTCGGTGCCGAGGGGCGGGCGCGCTCGCGCCGAGTCATGTATTTGGGCGAAAGTGTGTAATTGAAAAATGTAAGTACTCTTTTCATTATATTTTTGCCCTGTGCGTTCGTTACCGAGAGTGTGATTGTGCTCGGCACGAGGCCCTTTTAATTTTGTATAATAGAATGCAATGAAAGTGGATTCGCAATTGCATATTCTTTTCATTTTCATTTATTTATTGCATGAAATTTAATTTGGATCAATTTTCGTTCTTACCCGGGAATTGATCCTTACGATTTCTTTTATGTGAAATGGAATCGCAAGTGCAGTATTCTGTTTCATTTCATATATATTTTTATGATAGCATCATATTATTGGATCAAGTTTCCGTTCTTACCGGGAATTGATCTTTTCTCCTTTAAGTTCTATGAAGTGAATCGCAAGGGCAGTATTCTGTTTCATTTTCATATTACTTTTCACTGCTGTGCGGGGGTGGGGGAAGCGAAGGTCTGCCGGGAAGTCGTCGGAAAGCTCTCCCGCGACTCCCGTGGTATCCGATTCTTCGTCTTCCTTCCTGCCCCCCGCTCAGCTTCTTCATTTGTATTTTTGTATTTTGGGGTCTTCCTTGCGTTCGGGGTGGGGCATGTCTTCCCCCGTGCGTGAGGGAACCCCTCTTACTAATCTATCTATGTTACCGCAGGTGCTACATCCGTGGGAGACGACCTTGGATGTAGATGTAGATCCTCACGAGGTTTGTACTCGTTGTCGGGGGCGAGAGTGCTCCGCAACGAGCCCTGTGTAAACGTGTATGCATTGGTCAGCGCAGTGGGTGCTTGTACGATGGGCACAAGAAGTCATCGGAAAGTCCAGTGACTCTTTGGTAACGGACAATTCGTCCTCTTTCCTGCCCGGCCAGCCCCCACGTTTCGCGCCTTCCCCTGCGGGGGGGGTAGCGGAGTCCTCCTCCTCTCTCGATCCGTCGAGTGTGGAGGAGGGGCGCGCTACCCGGACGTCCAGTTGTACTCGGGGTCTTCCGTCCGCTCTGGGTGGGGGTTCTTCGGGGTCTTTCCCCCCCAGGCGCGAGGAAGCCCCTCCCCTTAACTAACCACGACTGTTGCTTCCGCAGGTGTGCCATCAGCGAATGAACGACCTGGGACAGGTGTGGGAGTCGCTGGGGACTGCAGGGAGTGCCGAGCATACAGGGGTTGATTCAGCGGTTGGCGGAGTCGGCAGTGGTCACTCATGGTACGGTAACCACTACAAAAAAACAATATGAGATGCCACCGCACCTGGTGTACACACCACATGTCATGTCGGTAACACCCACGGCTGCAATCCAGAAACCAAATTCCTGCCGTGCCAAAGAGGACGGTGCCACCGCCACCTGGGTTCTTTGTATTGCCGACCCCGGACTTCCGCTGCCCGCCCAAAGATACCCCCACTGGACCTGCCGCCAGTGCCGAGGATGACGGTAGCTGCCGACAGGACGCCTGGCTCTCCTGTGGTACCTGCCGTGCCTGCCGTACCTGCCGTACCTGTTGCTGTCCCAGCCGCTCATTCCCTTTCAGATCAGGTGCCTGCTGCTCATTCACTTTCAGATGTTCCTGCTGTTCCTGGACCTGTTCCTGTTGTTCCTGCTGTGTTGGTGGTGCTGTCACAGTCTCAGGTCTTTCCGGAAACAGGTGCAGTCGGGCCCTGTTGCTTACGGCAACTGCCCCGGCTCCCTCCTGGATGGAAGACCTGACGTTCTGTCCTGCGGAGCCTGGCGAAGAAGAAGAGGAAGAGGAAGAAGGTGTCGTCGTCGTCTTCGTCGTCTTCTTCGTCGTCTGCTGCCTCTCCTTCCCCTTCGACTTCTAAGGCCAAACAGCCGAAGAAGAAGAAGGTTGCCTCCTCCCCCCCTAAGAAGACTCCTTCGGGATCTTCTAAGGGCCCGGCTCGCTCAGGCGAGCTGGGGAGCTCTTCTGCTGGTCCTCCTGTTCCTTCGGGAACGGGGCCCGTCGCTTCTTCTGCAAAGAAGAAGGCGACGGGGACCAGAGGTTGCACCAGCCTCGGCTGGTGCGTCCTCACCTGGTGCTAGCGGTTCTGCCGCTAAACCAGGTTCCGTCTCGGACCGCTTCTCGTTCGCGAGAAGCACCGAGTGGACGCTCTTCCAAAGAAGACCGTCCAGCCAAAGTTTTGACGCCCGAGCTCGCTCGCCGTCAAGACAGCGGCACGGAGCAGAAGACTGGCGAGAGTCGTGCACACGACTCTCGCCAGGCCAGTGGACGCTCTCGCAGCGATCAACTGGCTGCTCGGGCTGACGTGACGGTCGCTGACCAGCCACGGGTGAGGCGAGGAAGGAGTCCCCGCGGCCGACGGTACCAGCCACGGCTGGTACCAGCGACTCGACGCGCCGAGAGGACGCTGGCCGGTCTCGACGCGACAGAGAGCCTAGCAGGTCCACCCGTCCGCCGCTCCCGATGGGACCGGGCGGAGACGGTGACCAGCGGCAGCTCGCCCTGACGCTAGAGATCGGTCTCGACGTTCTCATCCGAGCCAATCGCCCAGGCGAGCGGTAAGCTAGGCCTGCTGCTCGACCGTCACCGCGGGTTGACGATCAGCAGCAGCCCTCCACGCACGCTGGTCCTGCCAGCGAGCGAGGGGGGAGCGTCAGGTTCTGCCTCTCCCCCCGTACCTTCAACCTCCTCGGGCTATACCGGGAGGAGCGAGTACCGACGAGCGATCACGAGAGGTACGCCGCTCGTGACCCAGCTATGACGCCGTATGGACCAGGCACGGTTCCAGGACCGACCAGGACATACGCGCAAGTAGCTGAAGGCGACCGTCAGGGGTCTGCCGCTGTTCCTCCTTCTGAAGGAGGAGTATCTCGGGATCTGTTCTTGTTGGAGGGACTGGACGGTCCTACTCCGCAAGACACGGTTACTCCCGAGATACAGAGGAATTTGCAGAAGTCATTAAGCTGATTCGTCAGCATAATGACCTTGCGGAAGGATTGCCGCTCCCACCAGCAGAGCCCACGCTCTCTGCTCGAGTCGTTTTGGGGCCCGAGAGGGAACCCAAACCGACGGTGGGTCTGCCGCGATCGGAACTTGCCGATTCTGTCTCGAACCAGAGTCTCTCGTCTCCGGACAAGAAGGCTCTCTCAGTTCTGGCCGGTTCGATCAAGCTACTTTCCACCTCCTCTACTGCGACAGCGGCGTTTCTACGTGTCTTCGGACACCGTATTTGAACCTACGTCCTTCGGTCCTCCTGAGAGGTTTCGACCTCGACGAGGACTGGAATGAGTCGGAGGACGGTATCGGCTCTCTCCTGTCAGGTGTCGATCAGCCCCACCCAGACGACGTTCACAGTGGCGGCAGACCCTTACCTACAGTGAGAGTTCATAACCCTCCGCGGGAAAACGTTTTCTCCTGACGATACGTTTTCCCAGACTCTGAGAGGCCATCGCCGCAAGGCGATGGCTGTTCCTACTCTTCTCCGACTGCTAGTTCCACTGGGAAGGCGAGCGAGTATCCAATTCCTCCCCCATTCCCTCTCTCCTTACGGTTACGAGGGAAAGGGGAGGGATCCTACAGAGATTTCTCTGTAGGATCCCACGTTCGGGACTGCGCTACCGGGGGGACCTTCGGGTCCTACCTGACGTAAGCCCCGGTCGTTGAGGAGGAATCCTGCCCCACCCCTTCTCGATTTTCTACGGGAATCGAGAGGACCACCAGCCGATATCGTTGGCGAATTCGGTGGGGGTTTCGCAGACTGCTTAGAATTCTACGGAATTTCTAACGCATTCAGTGTTCGAGTTTACGATCTCCAAACACTTAGGCGAGACCACGGTCCAAAGTGAGCGAGACGAGAATCCCCGATATACACGATAATCGGGAACCTCGCCTATGCTCGAATTCCTGGAATTTTCTAGCATTGGGAAGAAGACTGCTGCTGAAGAAACTATCTCACAGTAGGCGACCAACCTGGATAGAGAAGATCAGACGGGAATATCAGTTTGGCTTGAACTATCGTCTAGTATTCTGTTCACCATTGAAGCTTTCCTTCGAGGAAGACTTCTCCTTCACTCTCTTTGATAGAGTCGAAGGTGGTCGATCTCCAATCCTTATTTTGTTTTCTTGAAGGAAAGAATTTAGGATGGAGATCGTTGTTCAGAATCCTACAAATATACTACGTATATTAACCTCGCGACATGATTCTACTAAGCAGTTGAATTGTCCGAGGGGTAGGCGCATATCCTAGTGAAACTACGGATTGCGACTTATAAGAGAAGTATTCTAATTGAACTGCAACTCGGGGTTGCCTGCAACCTCCCCAAGGAGTTTTCAGTTTCAATTTTTATATACTTATGGTTTTGTCACGACAACACCATTTCAACTGTTTATATTTACCGAAATTCGTTTCGCCTAAATATAAATTGCTCGAGCATATCTTTTATGCTAGTAGTTCGAGCCGAACGCATTCCTTCGTGGAATAATGGATTACCTGGCAACTCAGGATGACGAGTCAGCGAGAGCTCAGGCTCAACTACTGCTTATTGAACTGCCTGATAGCAGCTCAGTATCAGCTGGGCCTCCGATATGCACGGTCATGTATGTCTCTCTCTGCCCTCTTTGCTTTGAACTTTGACCTGACAGACCGAACCGTATCTCTGCCCAACAATCATGGACTTAGGGTCTATGATTAACGGGGATTCCTCGCAATAATGAAGGACCCATCTACTGCTGTGACGCTAGATTCCATCGCCTTCGACATTGCAGAATTTTTCAACAGAGATATCTCTTGGACTCTTTCATCTTTCTGTTTACCGCACTGGTAACAGAAGCTGTACAAGTCTCCCGCTGCATCGCACTGCGATAATGCGAATGATTTTGCAGACATCTGAGTTTGTCTTCAAAATATCTCGTATTCTGTAGTATACAAATTGTTCATTGTTCAACCCGAATACGAGATATGTCAGAAGACATTGCCAACTCTCCGACCTGACAGCTCTACTTCCAAATGTTCAGCCCATGAGAAGCAGTTCTTCAGGCGGCTTTCCCCTGTGTTTTCATTACTGAAGAACGCCCCGCTTTCATTGCAACTACGACTTCTCACCGGACAGCAATGAAATAGCGGGTTAGCGTTTTCAGTCATTTGTAAGCACAGGTTATGAATCTTGAGAATCCTTCTCTCGATTCGTCTGTGAAGACGTAGGTTGCATTCAATATCTACCTTCCGTCTTCACGGTACATAGTGTTGTTTCTCCTTAGTGAGATTCAACAACCATGAGATGTTTACCTTCAGGGACCTCGGTCTCTAGAAGGCAATTGACTTTCGCCTGTTGGGCACATGCCTTAAGAGAATCATAACCTCGCTTTCCGGCATTGGTGACAAACAAATACATTATTTGTTTGGTCTCTCGGCATAAAACCCTTTAAAGGCGAAGGTCACGTGACTTACTCGGATGCTTTGACCAACTTGCCTCCTTACCGAACGCAGTCAGTCGGACAGCTGTCAGAACGGCCGAGTCAGTTACGAACTACGCTGTTGACTTAGTTCGGTTGTTACAGAGCAATCATTACTTCGTTTAATAGCTTGTCACAGTACCATACCATTGACACCCACCATGGAGTGTCGGTGTCCTATCCACTACCGAGAACTTCGCTGCATGGGGATAGGAGGATGCGAGAGACTTCGTTGCTAACGGACAGACCGGTATGGGTACTGGACATCACCGAAGTAGAGAAGAGGGATAGGTCATGCGACTATTTCCTTCTTTTCCTCTGAGGAACTGCATGACTTCTCCTGCGAAGTCAAGCATCCAGGGGATGGGGATCCGTGACGCTCGATTTCGTACCGAACTTCGTAGCGAAGACTCAGAAACCCTTCGGTCCCTGACGATTGGTTCGAGTCGTTCACAATCCCTCCCTAATGGACTTCACCGCCTTCGATGCGAAGGAGATGCTGCCTTGTCCGCAAGAACTTCTCCTTGGCGCAGGTACTGAAGGCAGGGGTCTGGTCCAACCAGACCACATGCCCTTCCTTCTACCTTCGGGATATTGCCCACAGGTCCTTGGATCTTTTTCCTTGGGACCCGTGGTGGCTGCCCAACACGTTGTGTAGCGAACCCAGACCCTCGCAGGCTGAACAGCATCGAGTCCTGGTGTGACCGTAAGAATGGATGGTGAATGAGAGTGTGACTGGCTCCTCTTCCCATCTTTTTTCTTCCCCTCTACCTGTGGTTAGAGGGACACGGTCGTCACCCTGCTGGATAAGGACAAGATGCAGGTGAGCTACTTACAGAGCCCCATCCTATCCCTTTCCCACTAGGGATATGGAGCGTATATCCAACCACTTCCTCCAACAAGGGGGAGGAAGTGGATGCCAGCTTGAGACAACCCATACTTTATGTTGCCTCTTGCAAACAGGAACAAGTTCTTGCTTGCTGGTACGAAGAGATACGCTTGCCTCTCTCTTAGTACTCGGCCCAGAGGTCTGACCATTGATCCTGCGGTGCACACCCCGATCAATCGGACAGAGGCTTGGATCCCTCCCTCGCTCTTACGACCAGGGAGGCATTCCAGGGATGGACGAACACCAGTCTGTTCATCAAAAGACTCAGATTCCTCCCACCAAGAAGTGAGTCTTCCTATTGTTAAAGGACCGAGGGTTTGTATTACGTATCGGAACAAATGACAATTTGTCGAAAATTGCATTTTTCCTAACTATACAAACCTGAGGTCCTTTACATATAGTCCCTCCTCATGCCACCCCTCACTCTGCGTATTTTTGCATGGGCCAAAAGCAAAAGTGATTTGTTTACCTCCCAGTCGCGCGGCGCGCGACGATCGGACAAGCAGTTAACTACGTTCTCCCCTTGTTCGAAGCTTATACGACCGTTCCAGCTGCCGCTAGCTACTTCCTATTGTTAAAGGACCTCAGGTTTGTATAGTTAGGAAAAAAAATGCAATTTTCGACAAATTGTCATTTTACCTTTATAAATTTAACCCAGGCTAGTCCAACTTTACCTAATGCTCTGAGTCCCACCTAGCTTAATTTCAGACCCTGATCGAAGAATGACCCCTCTTCTATCCAAACTTGCCTGTTGGGCTAAGCGACCTGTTAAATTTGTCAAATTTACATCAAAATCAATCAAATGAACCCTATGCTGCATTTTAAATCTCTCACTTAGCCTATTAATTGATCTTAGTTTTTAGAACCTAGGGTAAATGACTGAGCAGCAGCATAGTGGAAACCTCTCTCAGAATGCGGCCACTTCCTGAAAAAGTTCTTGAATTATGCTGTTATTTTGTAATTTAGGAGAAAACACTTACTTCGAGAGGGGTGTAGATGTCTCTGTGTGCTGCCTGGATCGGCAACAATTCTTGACTGATGCTCATGGCTGCAAATTCAAGTACTTTTTCAGGAACGTGGCTGCATTCTGGAATCAGTGGCCACATGTCGCTGCTCATTCATTTACCCTACACACATCCAGATGCTTACAATGATTTTTATCCAATCAAATTAACAAAAATCAAATCGTATTTTATTGGAAATCACCTCTGAAGAAGGCCAGGTTGAGTGTTTTCAGAGATTGTAAACATCTGTATATAAAGTATTTAGTTTTGTCTAAATGCACTAGACCAGGCTAGCTAAGTATATCAATACTGTATTCCCTATGGTGAACCTTACAAGGTTGTATGTGACCACAATAGGTCAATCCTGTCACTATAAATTGAGTCAGCTTTTTAAGAGCAAATAAATTCATTTCCATCCAAAAGCACTGCAGATTTTAAGTTGATTTTAATGTTGCCTATATAGCATACCTTCAGCAAAATCTGGTACAGTCGTTGTAACTGAGTATGTAAAGGGTATTTTATTTAAATGACTTACCAAGCAATTAGTACATAGCCTTAAGTTTCCTATCACGGCAGACCACAATTCATATTTTGCCATGGTGCTGCAATCGCTTGTGTAGGCGAGAGAGACTCGTTCACTTTTAGAACCGCCAGGTACAACACAACAGAGATCTCCAATTCATTTTCTGCGCTGCTGACTAACATCAGTGGCTTTGGTGCAGACTTTCCATCATTTTTTGGACATTGTGATTTGTTCCTACACGTTATACAAACCATCAGTCCTTTACATAAGGAATTACTATCAGTGCCAGCTGGACCGGTCGTAATATTTAATGACAAGGTAGTAATATTTAATGACAAGGTGAAGAAGAAGCCCAAGAAGAGGAAGGTGTCATCGTCGTCTTCTTCGTCTTCATTGTCGTCTTTTGCCGCCTCTTCCCCTTGCTTCCAGGCCCAAAGCGAGGAAGAAGAATGTGGTCTCTCCCCCCCCCCCCTCCCCCCCCCCCCCCCCCCCCCCCCCCCCAAGAAGTCTCGCTCCGGTGAGACAGGTGGGTCTTCCGCTGGTCCTCCCATTCCTCCTGGAAAGGGGCCTGTCTCTCCTTCCACAGAGGAAGACGGGGACCGTGGAGGTACCTCCGCTCCCGGCTCCAGAGGTTCCACCTCCGGACTGGGAACTGTCTCAGCTGCTTGCCTGCGAGCGTCACTGAGTGTACGGTCACCTGCTGGTGACCATGCAACCAAGGTCCAGACGGCTGAGTACGCTCACCATCAGGACCCAGGCACGGAGCGGAAGGATGGTAAGAGTCGCTCAGGTAACTCTCGCCAGACCTGCGATCAGTCGCGCATTGATTGTCCGGTACCCAGGGTTGATGTGATGGTCCCACCAGGCCATTCACGTGTCGAGGCTGGGAAGAGGTCCCCTCGGTCACCAGGAACAGCTTTGGCTGCTCCTGGGACCGTGGTGCGTCGTGAGGACAGTGCTCGCTCTCACCACGTTAGTGGACGCTACCAGTCACCCAACTGTCGATCCCATCAGCGTGATTGGACATGGCTGGTAGCAGCTCCCCTGACGCACAAGTCCAACGCTACCGTCCTCGGTCCACAGCATCTCTGCAGGGAGATCACTGGTCCAGACCTGCAGCTCGATCACCACCGCGGGTTGGTGATTGCCTGCAGTCCTCCCAGCCTGGCGGTTCTGCTGGTAGACAGGGTAGGAGCGTCAGGTCTTCCTCACCTGTCCCTTCAACCTCTTTGGGCTACACTGGGAGGAACGAGGCAAACAGGAATGGTCGGGAGGAGTGAGCTCCTTATGGTCCAGCCACGAGAGCCTATGACCCTGGTTTGGTCTTGGGACCGGACAGATCATACACTCAAGTGGTTAGAGGAGATCACGAGGGGTCTGGCGAGGTTCTTCCTCCTGAAGGAAGAGTGTCTTGGGAGGTGATTGGCCTGGATGGATCTGACAGTCCATCGCCTCTGGATGCAATCATTCCCGAGATACAGAGGTCCTTTGCAGAGGTAATTGTGCTGATCCATCAGCACAATGACCTTGGGGAAGGATCGGTGGTTGCTCATTCTGGCCATCCATTGAGGTTAGAGTCGTTCTGGGTTCTTAAGAAGGAACCCAGAGCAACGGTGGGGCTATCACGGTCTTCCTTGGCCGACAGAGTGCTGGACCAAGTGAACGCCCTTGTCTCCGGACCGGACAAGAGGCCTCACTCGGCCAGCAGGTCTGACAAGCTGCTTCCCCCTCTTCTGCCTCGTCAGCTGCGTTTCTACGTACCTTCAACAGACCTGTTGTCGACCAAGCAGGTTGATCCGGAGTTAGCTTGCCTAACTCCGGGAGTGCCTCTTCAACACCTGCTGTACAAGAGGCATCGGCCCTGGAATCCACTGCCATGGCAGCTTTCCAGGCTTTCTCCTGGCTGTATCTGTGGTCCCTCACAGTATCCAGAGGGGCAACCTCCTTGGGAGCTATATTTCCTGGGGAAGACTTGGCTTTCGGGAGACTCTGCTAGTTTGGAGGTAGGGCCATCTCCTACCTCGCCCACTAGACGGCCAACCTGTGGGCCAACCTGGATTTGAGGAGAAGGGATGCAGTCCTGACTCGCGTAACCCAGGCAGCCGGTCATGAGGTAACGTTGGGTCTGCGGAACGGACTGTTGCTGGGTTCCTCCTCTCTCTTCTCTAGAGAGAGGGTGGATGCTGCAGTGGAAAAACGTAGAGCTGAAGACACCGATCGCTTAGTACACCAAGCAGTTGCAAAGATTTCTGAGCAGTCTCGTTCAATTGCGGCTAACCCTTGGAGCTTAGCTAGCGCTTCCTCCTCTCCCAAGACGTCAGTACCGTTGAGGGCAGTGCGAGGAAAGACCCAGCCGTCCTCTTTCACTTCAAGCCTCTTTTTCTCGCGGGAAAGGGGCTTAGCAGAAGGGAAAGAGAGGGAAACGCTATGGATGGCGTTCCCTCTCACCTGCTGCCAGAAGTGGGGATGTTGCCTGGCGAGCCATTGGGCAATTTGGCAGCGTTATGGAGCCGAGACTTGGGTAGTGGATCTCCTTCGGGAGGGATATCTCCTTTCCTTTGAGTCGAGGCCACCTCACACCTAGTCCACCTTCAAACGTACATCCCCAGTTTTGCCAGGGACGTAGCACTGACTCAAGAGGTGCATATCATACTGAGCAAAGGAGCGGTGGAAATAGTTCTACAGCCGACTTTTCAAGGTGGAAAAGTCAACAGGGGGCTGGAGACTGGTGATAGATCTCCCTCCCTTGAACCATTGTGCTTGCCAGACTCGGTTCATGATGGAAACAGCACGCTCAGTGCTTGATTCTATCAGGGAGAACGATTTCCTACTTTCAGTGGACCTGAAGGATGCGTATTTTCAAATACCCATCCATCAGTCCTCCAGGAAGTACCTGTGCTTTATCCTCAACAGGACTGTGTATCAATTCAGGGCACTTTGTTTCGGTCTTTCAACCGCCCCACAGGTTTTCAGGTAAGTGTTCATTCTGGCGTTGGCTTGGGCCCATGCGGTTGGGATACGTCTGATGAGATATCTCGACAATTGGCTGCTGCTGGCGAGCTCTTGCTCGCAGTTGCTACAGGACAGAGATCGCCTCCTCGACTTCTGCCGCGATCTGGGGATCGTGGTAAATTTCAAGAAGTCAGATCTCGAACCCAAGCAGAGGATAAAGTACCTGGGCATGCTAATCGATATGGTAGCAGCACGAGTCTTCCCCTCAGACTCGCGAATCAGCAGGTTCAGGGAAGCAGCTCGCTGGTTCCTGTCACGACAGGAACAGTCAGCTCAGCAATGGCAAGTCGTGATCGGTCACCTGTCGTCACTAGAGAAGTTAGTCCCTCACGGGCGTCTTCACCTGCGGTCTCAACAATGGAGACTAAAGGAGTGCTGGTCACAGGCACAGAATCTGCAATCCTTCCTGGTTCCTCTCACGGAGAAGGAAGTAAGGGAGGATCTGGCCTGGTGGCTAGATGACAGGAACCTCTTAATAGGAGTGCTGCTGTGCATCCCCCTCTGGAGATGCTTCTGTTCTCGCACTCCAAGAATTCCGGGAACAACTGATGGGACACTCGGTGGTGTTGATGAGTGACAACACCACGATAGTGGCTTACATCAACAAACAGGGGCCTAGTGTTCCTCATGTTACACCAGTTGACTATGCAGGTGCACGAGTGGGCTGTATCTCACTCGGTACAGCTGTCAGCTAGATACATTTCAGGCGAGAGGAATGTAGTGTAGACAAGTTCAGCTGCCAGAATCAGGTGATTGGGACAGAGTGGTCTCTTCACCCAGACGTGGTGGAAAGACTCTTCGACCTGTGGGGGTGTCCAGTAGTGAATCTGTTCGCCCCCTGGCACAACAGAAAATTTCCGGTTTCCTTCTCAGTTGTGCCAGACCGATGGGCAGCTGCAGAGGACACGTTCCACATCCATGGGACAAACTCGTAGTTTATGCATTTCCCCTGTTCTGCCTGATTTGCAGGTGATCAGCAGGGTGCTGGTCACCAGCAATCTTCGGATGATTCTGGTGGCACCTTTGGTATCTGGACCTGCTCGCTCTTCTCTTGGAGGCACCGCGGAAGATTCCCTCATGCTGTGTCAACCGCATGTAGAACGGTACCACCAGGCATTACATTTCCTGTGTCTTCACAGCTGGCGGTTATCCACCATCTCTTGCAAGCGAGAGGCTTTTCTCGCCGAGCAGCAACAGAGATGGCTGGATACCTCAGACAGCCCTCTGAGCCACTCCTCAGCAGGTAGCAGGTTTCATGATCTTCCTTTGCCGAGAGAAGCTCCTCTCTGTCTCCACAGTCAAAAGGATACAGAGCTGCCCTGACCCTAGTCCTGAAGCTGGGAGTAGTTTATATTTCCTCCTCCATGGAAATATCTCTCCTGATGAGGAGCTTTGAGAGGTCTTGCCCACCCAGGGAACTCAGGCCCCCTGGGTGGGACGTGACTCTTGTCTTAAGGAGTTTGACTCGTAGACCCTACGAGCTACTCTGGGAGTCATCAGACAGGGATCTGACCCTCAAGACCATCTTTCTGCTGGCCCTGGCATCGGCAAAGAGAGTAGGAGAACTTCATGGTCATTCCTTCGATGTCAAACACTAGAGGGGATGGGGATCAGTTACGCTCTATTTCGTCCCGGATTTCGTAGCGAAGACTCAGAACCCTTTGGTCCCTGATGCCAGGTTCGAGTCTTCATGATCCTCTTCCTAGAAGACTTTACTGGTAATGATACAGAGATGCTACTTTGTCCTGTTAGAGTGCTATAGTGCTATCTGAAGAAAACTTCACATCTGAGTGTCGACGCCTCTTCGTTAGCACTGGGGTGACCAAGAAAGAAGTGTCCAAGAACACTGTTTCTTTCTAGCTTCTTGAGGTGATCAGGAAAGCGTACGACTCTGAGAGGAGTGCCGACATCAGCACCTTTCGTCTGAAAGCCCGCGAAGTTAGAGGTATTGGTCCAACCCTTTTTTGGATGAGTCACGATTCCTCACTCATTTCGAAAAGGTCCAGAAGTCTGACTCTTGATCATTCAGTTCTTAAACTCCAATCAAGTTGTCAGAGGCTGGGCACTCCTCCTCACTCTTACGACCAGGAGGATTAGCGCAGGTGTGCTGAACTCCAGTCAGTCCTAGAGGCTCACTCACTCACATTCCTCCCACCAATCAGTGAGTCTTCCTAATGTAAAGCACTTAGCGTTTGTATATGGTCTAGGAACAAATTACAATTTTTGAAAGTAAATTGTATTTTTCCTAACTATACAAACTTGATAGGTTTCTGTTTCTTAATAGTAGCAGTTATGAATTGGGGGGTATCAACAGATGGTCTCTTGTGTCACTTTTTCACAAGCTGTATTTCAACAGAGATCTTTCACGTTCACAATTGATCCCTTATCCCCTTTACCTAGTGAGAGCAACTAGATTCGTTGTTCAGCAGCACCAATACATATACATACAGAAACTGTGCCTTGCTTTCAAACTTTTCAGTTCCAGAGGTCCTATATTCCTCACACAATTGGATTGTGGAACAGCTTCCCATAGGATGTGATGCAATTGGAACTTAGGAAGTTCAAGCAAAGATGTAATGCATTACTGCCATAATGCTACATATTCTCCTTGCATTTTAGTACATTTTTACTTATGATTTATAATTTTTTTTTCTTTTAATAAGTGGTATATCTTTCTTCTGTATTTCCCTTTACCTCCTCTTACTTCTTCCTAATGAACACCTCATTCATTGGAAGTGTGAATTTCAAGTCAATGGCCCCTGTGGGCCTGATCCTTATGAATAGGTTTCATCTTTTGGATAATACTATTATAATAATAATAATTAAGCACTGCATGGCTGAAAGTTCCCTAGGGAAGTTTTTATTTAAATTTAATAATACTTAAATTCAGTCATCTCCAGAACCTCCACATACAAAGTAGTACCATATCTTTTACACTACAGTAGAGCTATAGTCAGATTATTGCTGTAAAACTTGTTAAATGTCTATCTAGCTATAACTTGACTGACTTAGCAAAGAAAGAATACACAGTTATACATGATTGGGTGGGTAGGTTTTGTGACACCTACCTTGTCAATTGAAGGGAGCTCAAAATAGTTTCCTGGTTTGCAGTTTTGTACTTGTAATTTACTGCCATTGGAGGGAATCTATTCTCAGAGCTATTGAAGGATTTTGCACTGAGGGTTTATGATCTGTCATTAAATTGTTATTGATAGTGAGAGTCTCATCATCTGAGAGTCCAGTTATGATTTATTGAGTAAGAATTTACTTGATTAGATTGTCCAAGGTTAAGACTTAGCTTTAGAAAATTCAGAGAATAGATATATATTGTGAATGTGAAGGCTGGGATATGAAGAAAATAAATTTTGTTCATGAAACTTACCTGTCAGATATATATATAGCTGTATTTTCTGAAGTCCGAGAGAATTTTAAAAACCTCCGGCACACGCAGTGGTCGGCCAGGTGGTTAGTACCCATTCCCGCCGCTGGGAGGCGGGTATCAGGAACCATTCCCGTTTTCTATTGGATTTGTGGCTAGGCATACGCTATCTTAAATTGATTTGAATTTGATTCATTTTTGCATAAGATATCTGAATCTAGTTAGGCTAGTTTCAGAGGGTGTTGTCTGCAAAGATAGGGTGTGGCTACCGAAAGCTTCGGTAGATCCGCACTTGGTATGCACGAGGGGTATGGGTCTTGCTTCTTTGTTGAAATTTGTCATGTAAGGAGTGTGAGACTTTGTCTAATTCCGTAAGGAAGAAGTATGATTCGTATGTACGCAATTAATCAGTAAACATGTCTAATTCCGTAAGGAAAACGTATGATTCGTATGTACGCAATTAATCAGTAAACAAAAGTCAGGGTAGTGATCCTGCTAACCTTCCTGTAGACTTTATTTTGCCTAACCCTGTAGTATGGCCTACGGGTTATGAATATGTCTGCGAGAGGTGATCGCTCTCCTTCATTGTTGTGAAGAGTGCTACTTCTGTTATTGTTACTCCTAACCCTGTAATGTTGCCTTCGGGCCCTAAAACTGTGTCTGTAGAGGTTATTGCCCTTTCTCTAATACTCTTTCGATTCGTAACTTAGAATCGAAAGTGCTTGCTTTAGAGAGCAATAGTGAAGTGGCTAAGTGCAGTGACAGTGCCCCTTGTGTAGTGGAGGGTGCGTCAGATTGGCCTTATTTCGTCAGATTGGCCTTATTTCGCCTCTAGGCCGGGACCTCTGCTTGACTCGGCAGTTTCTGATGAAAATCCCCAGACTGCCAAAGTGCGTGCACATGCACGAATCCCGAAGGATTGCTTCTCGTCCTTCGAAGCGTCCTCCCCGCGCAGGGGTTGGAGCTTTCGGAAGGACTCGCGCCCTCTAAATAGAAGCTTTATAGAAGAGGACGCTTCACGTCCTCTCTCTCTCGTTATGCGTTTCAGTGAGAAGAAGGCGAACGTCGCCTGATCACGTGTACGTCTTTCCACCGAGAAATATGAAAAAGAAGTCTTAGTAGCAGGACGCTTTTGAGAGCGGACGTCTGAGCTTTGTTACTGTGAGAATAAGAAGGCGTTCCCTCGCCCCTCGTATTCTCACATGATCAACCCTTCTCCTGAGACTGCTTCGTGCAGTCGGATTACTCTCCGAGATGTATCTCGCTCTTCCCTGAAGGCAGTTTCTCTTGCTTGTTTGATGCCTGTCAGGAGCGTGACGCTTTTCTGCATGCTTCTTTTGACGCTCGGCTTGGATGGGACGCTCGGATGGACGCCAGGCGCGCGCGGGTGCACGCCAAGCGCGCACCAGTGGACGCCGAGCGCGCCAGTGGGCGCACGCCAGGTGTGTCGCCTGGCTGAACGTTTCTGTTGAACTCTTCAAGCTCTTGTTTACGATTTGGGCCTCAAGAATTTTTACCTCTACCTTCGGTGATACCTTATACCTCACATGCAAAGAATGTGAAGTAAGCAGTGCTTCGGAGGAAGCTTAAAGTGAACAGACAACTTTGTCTTCGAAACCCAGCAAGACCTCGGGTTTCGTGAATTCAAGAGGTCTCTGTCAATATTATATTGCTTTTCGCAAAGGTGGATTGAGTTAAGGAAAGCTCAAGGGAAGATCTCGTTTGCTCTACCGCAGTCAAGACTTTGCGATAAGGCAGTTACGGGTTATGTAAAAGCTCGACGTCCTGCACATCAGGACTCTCGGCAACGTTAAGTAGGATTGTTGCAAAGGCACTCATCAAAAGGACGCTCTTCAGGAAAGCGCAAGACAGGACTTCCTTTGCCACATCTGAAAGGGTTTTTCAGATGATAGATTTTGTTAGTTCCTAGTCGGGACTACGCTGCCGAATTGAACATCGTCGTTCTACCTGCCGTAAGCCCAGTCTCTTGACAGGGTTCTTGCCCCTTCCTCGTTTGAGATGGGAATCGGAAAAATAAGTGCTCGACTTCCTGGATTACGTTTTGTCAATTCAGTGACTTTCCCCCATTGACAATATACTATCGTTTTGTCAAGTAAGTGGGTATCCCTTCATTGACAAAATATCTCTTTGTCCCATAAATGGGTTAGTTCTCATTGACAAACATCTCATTAACTTTATATTGCGTAAGCGGATAAGCTCTTATTGACAAGATTCGGAAGAGCTCTCATTCGTCATTCGCAGACTCGTACAAGAAATAGACTTGTAGACTACGTCAATGAACGCCTATGTCCAATAACATAAGAAGATTGAGCTGTCTGCTTCGATTCTCTAAGTTTTGTTCATGAAACTTGCCTGTCAGATATGTATGTAGCTGTATTTCCGAATTCAGCTATATATATGTCTGCCAGGTAAGTATGAACAAACTTTATTGTAATATAATTTCATATTTTGCCTTGCGTTATTTTACTACTGGTTGGTTCAAGTCATATACGCTTGCTGTAGTTACCTCTTCGGATGGCAACCGAGAGGTCTATTGTCTATTATTTTAAGGACATTTAATCGTTACTCCCTGCAGCCTTCCAGGAGTTTCCGATTTATCTTTTACCGTTGTATGGTAGTGTTCTGACGACACAAACGCATCTATATATTTAGCGTTTTCTGTTTCGCTTAAATATACCAGCTTGAGAGTCTCTTTCTGCTAAAAAATAACGGACCCATTTCTTCGTAGAATAGGGTAGCTTGCAACCCAGGCATAAAGTTAAGAGACGACGATCGTAAGCTGCTGCTGTGACTGTCCTCCAGTCCAACCGAGCCAGTACCAGCTCGTGTGCTGTCATGCGCGGTAGGTTACGTCTCTCTCTCATGCAGGATTGACTGACTAACCGTATCTCTGTGCTGGCGGTTACGTCTCTCCTGCGGGATTGACTGACTAACTGTATCTCTGCCCTACAATCACGGACTTTAGCCTAAGATTGAGGGGATTTCTTACATGAATGAATAAACATTGCATTCGTTTTGCCTTACTATGTTCAACAGAGATATCTCTTACTCCTTTCGGTGCTTGTTACTGCACGGTATAGGACTACGAGTCTACCGCAACATTGCACTATTATATGCTCTCCTGCTTAGGTAAAGCGCAGCCTTATTAGGGAAGTAAACATACTGTGTGAGGGAATGGATGAGCTTGCTGGGGACCATTTCCTTCCTAAAGAAGTTTGTTTCCCTGAATAGACTGCAATTCAGACCTCTACATGTTTTTCCTACCGGGAAACTGAAATTTTATTCGAGATCTAGGAACGATTCTGAACATCTCTTAGTGCGTCAAGTATCACCTGGGGTGATAGAAAGAAGGTGCCGGACATCTGGAGAGGGTTTCAGATATCCTGGATCATAATCTGAAAGAAGTGGAAGCAATTCGGTCGTCCCTCCAGTCCTCGAAACGAGTTTTTGGAACCAGTGGTCCATATCAACTCTGATCTTCCACAGCTCTCTCATATCTTAGGAAGTATCTTCTCTCGGTCCCTGTTCGGGTTTACGAGAGAGAGCCTATTATAACAGCAGACGTAGAATGTAACGATCCTCTAGAGGTTCGTTACAGGATTGCAAAAGTCCGTACGAATCGTCTCGATCGACGGCAGCAACTACTGACTTCCGAGTGGAATCTTTCTTTAGAAGTATGTTGAGAGTTGTGGAGAAGAGGCTTCTTCTCTGCTCCCTTATTCTCGATCCGGGAGCGGTACCATTAAACGCCATCCTATG
Source organism: Macrobrachium nipponense (assembly GCF_015104395.2). Classification (NCBI taxonomy): domain Eukaryota; kingdom Metazoa; phylum Arthropoda; class Malacostraca; order Decapoda; family Palaemonidae; genus Macrobrachium; species Macrobrachium nipponense. The sequence continues at coordinate 118,210,220 of NC_087201.1, forward strand.
ATATTGAACGGGGATGGATGTTTAGTCTCTTTTCCCTTTTTTCAAACGGTTAGGAAATGTAATAGATGATTTATGACGTCATAGGGAGCGACAATGACGCTGATCGCCCCATGTTGGCCTTCAAGATCCTAGATTCACAGAGGTCACGTCCTTCCTAGTTCACTTTCCAAGGACCTTTTCCTAGAGAGTCGGTCTACTCTAACACGAAAGGTACCTATAACCTCTCCGCTCTGAGTCTGACCACGTTCAGACTATCGAGATGTTGACAGCATAAGATTACCGTCTTCCCTTTCCGTTTGAAGAATGGGATAAGCTGGCAGTCACAACTATTAAAGAATACGCAAATATGTTGTTGATGGCCTTTGGGCTCAGAGATTTGCTTCTGTCAAACAACAAAGCCCTTCACGATCTTTGAGTTCTGTGGAATCTCGAAACTTGCTCACCATCTACTTTTTGTCTCACCTGTTTTCTCGGAGTCAGACACTCGTGCGAGATCAGGCGACATATAGTAGCCCTGAGTTTCTTGTTGACGAAGTCGGTTGCGTTTATACACCCCCGATGATCGTTTTACATGAGACCAGGTTGGACTGTCAGGCATTCGTCCTTCGGGACTGAATCGCCTTTTTGCTCCTCGCTCCTTTCTCCTGGCACCAGAAGCTCGAGTCAGGAGTTGCTCAGGAGTTGATTCGCTAACGACGTTGGGTTGTGTTGATACACCCCCCAAGGTTTGCTTAGCTTGAATCGCCCAGGCAGTCCAGACACTCATCCTTCAGCGAAGAATAGTGCCTTATGGTCTTCAGGGTACAGCCTTGCTGTCCTTGATTCGTCTGACTGGTCAACTGGTCGGTCACCTGACTTTAGTACAGACGGACTGACTGTGCATGTCCAGATCAAAGCTTTCTATATGGAACTTAGACGTAGTCTGAAGTTCTTGATGTCAAAGCATTTCGAACCTCTCCTCTTGGTTAACTTATTGCCCGTGACTAGAAAGGCCTATTTTCTGACCACTCTAGATACGACAAAGAGGGTTAGTGAGGTTTTAAGCCATCGTCAGAAGTGTTGGCTTTAGGGAACACAATGCGGTGTGTTCACTAAACCACCCTTTGCCGTTGTTGGCCTAACTGTAACTGGCAAACCCCGTCTACTCCTTGGGCCAGGAGCTTGGAATCAAGGGATGGCAAAAGTTATTGGGCAAGAGCCAGAGAGAGTCCTGTGCCCTGTCGGGTCTCTCAAGTTTTATCTACATAAAACTAAAGAAAGTCGAAGTCCTTCGGACAATCTGCAGTGTTCCGAAAAAGACCAGACTTGCCCATATCAAAGAACACCCTGGCTTTAGTGTTAAGGAGTTCTTTCAAAAAGGCTCCTTCATTGTGTTTGCACAAAGATTTGAAATCTTTTGATCTGAATGCTCACGAGGTGAGGGCGCGGCCTCGGAAGCATTTCAACAGAGCATGGCACTCAGTATCATACTGAGTAACACGTTTTAGCGAAGCAACTCTGTGTTCGCTTCACACTTCCTGCGGGATGTGAAGACGGCATATGAGATCTGCTGCTCGCTAGGGCCATACGTGTCTGCAGACACAATCTTGGGGGCAAGAAGTACCACTCATCCTATCCTGTAGAAAATGGTTAGGAAGAGCTCTTAATTTAGTTATTGAGTCGCCGCCTATGGCGACTTCTTAACTCTTAAGCCTTAGTTAAAACACCTTAACTTTGGCTAGGTTGGTCAGGTGGTGATATATATATATATATATATATATATATATATATATATATATATATATATATATATATAATATATATATATATATAGATATATATATATATATATTTATAATTTATTTATTTTACTTCTTAGCCCTCAGGGTATGGTCAATATGGTCTAGTCACGTCGTGGTCTCGCCCCTGTTGACAGATCATCTGGAGTGCACCAGCTATATAGGTCTCTACCTCGCTGGCAACTCTAGTAGCACAAGCAGACTTACGTGGCAATAACCACAAAGCCAGCTATGCTAACAGGTGGAACCAAGATGTAAATCATCTGCATGCATTTGTTTCCAAAAATCCTTCTATTCTGTCCCTTCCCACCTCCAACGGTGGGATTCAGCTATATATATATATCTGACAGGTAAGTTTCATGAACAAAATGATATTGTTATGATACAATAAAGTTTGTTCATACTTACCTGGCAGATATATATAATCAAGTACCCACCCACCTCCCCTCGGGACAGTGGAAATAAAAATTATGAATAGAAAACGGGAATGGTTCCTGATACCCGCCTCCCAGCGGTGGGAATGGGTACTAACCACCTGGCCGACCACTGCATGTGCCGGAGGTTTTTAAAATTCTGTCGGACTTCAGAAAATACAGCTATATATATATATCTGCCAGGTAAGTATGAACAAACTTTATTGTATCATAACAATATCATGTTTAGTTAAACCTAAGAAGAATTTGAGTCAAGTGAAGGAGAAAGTAAGAATACTCTTGTTAATGCAGGTAAGGAAAGGGTAATCGAGGATCTTTTACCAGTTAACCATCGTCCATCCTCTATCCTCCCTGATCCTATTAGAAAATTCCTTAATAGGTAAAATATGGGTAATTTGGCTAAGATATGAAATATAAACAATATGAAATATAAGCAATCACCAGCCTCCCATCCATATCTATGGTATGGAGCTAGATGGATGTTTTGCTAAGTTTTATTGAAGTATGAATTTTCATAATAAATTATTTCAGTACTTACCAAACATTTACAAAATCCCCCCTCAACCTCCACAATCTAGTGGGCATACAAGGGACGAGAAAATAGGAAACTCGCTTGAGCTTCCTTGCAAGTGAGAAGGTAGAAAAACACCCTGCCAACCCACCAGGTATAATTGTGAAATTTTTTCTTTGTTGTGTCTGTAAGGTTATAGCTTGATGAATGTTTAAGTGTTGAATAATTTTATAAAAGTAACTTACCAAGTAATTACTTAGCTAACAATTAGTGACTGTTGGAATGCATGGGTGACAAGCCCCGCCCACTGCAACGGGAATTCACAAGCGACATAAGCTGACAGCATCATTCTTATCCGTGCCGCACAACCAGCAATACATCGTCTTGCTCCCAAGTTTATGTTTGCCGCTTTTTCGATTGCTTACTGTTGGTGATGTACCCACTTTAGTTGGTTTTTCACCTGTTGCATTCAACTTGGTTGCTTTACCTGCATTAGTTTTCTCTTCTGTTAGCTCAGAATATTAGTATGTCTGACTCTAGTGCTTCCAATCTTTGCTATTGTAGCGAAGGCTGCAAGACTAGATTGACCAAGTTGTTCTATGATAAACACACTAGGCGTAGTAAGTGTTGAGGACAGGTGTGTACAAGAGTTCACACCTGTGATGAGTGTAAGGAGTGGGATGATAGTAGGTGGAAGTTTTTGGAATTTCACCTTAATAGGTTAGAAAAGAGCAGGATCAGGAAGGTGGCCGCTAGAGCCAAAAGTAAGGCTTCTTTCAGTAGGGATTCTTCCCCTAGGCCTAAGACAGATTCCGGTCTGCCTCTTCCTTCTACTCCTGGTAATAATCTTGCCTATCTGCAGCCCTCTTCTCTCCCTCCTCCCACTCAGGTGCTCAGCTCCCATGCTGCTAAACCCAATGCCATTGCCAGTCAAGAGTCTAGGATTAACTCTTAAGTTTGATAAGAAGTTTAATTTACTGTTAAGTTCTGTTTCAGAGTTGGGGTGTCTCTTAGAGTCCTCATGGACAAAGTGGAGAAAAGTTAGCAGTGATAAAGTGCTAAGTGAAGTGTCATCAGAGGATGTGGTTTTCCATCCCACTGGCTCTCCTAGATGAAGGTCACTGTCCCGCTCCCCATGCACCAGGGAGAAGACATACCAGAGGTCCACGGGAGGTTGATAGGGTTTGCCCCCTTTGTTGGTCCTGTTGTAAAGTCCCAGGATACGGCCGACTGCCGTTGGAAAGCCATGTCTGTGGATGTGCACCATTTATCATCGAGTTCTGACTTGGAGTCGGATCACATGTGTTTTAGATGCTATGGGAACGATTCTAGGCCATTGAAAAGGCATGTGCGTGATTCGGCTCCCAAGTCCTCGGTGCTAATCAAACGGCATAAGGACTCCTATGACCTCACCCTTCCTCTGTGTAGCTAGGGGGTTAACCCTTCAGTGTTTGCTCTGGTACAGTTGCCTTCTCATCCATGGGACTCGCCTCTACTGCTGTCTCCCCAGGACTCCAAACATCGGAAGCTCTGTGCTAGGCACTTGTCACCTGAGCATCTGGCTAGGCACAAAACTCCCATTCCCGAGAGCCCAGTCCCAGGCGTGCTCCCATCTCCAGTGACCGTGCACCCACCATTGGTTCCTGCACCACCAGTTCTCGCTCCTGCTTTGACTGCTCTCTCCCGTGATGACTGCTCCTAATCCTGTCATATCTGCTTCTGCAACTATTCAACCTGCACCTGTACCTGCTTTGGACCGGCAACAGCAGACCTTAGTTGCAGAATCAGATGACCCCTCTCTTGCACCGCTGAAGAGACAGCTAGCAGATATTTGGAGTTACGTCAAGAAAGCTCCTCCAGTAGGAGTTTCCTCCAAGATGGCCGACAACCTTTCACCGGTTTCTTCAGAGGACGAGGAAGATGAGGGTCAGGATTCGGCTGAGTTGACAGCATACAAGGCTTTACTTCATTTCCTCTTGGAGAGCTATCCTGGGTTCTTCACTCCTACTCCTGCATCTCCTGCCCCCTCGTTCCTGATGTCGAAGAATCAGCTTGAACTCGCTCTCCTTCCCAAGATGGTCCTTTCCACATCCTCCAGGAAAGCTTTGAAGGTGGCCAAAGAGTGGATCTCAATGAAGAGGGAACATGGGAAGGTGACATTCGCTCATCCTCCCTCACATCTTATCAAAGAGGTACCATAGGCCTTACGACACCAGAGAAAGACCCTCCCTTTTTAGTTGCCTCCCCCCAAGGGGACTTCTCTAATTCATCGACTCTTTGCGCCAGGCAGCCTTTGCCTCAGCCAGAGTTTTCTTCTCCTCGGTGGAATTGGACCACCTCGTCAAGAGATTGTTTAAGGTATTCAGTTTCCCCGAGTGGATGGTGGGTGCTCTCACCATGAAGATTGAGAATGCCACAGGGATGGTTGACTCTGTTTCAGCAGACTTTCTCAGCATGCTTTTGTGCAAGAATAAGGAAGTCTGAGATTGTGCGGCAGAGCTTGCATCGCTCTTCCCTTTCGGATTTCTTAAGAAGAGGGACCTTTGATGTTCTTTTGCTTCGAAGGGAGTTATTGTCCTGCAGAAGGCAGCTTTGCTTTTCATTCCTCTTGACCCCTCCCATCACTTACCACAGGCCATGGTAGAGCAGATAGCTGCAGACCTGCAGAAGTCGACTCAGGACCTCCTGACTCAATCGTCATGTTCCAAGCCTTCTATGTTGGCACCCTTTTGTCTGAAGTTCATCTCTCCACTCCAAAGCATCCCTTTAGTGCGAAGAGAGCCCAGTCTCATCCTAGACCCCGCTCCAACCTGTGCTTCTATTCGAAGTCCGTCAAAAAGCACTCCACCACTAAGTCTCAGCTGAAGAAGTGAACAAGAATTCCTTAGTCCCTCAGTGGGAGCCAGGCTCCTAGAGTTCTTGGAGAGTGGACTTGCAGGGGAGCAGAGCCATGGATCATCAGGGTATTAAAGGAGGGCTACTGCATCCCTTTCTGGGAGATCCCTCCTTTAGACTCCTCTCCCATCGCATTGACAGCGTACTCAAAAGCCTCAGAAAGACACTTGGCCCTTATGAAGGAAATATCCTCCCTCCTGAAGAAGGCCATAGAAGTAGTAGTAGAGGTCCATTCCCAGGGATTTTACAATCGACTGTCCGTAGTTCCCAAAACATCAGGGGGCAGGAGACCGGTACTGGATGTAAGGGCTCTCAATCACTTCGTAGAAAAGACCAAGTTCAAGATGGAAATTAACTATTCAGTCATGTCATCCATTCATCCAGGTGATTTGATGATCACTCTAGATATGCAGGATGCTTATCTGCACATCCCAATTCATCCAACATCCAGGAAGTACCTATGGTTCGTCTTTCAGTAGAAGGTTTTCGAGTTTTGGTCCCTCTGCTTCGGTCTTTCCACAGCGCCTCAGGTTTTCTCTCAAATTCTCTCTCCTCTCGCCAAATGGCTTCACCTGTTAGGCATCAAACATCAGCCTTTATTTAGACGACTGGCTTTTCCATTCGCCGTCGAATTAACAGTGCACGAAGGACCTGCAGACAACGCTTCATCTTTCCCAAAAATTGGGAATACCTCTAAGTACCCAGAAGCCCCAGGTGGTACCATCTCAGGAGATTCTTTATTTGGGGATGATTTTCAACTCTCAGACTTGTCAGCCTTTTCCGTCCCCAAAGAGAATCGCGAACTGCATTCAGTCAATCTCCAAGTTCCTCTCTCCTGTCATGATCAGCTCTACAGTGGATGAGTCTGGTAGGAATGTTTTCTTCAATCAAGACCTTCGTTCCATTGGGCAGGGTACACACAAGAAATCTTCATTTCTTCCTCAAAGCCAACTGGGACAGGAAGACTCAACTGGACTCGATGATTGTTCCTGTCACGCAGGAGGTAAAATCCAATCTCAAATGGTGGCTGCCAGAAAGAAGGTATTCACAGGGGAGGTCCCTTCTTCCTTCTAACTGCGACCTGGACTTTTACTCAGATGCTCCAGATCTGGGCTGGGGATCCCTCCTAGGGTCTCGGGTGGTCTCTGTGACATGCTCTTCAGAAGAAACAAAGCTCCACATCAGCATCAAAGTGTTGAAGGCAATTCATCTGAATCTATGTCAGTTCTCCTCATATGTGTACAACAAGGTGGTAGTTGTACATGCCAACGACACCACAGCCTTCTCTTATATCAAGAAATGGGGCTACACACTCCTTTTCCCTCTGTCAGACAGCAAGAGAGCTATCCCTGTGGGCTCATCAGCATCAAGTAACGCTCATCACCCACTTCATTTAGAGGAAATTAAATGTACTGGCGGTTGAGTTGAGCCGGCGTAGGCAAGTGCTTCCCACCGAATGGACTCAGGACGACAGGATTTGCTCCAACCAGTGGAGATTGTGGGGCAGACCCCTAATAGACTTGTTTGCAACATCAAGGAACAACTGCCTTGCTCTCTTCTGCTCTCCAGCACGGGATCCTCGAGTGTGGGCAAAGGACGCACTGCTGATCAATTGGTCGGGCCTGGATCCTTATGCATTCCCTCCCTTCAACCTGGTCAAGGAAGTCCTGAATAAGTTCGTGGCCCACAGCAACGTCTCAATGACTGGTAGCTTTGTTCTGGTCCACGTAGGAATGGTTCCTGGACCTTCTTCATCTTCTGGTAGACTTCCTGTGACTGCTCCCCCAAATACCGTGGCTACTCAGACAAATGCACTTCAGAAGGTACCACCAAGGGTTGTTAACGCTTGCTCTGACAGGTTTCAGACTGTCAGGAGACTTGTCAGAGTGAAGGGATTTTCAAGAGCAGCTGGGGAAGCTATTGCAAGGTGCAGACCCCAGTTTACTAGCAACATCTACTAGTTAGATGGACAGTCTTCTGTAGATGGCACTTCAGACATCACATCTTGTCTTCTGAGACCTCTGTAGCCCAGATCGCTGATTTTCTTTTCTATTTAAGAACCTCAAAGAACCTTTCATCTTCCACAATTAAAGGTTACCATGCCATGCTTTCAAGGTCTTCATGACCTACTGAAATCTTTCGATACTTCCAAGCAGAAGTTGACAGTGGTTTCCTGGAACCTGGACGTAGTATTGAAGTGGCTTGTAGGCCCTCCCTTTGAGCCCCTCAAGTTTGCCTTTCTCAGGGATGTTTTATGTAAAATGTAGTTTTTAGTAGCCTTAGCTAGGGTTAAATGCGCGAGCAAGCTACACGCTATAGATAAAAGAGCCTGATTCTCCCAAGGCGATGCTGTCAGCTCCTTCACCTTGACTTTCCAAGCCAAGAACGAGGATCCTAATAAGCCTTGGCCTTGCTCTTTTCGTATAAGGAACTTAATATCTGGGCTCGGATGAAGAAAAAAGAGCTCTCTCCTAAGTCAAGAGCACTTAGGTGTTACCTGGAGAGAATGGAGAAGATCAGGGGATCCTCAAGTAACCTCTGGTGTTCAGTCAAGATCCTTCCCATCCGCTTTCCAAGAACGGCTTTTTCTTCTTTATCAGAGACCTAATATCTGAGCTCATTCCCGGATACAGGAGGAAACGCTTCCTTTGCTTAAAGTGAGAGCACATGAGGTCAGAGCTGTGGCCACCTCTCCTTTAAACATAACTTGTCTCTCTCTGCGATCCTTCAATCAACTTATTGGAGGTGTAAGTCTATATTTGCGTCACATTATTTGAATGAAGTAGAAACGGTGTTTGACAATTGCAGTACACTTGTCCGTTGGTGGTATCTGGCGTAGTTTTGGGTGAGGAAGCATAATAGAGACACGATCTTTCTCCTATCTCATTTCCTTGTGTCAAGGATGTAAAGATATGGGGAGCCTGAAGGGTACCTAGTACCTGGAGGACCCACCAGTTGGTTGGTTGGTTGGTTAGTGTCTTTTTATCATGAATTTGTGTAACAGTGTAAAGGTGACATGCTTATTCTCTGGTCTTGTTGTTATGGTACTGCGCCCAGGGCAAGGGCATGAATATTTTATCTTGAGTCTTGTCAGCGGTCAGGCAGATCCCCCGTTACAAGACTTCCACCAATGTAGAGGCAACTCTTGGCTCACTGCAGCGCCACTACAGGTTAAGATGAGCACCACCAGAGGCAGCATCTCCTGCTGTAGCTCTCTTCCAAGGGAAGCAAGTGACAAACACTGAGCCAGTGCCCCTAGCAATTTGGGATTCAGCTAAGTAATTACTTGGTAAGTTACTTTTATAAAAATTTTATTTTCATACAATCAACTTACCTGTCAGATATATACATAGCTAAGACTCCGTCGTCCCCGACAGAAATTCAAATTTCGCGCCACTCGCTACAGGTAGGTCAGGTGATCTACCGGCCTGCCCTGGGCGGCAGGACTAGGAACCATCCCCGTTTTCTATCATATTTTCTCTGTCGCCGGTGGTATCAACATTGTTGCTATTACCTCCTGACTTAGATTCATATTTCATCCTTTGATCATCGTTTTTCGGCTTTTTGGTGACGTATCTGGATCGTGTTTTGGCATTCGCTACTGTGGACTGTTTTTGGAATAACTCTTTTGGATTTTTCTCAGTATGTCTGATTCAAATGTGAGTGTGAGAATGTGTGTGAATGTAGGCTGCAGGGTGAGGATACCGAAAGCTTCGGTTGATCCTCACACTGTATGCCGTAAATGTAGGGGGGTTCAGTGTTTTTGCTATAATTAAACTTGTAAGGAATGCGAGGGATTGAATGCAGAAGAGTGGAAGACTTTGACTTCTTATTTGAAGAAGTTAGAGAGGGATAGAATTAGACGATTGAAAGGTGTGAGTTCAAGGCCTATTGAGCCTTTCACGGATAATTCTAATCCTACTGATGTAGATTCTCCCTATGTATCTCATTCTCAGAGTGCTTTTTCGGATTCGGCATCGGAAATCGCCAATCTGAAAGCTACAATTAGAGACATGAAGTCCAAGATGGCTGACTTCAAAGGTAAGGCTAGTGAAAGTGAGCATTTCAGTGAAGTGAGTTCTCCCAGTGTTGTGGAGGGGCGTTTGATCGTCCCTGCGACGCTCCCAGGCCTAGACCTCTTCCAAGCTCCCATGCCCAGAGGAGAAGGAAAGTCGAAAGCCTTAAGGAGGTCGTGGGGAATCCCCAACGGTCAGACGTCCCTTCAGCTAGCTCTGCTTCGTGGCAGGCGGCTCAAGGGCGCTATAGAAAAAGCGTCCTTCGCGAGTGTTTTCTCGTCCTCTCCCTCTCCCTCACCTAAACGAGGGTGGAAGGAATCGAACTTGTCGAGACCGCTGAAGCGTCATATGAAGCCTGACATAGATTCTAGTCCAGAGCGTTTCTCAGATGACGCTCCGTCTTTCTAGCAAGAAAGCGAAGGGGGCGTCAGCGTCACCTGAAGTGTACGCGGAAGTACCCTTTCCTTCTTCTCCCCCGAGTGATGACGAAAGACGTCATGCACTGGACGTGGGAGAAGCGTCAAGAAAGATCATTATGGCAGTTCAAGAGCAACTGTCATCTCTAGTGGGAGTTTTAGCGCTACGTCGGAAGGACGTGACGCTTCCAATTAAGAAGTTCTCGTCCTCTCTCACCTGTTCAACGAGAAGCGTCATACAGACGGGAAACGGCTAAAACGTCTTACAGAAGCGTCTAGTTCGAGAGCGAGAACAGGTGCTTACGAGAGTTTCGTAACGCCAGAGAGACGTAAGACGTCTTTTAGACGCGAAGCGTCATTGGAAACGGAGCATAGACATGACGCTCCGTCCAATATTATGACGCCAAGTAGGACGCCTTTGGAGAGCGGAGCGTCTTCCAAGCGCGAAGCGTCATCGAGACGTCAGCAAAAGACGTCATCCATGACGCTTGGCGAACGGGAAGCGTCATGTAAGCGGGAAGCGTCTTCTAAAATTCTAGAGAAGCCGAAGCTTATGACGCCTTCCAAGACTTCTAGAACGGGAAAGAGGAAGGATTATCATTCCCTTAGCCCCTCTCCTATTAGGAGTTTGTCTCCTCAAGAAGAAGAACGTTCGGGAAAGGAGAGCGGAGACGCATGTAGATCCCGAGTTAGAGGAAAACTCGGATGACGAATATAGTGGAAGAGAAGGTCTGTCTAACTATAAGGTGTTGACTACCCTACTTCTTGAGGAGTACGGAGACGAGTTGACGCCTGCCGCTCCTCCTTCTCCGCGCTCGCTCTTTTCCAGTGCTAAGACGAAGAAGCCTTCGTCTTTTCTCAAAATGAAACCCACCATATCGATGAAGAGAGCATTACATTCCTTAGACTCATGGATGAAGTCTAAGAAAGACTTAGTGAGGACAGTCTTCTGCATGCCTCCAGCAAGATTGGCTGGGAAAAGAGGCATTTGGTATCAGACGGGAGAGAATATGGGTATTGCTCTCCCTTCTACAACCGAAACAGATTTTTTCGACTTTGGTTGACGCTTCACGGCGTCAAAGTCTCAATTCCGCACGGATTACGTGGGGAATTTCGGAACTGGATCATCTCCTCAAGGGACTCTTTCGTGTATTGGAAGTTTTTAACTTCTTAGATTGGTCCCTTGGGGTGATGTCCAAGAAAGCCCATGATTCGGAAGGAATCGAACCTGAAGCCCTGTTATGCATATTGTCTTGTATTGACAAGGCGGTACAGGATGGATCTTTTGAAATCTCCTCTTTGTTTGGGGCAGGTCTTTTAAAGAAAAGGACTGTATATGGCGCCTTCTTAACAAAGGCAGTCTCACATGCTCAGAGAGCAGCACTTCTATATGCGCCTCTATCTGACTTTTTGTCCCTTCTCAGTTAGTAAAGGACATTGCGCATTCTTTGAAACTGAGAAGGCAACTCAGGATCTGCTGACGCAGTCAGCAAGAAAGAAGAAACCTGTTGCTGCATCGGACAAGAAAGGACCCAGTACAACGGTGCAGCCCTTTCGAGGTGGTCCGACCTCCAGACCTTCCACAAGGAGGAAGGCTCCAGAGAAGAGAGGTAGATCTGCTTTTCATCCCTTTAAGAAGGGAAAATGAAGATTCTCTCCTCCAAGCACCAGTAGGTGCCAGGCTCCTGGGATTTGTGGAAGCCTGGACACTGATAAATGCAGACGCGTCATCTTTGGCGATCTTAAGGAGGGGATATCGTATCCCTTTCCTGAACACTCCTCCCCTAACGTCAATACCAAGGGAACTATCAGCCAAATACAAGGATCCTGTGCTGAGGGATACTCTTCGATCGATGGTGGAACAAATGTGGGACAAGAGAGCGATAGAATTGGTACGGGATCAACACTCCCCGGGGTTTTACAATCGCCTTTTTCTGGTGGCGAAAGCCTCGGGAGGCTGGAGACCAGTACTGGACGTCAGCTCTCTGAAACAAATTTGTTCAGAAGGAGAAGTTCTCCATGGAGACTTCTGCTTCAGTCATGGCGTCATTACGACAGGGAGATTGGATGGTGTCTTTAGATCTCCAGGACGCCTACTTTCACGTCCCGATCCACCCTTCATCGAAGAAGTACCTCCGTTTCATGACGGGGGGAAGGATCTTTCAGTTCAGAGCCTTGTGTTTCGGCCTGTCCACAGCTCCTCAGGTCTTCACAAGCCTGATGAAGAATGTGGCGAGGTTTCTTCACCTCAAAGGAGTGAATGTCTCTATGTATCTGGACGACTGGCTCATCAGGGCCAGATCGGAGAGACAGTGCTTGGGGGACCTAAAGTTAACTCTGGATTAATCAAAGCGTTGGGATTGCTTGTGAACTTCGAGAAGTCTCAGCTGACCCCCAGACAAGACCTAGTCTATCTGGGGATTCGGATGGATTCTCGGGGTTTTCGAGTTTTTCCTTCGCAAGAGAGAATCGCAAAAGGTTTGCGGATAGTCTCTCTCTTCTTAGAGAAGCAACAAACGTCGGCGAGGGAATGGTTGAGCCTTCTGGGGACTCTTTCCTCGCTAGAACAATTCTTCCCTCTAGGAAGACTTCATATACGTCCGCTTCAATTCTTCCTCAAGAGGTCTTGGAGCTGGAAAACCGGACAACTGTCGGACGTTTTTTCCCATTCCAGTGGAGATAAAGTCACACCTACAGTGGTGGTTGCTCCCTCTGGAAGAGAACAAAGGGATCTCTCTAAGAACACAGAACCCAGACCTAGTGTTGTTCTCCGACGCGTCGGAGAGAGGTTGGGGAGCGACATTAGGCTCAGAGGAAGTGTCAGGCACCTGGGAACCAGCACAGGTGTCTTGGCACATAAACTGCAAAGAGCTCTTCGCCGTACATCTGGCCTTGAAGAGCCTAGAACCTCTGGTGTCAAACAAGGTAGTGCAAGTAAACGTGGACAACACCACCGCACTTGCCTACATTCGGAAACAGGGAGGGACGCACTCCTCGTTCCTTTACGAGCTCACGAGAGACCTATTACTTTGGACGTCTCACAGGAACATCTCCCTGCTGACAAGGTTCGTACAGGGAGTAAGGAATGTGAGGCGGACAGGCTCAGCAGGAGGAACCAGGTCCTTCATACAGAATGGACACTACACGAGGAAGTGTGTCTCGATCTCTGGTCTCTGTGGGGTAACTCCTCATGTGGATCTCTTCGCAACATTCATCTCAAAAAGGCTCCCAGTTTTTTGCTCGGTCGTGGAAGATCCAAGAGCTCTTATGGTAGACGCCTTCCTGCTAAATTGGTCTCGAGTAGACGTATATGCTTTTCCCCCATTCAAAATCCTGGGGTTAGTAATGAAAAAGTTTGTGGCGTCAAAAGAGACGAGGATGACGTTAATAGCCCCCTTTTGGCCGGCCCAGGAATGGTTCACGTAGGTGGTAGAGTGGATCGTAGATTTTCCAAGATCCCTACCAAGAAGGATGGATCTTCTCAGACAACCACACTTCAAGAGGTACCACCAAAACCTCCCCGCTCTCGCTCTGACTGCCTTTCGACTATCGAAAGACTTGTCAGAGCGAGAGGCTTTTCTCGCGAAGTGGCAAGCGCGATCGCGAGAGCACGCAGAACCTCCACTACGAAAGTATACCAATCAAAGTGGGAGGTATTTAGAAGGTGGTGTAGATCCAAGAAGTTGTCCTCCTCCACTACCTCTATAGCGGAAATTGCTGATTTCCTGCTATTCCTGAGAGAAAAATCTCATCTAGCCGTATCCACAATAAAGGGATACAGAAGTATGCTCTCGGCTGTATTCAGGAAAACAGAGGCTTAGATCTGGCAGATAATAAAGATCTCCACGATCTCATAAGGTCTTTTGAGACTCAAAGTCTAAGGAACCAGTACCTCCGAACTGGAACCTAGACGTAGTCCTAAAGTATCTGTCATCGGAAAGATTCGAACCTCCTCATCGGGCATCGTTTAGAGACTTAACACCCGAAAATGCCTATTCCTATTATCTTTAGCTACGGCAAAGAGAATTAGTGAATTGCATGCTCTGCAGGATAAAGTAGGATTCAAGGGAGACTCAGCGATTTGCTCGTTTAAGACCCTGTTTTTAGCGAAAACGAGAATCCTACGAATCCCTGGCCTAAGTCATTCGAAGTCAAAGGCATGTCGAGTCTCGTAGGCAGAGAAGCAGAGAGGTCTCTATGCCCTGTTAGAGCTCTGAAGTTCTACCTTCAGAGAAAGCATCAAATGGGAGGCTCTAGACAAGGTCTTTGGTGCGCGGTAAAAGACCCCACAAGACTGATGTCCAAGAATGCGCTGGCATTCTTTTGTAAGAAACGTCATTACAGACGCTCATAAGGCCTGTCCTGACGAACAGTTACAACTGTTTTTGAGAGTAAAAGCTCATGAAGTGAGAGCTATAGCGACGTCTCTCTCGTTTCATAAGAATATGTCGCTTAAAAACATCATAGATACGACATTTTGGAGATGCAACTCAGTATTTGCATCTCATTACTTGAAAGACGTGCGTGTGACATATGAGAAGTGTTTTTCTCTAGGTCCTTTCGTATCGGCGGATACGATTCTGGGTACGGGAGCCGACACCAATCCTTAAATGTATATACTTTTCTTCTTTTTGGATATGGTCGAGAGTCTCTTCGAACAATGGAGGACTTAGGCTAGCACGGGCGGCCGTCTGTGTTGTTCAGTAAGAGACGCTTGTCATATCCAATTAGATGAGTATAATTTTTTTTTTGAAAATTATGTATGTGTGTGTAGTGGTTTTGAGTTACGGTTGTTGTGACGAGTTCGGGATAACTCGGAACAACTCCTTAGGTCTAACATATGGTTAGGATCAGGTGGTCGGGATTGTTGTGTGCTCCTTTATAAGGTGTATTGTCATATAAGTGGATCAGCACCCATTGACAAAGTCCTTTTAGGCTCTGCCGAGTAAGCGGATAAGACCCCATCGGCAGACCCACAAGAACTCTTGGCCATAGATCATATATCTCGCTAAAGTTTCTTGAGGTGATGCAGACTACTGGGCAAACACCCACGAAGTCTACCACCTATCAGGTAGGAACCAAGGTTTTATTTATACCTACAACATATGTTGTTTACCTGTCTATTCCATATAGAAGCTGTCTCTTACCCTCCACCGAAGGGTGCCAATCAGCTATGTATATATCTGACAGGTAAGTTGATTGTATGAAAATGATATTGTTATGTTACAATAAAGTTTCATACATACTTACCTGTCAGATATATACATAGCTAAGACTCCGTCGTCCCCGACAGAAATTCAAATTTCGCGCCACTCGCTACAGGTAGGTCAGGTGATCTACCGGCCTGCCCTGGGCGGCAGGACTAGGAACCATCCCCGTTTTCTATCATATTTTCTCTCTTCCACCTGTCTCCTGCGGGGAGGCTGGGTGGGCCTTTAATTGTATATATCTGCCAGGTAAGTATGTATGAAACTTTATTGTAACATAACAATATCATTTTTATAATAAAATGAAGTTTTATAAATATACTTACCAAGTAATTACTAAATCAGAGCCCGTCGTCCTCCCCTCTGATATTCATGGACTTAGTGGCAATAAATAAGAATGGTGCTGTCGGCTTATGTCGCTTGTGAGTTCCCATTGTGGTGAGCGGTACCTGTCACCCTTGCATTGCAACAGTCACTTGCGTGTGAATTTTTTAATTTAGGATGCCGTGCAAGGCTAATTGTTAGCTAAGTAATTACATACTTGGTAAGTATATTTATAAAACTTCATTTTATTATAAAATATAATTTTTATTATGAAATTTTTATATTAAATAAATCTCTAATACACTTCAGAGACTGCCATATTTAAATTTTGTTAGTCATGTAGGTTGTACATTTGGTGAAGAAGTTCCCTTGATCACAGTAAACCCTTAAACGCCAAGCCAGTATTTCCAAAAGTGTCTCCCGTATGCCGGCGGCGTTCGGGAGTAAGCGCTGAAGCGGAATTTTTTTTTTTTTTTTCCAAAAAATCACAGCACGCTTAGTTTTCAAGATGAAGAGTTAATTTTTTGCTTCTTTTTTTGTCATTGCCTGAAGTTTAGTATGCAACCATCAGAAATGAAAAAAAATATCATTATCATATATAAGTATTGGAATATATGACAGCGCAAAAAAAAATTTCATATATAATTGTATATAAATTGCTCTGTGAGCAGAACGGTTAAAGCTAATGAGTTAATTATTTTTTCATTGTATTGTACACTAAATAGCAATGATTTTGCTATACGTATAAGAAATTGTGAAACCATCAAAGCAACACAGAGAAAATATTATCATAATATGATGCATGAATTCGTAATGCTCGGACGTAAAAAAAAGTTTTTTTTTAAAATTCACCATAAATCGAAATATTGTGCTAGAGACTTCCAATTTGTTGCAAAATGAAGGTAAATGATTGAATATTACTAGAATGTAAGAGTTTTAGCTTACAATTGCATTTTTTTACCATTTCGGTTGAGTCAAAGTTGACCGAAGGTTGAAATTTTGGCACTTATTGTATTTATATGAAAATATTTCAAAACTGATAAAAGCTACAACCATGGGTTTTTTTTTGTATTCTACATGAAATTGCACACATTTTCATATATAAAACTCTATTTAACGGCTGATATAAAATGGTGCGAAAATTACGTCAGTGACGAAATAATTTCTGAGATGTGTTGCTGATGCTTTTTAGAGCGAGAAGAAAGAAATTTGCGCATGCGCGCCTGGGTAACGCTTGTAAACAAAACAACAGCTTGATCCGTGAAATCCCAGCATCCCTCAAGGCGTGTGATTCAAAATTTTTTGCTGAGTAGGCCTATAACTATTTTTCCGCGAATGTTTAAAAAACCTTTTAGTGTTGACGTATTTTATGTCAATTAAGCACCCGACAGACAATTTTCGTCGACGTAAAATACGTCCAATATGCGTTTAAGGGTTTAGTAAAACTTGAAAGGAAATGTTTAACATTCTTTCTTAAATATTATGGTTTTTTCCATGGAGTGTATTTTGTATGTAAATATAGTTGCAATGCATTATATATTCACTATTGGAATTTTTCTTAATAACTTTTCAGCTATTTTGGTGGCAGTAATATTGTTCAAATTGATAAAACTTTTAGGACGATTTAGAGTTCTTCTGATGTACCAGATTGAATTCAACAATCCAGTTGATTGGTTTTTGCTTTTTGTCTATGATTGGTATGGGTAAGTTGAAGAACCTCAAGTAAAAGATGGAAATTGATTTAAGCTGGTCATTTATGTTAATGCATTCAACATGAGCATTTGTGAATACAGATGAAAGGGTGTCAGTTTCAGAGCTTTGTCAAAGAAAAGTTGTTAATTACTGAAGGTTAGAAGTAATTTTCAGTAGAAATGAATGAGAAAAAGCTAAAATGAGTGAAGTGGGATATAGAAATATATATTACTACTTAGCTTCAAATGGTAACTTGATAAACCAATGTATTATGTAGAACTGTTTTTTCACTAAGAAGGTTATTTTTACTCTAGCATGCAGTTTTCATGGTAAAATAGTTCTCTTCAAACCAGACCTTACACAATGTACTATTTGTATTTTATCAAGAAATACACATTCCATTCACTTATCTCTATACAGCAGTTGATTGTAAGCCAATCCATTGAAGTTTTAAAAGTTAGTGGAAATATATTGGCTTGCTTTGTAGTCAAGTTATGTTGCATTCATATTTTAAGAATTAAAATTATATAGAGTACTAACATGTATCCTTTATAGAAAATTTATTGATAGGTTATCTTTTATTACAGCTCATCCCCTTTGGTATTGATTTTATATCAAAATGAAGCAGTCAAGACTGTTTGTTGGTGGACTTGGTGATGAGGTTGACAAGGATATGTTAATATCAAAACTTTCACCATATGGCTCCATCATAGATGCTATAGTGAAAGAAAAGACAGATGCTGATGGGAATGTGATGCAGAGATTTGCCTATGTCAACATTGCAGCAGCACAAGAGCAACTGGAACAATGTGAGTGCAGTTTTCTGTGTACAGTAATTGTATTTTTGCTGTCATATGCAGTGGAGCTTTATATTAGCTTTGATCTCTGTTAGCTGCAAAGCTACAAATGAGGCTTTTCCAAGGACAGGGTTTAGAGGTATGCATTTGATATTAGATTCTTTAGTTAAGTAGCAGTTTAAGTTGTTTTTGCTTCCTGTTTTATCTTGCTTCATTCCTCATGGTATACATACATGTGTAAGAGTATGTGGCTGCCAGAAGTTTGTACCAAATAAGAAAAAAATATGACAGTTCACCTCATTTCATCCTCATAAAATGCTTGAATCAAAATTGCGAACAACCAAGGTGCACTAAAAGATTTTGAGGATATTTCTGTTATATTAATCCCTCAGTTATCTGGATCTTCATTATCTGAGAGCACTGGACCAGGGCCCAAAGATGTATAATATATGTATAAGTTTTTAAAAATTTGAAAAAACCACTATCTAATGGTTGGCAATGGTGTGTGGCCTAAGGAAATTTTGGTAAGATTGCTTACACTCACGAAGAACTTAGGAAGGGTTTGTGGAGTGTGGGAGGCCTGGAGAATTTCCAAAGTGGGGGAGGGAGGGTCAGGTGGCTGGGTGCCATGGGAGGGGAACAGCAGTATAGCTGTTTACAAAAGCTTGCACAGACAAAGGACTCTATACTAATGGAAGATTGGTGGAGCAGGTACGGAGTTTCCCTGGCTGGGAGGGGGACGGGAAAGCAGTGCAGGATGGGTGGAGAGGGGCAGGCAGGAGTTTAACTTCATTAAAGAATTTTTGTTTTACATAAGTGACTTACCAAGCAATTACATAGCTGAAAGCTTTCTACCTTGGCAGTCCAAAATTAAATTTGTTCCGATATGTAATACAATCCTTTTGGTCCTTTAACAATAGGAATATACTTTCGGCGTAGCTGGAATTACAGCCGTTGAATCTTGAACAAAGTGGTTAGGCAGTAACTACCGTGGGGCAGGCTAGCCTGCCCGGATGTAAACGCTCCACTTTACTTTCGGCCATCGTGTTTGTGAGCTCCGGCTGACTGGTTGTTAATCTTTTTTCCCGGTGGGATCCTTTTGGTTTATTTTTTTGTATTTAAATAATTATGCATATACGGTGTTTGATATTAATACTAAACAAAGGTTTGTCCTTGGTTTTTCAATTAATATACAAACCCACTTTTTTGTGATAGCCCTTGTAACCGCCCCTCTACTTGTGTTAAGAGCCGGTGGCTAAGGTATGCCAACATATTACGTATTTACATTCTTTCGCCCTTTAATACTGGCTCAGATCTGCATGAGGACGAGATATGTATTTATCGTGAGGATGAGACATGTATTTAACGTAAGTGGTATTGATTCTATAATGGGACATGTATTCATCCGGAAATTATGCTTACGCTTGGGAATTACCAAGGGAACTGCAAAGGTTTGTCCGTGTTTTGTTGTTATGGTAATTTCTCTTCTCCTTCTTCCTTTCACTTACTATCGGAAGAAGGTAGAGGGATGGGCGTGCAGTGTGCTGATGTTGGGGGATCTCCTCTCACTTCGTAGGGCGGCGCCCTTGGATTTGTGAGGAGTATCCTCATTACTTTAATTTTTTTTTTTCCTTATTTTACAGACTAGTGGTGATTCTGTTTTCAGCAGTATTGGTTGGATGCTCTTCGTATTGGTTATCCTAACCTTGGAATTGTTCCTATGACTCGTAGCATGTTGCGTACCGATCCTCAAGTGTGTGTACTGATCCCCTGCTGATAATCATTTTCATTACCACTACTACCCAGGAGTTTATGTCACTGGATGAAGCTGTCGCGCTGCCCTGTGAGGTTATCTACTCCTGATGGTAGAAGTCTTGCAGAAGGAACCGAAGAGGAAGAGAGCTTGTCAAGTGTCGTCATCCTCCTCTTCGAGATCATCATATCTGCATGCCTCCCCCCCTTCAACTTTTAAGGCTTTGCCGTAAAAAGAAGGTGGTTTCCCCCCCTAAGAAGTCTCGTCATGGGACTTCTAAGGGTCTGTCTCGCTCCAGTGAGACAGGTGGGTCTTCCGCGGGTCCTCCCGTTCCTTCGGGAATGGGGCCCGTCTCTCCTTCCTCGGGGAGGAAGCAGACGGGGACCATGGAGGTACCGGCCACCTCTGGTATCTCCTCTCCCAGTTCCGAAGGTTCCACCTCCAGACCGGGAACCATCTCGGCCGCCCGCTTGCGAGTGTTACCAAGTGTTCGGTCACCTACGGGTGACCGTGCAGCCAGGGTCCAGACTGCGGAGTTCACTCCCCGTGTCAGGACCCAGGCACGGAGTGGAAGATGGTAGGAGTCGCTCGGGTGACTCTTGCCAGACCGGCGATCGCTCTCGCAGCGATCGTCCAGTGCCCAGGGTTTGCGTGACATTCCCACGGGTCCATGCACGCAGAGACCGGTGGAGGCGGGCCATCCAGCCCTCTTTTAATTAATCCTTTTCTTTCAGTGACAGCCCCACCCAGACGATGGTCGTGTTCACGCAACCGACCAGTCTCGGGGGTGGCAGACGCTTCACCTGCCAGGTAGGAGTTTCGTAGCCCTCCTCGAGGAAGCGTTCTCTCCACTGCTACTACCGCAGGTCCCTCTGGACAGGTGCAGTTAGGCCGTGTTGCTTCGGCAGCTGCCCCAACTCCGTCCTGGATGGAGGACCTGTCGGTTGTCCTGAGGAACTGGCGAAGAGGAAGTCCAGGAAGAAGAGGAAGGTGTTGCCGTCGTCTTCTGCCACCTCTTCCCCTTCGACTTCCGAGGCCCCTCAGCCGAAGAAGAAGAAGGTAGCCTCCTCCCCCCCTAAGAAGTCTCGCTCAGAGACCTCTAAGGGTCTGTCCCACTCCAGTGGGACAGTTGGGGCTTCCGCTAGACCTCCTGTTCCTTCGGGAACGGGGCCCGTCTCTCCCTCCGCAAGGAAGAAGATGACGGGGACTGGAGGGGTACCGGCTAACACCGGTACCTCCTCTCCTGGCGCCAGAGGTTCTGCCTTGACGCCATGTACCGTCTCGGCCTCTCGTTCGTGAGAGGTACCGAGTGTACGGGTGACTGTGCAGCCAGGACCCAGACAACCAAGTTCGCTCAGCGCCAGGATCCAGGCACTGAGCGGAAGACTGGGAGTCGCCCAGGTGACTCCCACCAGGCCAGCAATCACTCTCGTGGTGAGCTGCCAGTAGCCAGGGTTGACGCAACGGTCACAGACCGGCTGCGGGCTGAGGCGAGGAAGCGGTCCCCTTGGTTGCCAAGCGGTGTGATGCGCCGTGAGGACAGGCCTCGCTCCCACCGCGACAGCGGACTCTGCCGGTCCCCTGACCACCGCTCCCACCGGGACCGGGCGGAGAGGGGGACCAGCAGCAGCTCTTCTGACGCTTTGGACCGTCACCGTGGTTCTCGGTCCAGCTGCTCTCCCCCGGAGATCCTCTCGACCAGGCCTGCAGATCGATCGCCACCACGGGTTGGCGAGCATCTGCAGCCCCCCCAGCACGCAGGTTCTGCCGGTGGGCGAGGGGGGAGCGTCAGATCTACCTCTCCTATCCCTTCAACTTCCTTGGGCTACACCGGGAAGAGTGAGGCGATCAGAACGCTCCTATCGTGACAACGGACTCTGTCAGTCCTCTGACCGCTGCTCCCACCGGGACCAGACGGATAGGGGAACCAGCAGCAGCTCTTCTGATGCTCAGGACCGTCGCCGCTGCTCTCGGTCTAGCCGCTCTCCCCCGGGGAGCTGCTCGACCAGTGCAGCCCGATCGCCAGCAGCTCTCCTGAAGAGACTGACGCTCTGTTCTTGGTCCAGCGTTTCCCCGCAAAAAGACCGCTGGTCCAGACCGGCAGCTCGATTGTCACCATGGTTGATGATCGCCTACAGTCCTCCCAGCCTACCGGTTCTGCTGGTAGGCAGGGGATGAGCTCTCGTAACAGCTCCTCTGACATAAGAGACCGACGCTCCGTTCCTTGGTCCAGCGTTTCTCTGTAAGAAGACCGCTGGTTCAGACCTGCAGCTTGATCGCCACCGTGGGTTGGTGATCGCCTGCAGTCCTCCCAGCCTACTGGTTCTGCTAGTAGGCAGGGTAGGAGCGTGAGGTCTCCTTCACCTGTCCCTTCAACCTCCTCAGCGGAGTGACCATCACTGCCGTTCACGTGACGGTGCAGCTGGACCACGCACACAGAGACCGGGGTGGGCTCCTCCTTCGGTCCTCTTGAGAGGTTTCGACCTCAACGAGGACTGGGACGCATCGGAGGACGGTATCGGCTCTCTCATGTCAGGCACTCGCTCAGCCCCACCCAGACGATGGTCTCGGTGGCGGCAGACGTTTAGCCTACAGTACGAGTTCGTAACCCTCCTCGGGAAGACGTTTTCTCCAGACAGTAACGTTTTCCTAGACTCTGAGCGGCCATCACCACACGGTGATAGCTGCCCGTACTCGCTTCTCCGACTGCTAGTTCCGCTGGGAAGGCGAGCGAGTCCAATCTTCCTCCCCCTTTCCCTCTCTCCCTATGGCTGCGAAGGGAAGGGGAGGGATCCTGCAGAGCGTTCTCCGTAGGATTCCACGTTGGGGACTGCTTTCCTGGGGGAACCCTCGGGTCCTACCGGACATTGAGGAAGGATCTTGCCCTATCCTCAATTTCTACGGGAATCTGGAGGACCACCACCCGATGATTGTCTGACAAATTTGGTGGGGGTTTTGCCAAGTGCTTAGAATTCTTCAGAATTTCTAGCACTCTCCGAGTGTTCTGGTCTTCTATGATCTGCGAACACTTGGGCGAAACCACGGTCCAGAGTTGTCGAGATGAGAATCCCAGATAATTGTTACTACGATAATTGGGAATCTCGCCGAATGCTCGAATTCCTGGAATCTCTAGTGTTTGAGAGAAGAACTGCTGCTGAAGGAAGAATATCTCGGGAGGGGCTCAGCCTGGATGGACCTGACGTCTCCTCAGTAGGCGACCAGCCCCGGGATAGAGAAGAACGGGTGTGAACATCCAGTTCGGCTTGAACTATCGTCTTCGGTATCCTGTTCACCATAGAAGTCTTCCTTCGGGAAAACTTCTCCTTCACTCTCTTCATTAGAGAATGAAGGGTGTCGGCTTCCAGTCCTTATTCTTGTTCCTCGAATGGAGGAGAATTTAGGATGGAGGTCTTTGTACAGGAACCTACAAATATACTACGTACATTGCCCTCGCGACATGCTTCTGTTATCAGTTGAATTGTCCGAGGTGTAGGTACATACCGTAGTTAACTCTATGGGTTGTGACTGAGACGAAGAGTATCTTCTTAATTGAACTGCAACTCGGGACTGCCCTGCAAACCTCCCAGGAGTTACCAGTTTCGATTTTAAGATACTTATGGTATTGTTACAACAACAACACCTCAGCGTTTGCATTCACCGAAATCCGTTTCAATTAAATGCAAATGCTCGAGTGTATTTTTTTTGCGCTCGATGGTTCTAGCCGAACGCATTCCTTCTTGGAATTGATTACCTGGCAACTCAGGATGACAAGTGAGCGAGAGCTAGCGGTGTATGGGCTGCCTGCCGCAGCCCAGTACCAGCTGGCTCTCTGAGATTGCACGGTCTCTGCCCGGCAATCACAGACTTAGGTCTCTGGTTGGCTGGAGTTCTCGCATACGTGAATGACCATCTCTACTGCATTGCCTTGGACATTGCGAGAATTTTCAGACAGATATCTCAATAGACTCGCTTTCATATTTTTGTTTACCGCACGGTAACAGAAGTCTGTAGCCTAGCCTCCCGCTGCATCACACCTGCCGCTGCGATAATGCGGAATAATTTCTTCAGACATCTGAGTTTTTCTTCTAAATATATCTTGTATTCGTAGGTGTGCAGTTGTTCATTGTTCGCCCCAAATTGTAGATGTATAACGGAAGACATTGCCTGTTCCCCGGCCTGCCAGCTCTACTTCCAAGTATATAGATGTCCTCCCTGGATAAAGCTGGGAAGAAGAAGATGATGATTCAGCCCATGAGAAGCGGTTCTTCAGGCAGTACAATCCCTGTGTTTTCATTACTGAAAAGTGCTCCGCTTTCATTGCAACTCCGACTTTGCACCGAACAACAATGAAGTAGCGGTTTAGCGTTTTCAGTCCTTTGTAAATCACAGGGATTAAGCCGTCTTCGCGGGTTGGCGTCATCGGCGGGACTTTAACCCTTAAACGCCGACTGGACGTATTTTACATCGACATTTTTTGTCTCAGGTGCCGACTGGACGTATTTTACGTCGACATACAAAAGTTTTTTTTAAAATTCGAGGAAAAATACTTTTAGGCCTACCAGCCGAAAACTCTTGAATCACGCGCCTTGGGGGATGCTGGAAGTTCACGGATCAAGGTGTTGTTTTGTTTACAATCGTTACGCAGGCGCGCAAGCGCGAATTTCTTTCTTGCCGCACTAAAAAGTATCTGTGACACATCTCGGAAATTATTTCGTCATTTTGACATAATTTTTGTACCATTTTAAATTAGCCGTTACACGGAGTATTATATATGAAAATGTGCGCATTTGTATGTAGAATACAACAAAAAAGTACTCATGATTGTAACTTGTATCAGTTTTGAGATATTTTCATATAAATAACGATGTGCCAAAATTTCAACCTTCGGTCAAATTTGACTCTACCTAAATGGTCGAAAAACGCAATTGTAAGCTAAAACTCTTATATTTTAGTAATATTCAATCATTTACCTTAATTTTGCAACTAATTGGAAGTCTCTACCACAATATTTCGATTTATGGTGAATTTATGAAAAAACTTTTTCCTTACGTCCGCGCGGTAACTCGTCCAAAAAAAATCATACATGCGATTGTGGTAATGTTTGCACCATTTTAAATTAGCCGTTACATAAAGTTTTATATATGAAAATGTGCGCAATTCCATGCACAATACAACTAAAAACAACCCATGGTTGTAGCTTTTATCAATTTTGAAATGTTTTCATATAAAAAATGATAAATGACAAATTTTCAACCTTCGGTCAACTTTGACTCTACCGAAATGGTAGAAAAACACAATTGTAAGCTAAAACGCTTATATTCTAGTAATATTCAAGCATTTACTTTCATTTTGCAACAAATTGGAATTCTCTTGCACAATATTTTGATTTATGGTGAATTTATTAAAAAAATAACATTTTCTTTACGTCTGCGCAGTAACTTCCGAAAAAATCATACGTGCGATTGTGGTAATGTTTGCACCATTTTAAATTAGCCGTTACATAAAGTTTTATATATGAAAATGTGTGCAATTTCATGTAGAATACAACTAAAAATAATTGAAGGTTGTAGCTTTTCTCATTTTTGAAATATTTGCATATAAATCACGATAAATAGAAAAAAAAACCACGTGCGGTCAACTTTGACTCTACCGAAATGGTCGAAAAACGCAGTTGTAAGCTAAAACTCTTACAGTCTAGTAATATTCAGTCATTTACTTTCATCTTGAAACAAATTCGAAGTCTCTAGCACAATATTTAGATTTATGGTGAATTTAAAAAAAAAAACTTTCCTTCCCTCCACGCGCGGATTCTCCGCCACAAATCTCCGAAATGCGTACGTCCCATTCTCGGAATATTTGCTCCATTTCATATTAGGCATTTTATAGAGTTTTATATGTGAAAATGTCCGCAATTTCATGTAGAATAAAACGAAAAATATTTGAAGGTTGTAGCTTTTCTTATTTCCGAAATAATTGCATATAAAAAAAATATATATAAAAAAATTTGACTCTGTCAACTTTAACTCGTCAGATATGGTCGAAAACTGCATTTGTAAGCTAATATTCTTACAGTATAGTGATATTCAATCATTTGTCTTCATTTTGAAAGAAATTGGAAGTCTCTAGGACAATATTTAGATTTATGGTGAATTTTTGAAAAAAATATTTGTTTACGTCTGCGTGTTATGAATTCATGCATTATTTTGTGATAATATTTTCTCTGTGTTGCTCTTGTCGTTTTACAATGTGTTACATACCAAAACGATTGCAATTTAGTGTACATTACAACGAAAGAAAAAGTAACTAGTTACCTTTAACCGTTTTGCGCACAGCGCGATTTGAGTACAATTATACATGAAATTTCGTTTTTGTGCTATCATATATTGCATTATTTATATATGATAATGATAATTTTTTTCATTTCTGATGGTTGCATACTAAACTTCAGCCAATGACAAAAAAAGGAGCCAAAAATGAACTCTTAATCTTGAAAACTAAGCGCGCTGTGATTTTTTGAAAAAAATATTTTTTCCGCTTCCGCGCTCACTCTGAAACACCTCCGGCACACGGGAGACATTTTTTTTTTTACCGCTTCGGCGTTTAAGGGTTAATAAGCTCAGAATCTTGAGAGTTACTACTCACGATTCGGCTGTGAAGACGTAGGTCTGCATTCACCTACCACCTTAGTCTTCAACGGCACATAGTGTTGTTTCTCCTTAGTTGAGATTCAACTAGTATGAGAACTTCTGTCTTGTCATCAGGGACCTCGGTCTCTAGAAGGCAATTGACTTTCGCCTGTTGGGCACATGCCTTGAGAGAATCATCATCTCGCCTTCCGGCATTGGTGGCAACAGATAGACGATTTGTATGGTTTCTCGGCATAACCATTCAAAAGGCGAGGGTCACGTGACTACGCCTCGGTTGCTTGGACAGCTTGCCTCACACAGCCTCACACAGTCAGTCGGCAGCTGTTGAAGCGTCTAAGACCGTCACGAGCTACGCTGTGGACTTTGTATCGGTTGTTCCAGATAAATTATTACTTCGTCCTACTAGCGTGTTCCGGTACCCATAAGCATCGACACCCTACATGTAGTGTCGGTGTCTTTATCCACTGTGGAGACGAAGAGACTTCACCGCAGTGGGGTACGACCTACGAAACCACGAGAGACTTCGCTGCAGTGGGATACGAGACTGCGAGACACTTTGCTGCAGTGGGGATACGAGACCGCGAGACACTTCGCTGCAGACGGATAGACCAGTGTGGGTACTGGACATCACTCTGAAGAATATGTCGGACGGGAAGATGGATAGGTCATCGCGACCATATCCTTCTTTCCCTCCGGGACTGCCCACAGGTCCTTGGAACCTCATTTCCCTGGACCAGTGGTGGATGCTTGCAAGATGTGTTTGCTTACCCAGGTCCTTAACAGGACAAGTTGCATCTCGTCCATGGTGTGCAGTTGTAGAGGTAAGAAGGATACGAGAGTGACTGGCTCTCCCCTTCCACACCTCGTCTCTCCATTCCTCATCCGTCGGGTTGAAGATAGGACTCACACTGGCTGGTTGGACGATTGATGCGGTAAGCCTATACATAAGCATCCTTTTTATGTTTCTTATCAGAATCATAGAAGCAATCCCGCTCCTTCCTCTAACAAGGGGAGGAAGGAGACTGACAATAATGCAAACCCTTCCCAGAACTTTGCATTAATGTCTCCGACGCCAATAGTATTCTTCACACCCCTTTTTCGGATGAGTCACGATCCCTCACTCATTTCGAAAAGGCCTAGAAGTCTGACTTTTGATCACGCAGTTCCTATACTCCGATCAAGTTGTCAGAGGCAGCAGGGCACTCCTCCTCGCTCTTACGACCAGGAGGAGTAGCCTAGGTGGGCAGAACTCCAGTCAGTTCTAGAGGCTCACTCAGATTCCTCCCACCAATCAGTGAGTCTTCCTATTGTTAAAGGACTGAGAGGTTTGTATTACGCATTGGAACAAATAACAATTTGTCAAAAATTGTATTTTTCCTAACTATACAAACCTGAGGTCCTTTAACAAATATGCCCACCTCATGCCACCCCTCAATCTGAACCTGGGCCGAAAGGCATAGTGGAGTGTTTACATCTGGGGCAGGCTAGCCTGCCCCATGGTAATTACTGCCTAACCACCTTGTTCATGATTCAACGGGCGTAATTCCAGCTATGCCGAAAGTATATTCCTATTGTTAAAGGACCTCAGGTTTGTATAGTTAGGAAAAATACAATTTTTGACAAATTATTGTTTTTTCATACGCGGAACAAACCTTCGGTCTTAACAATAGGATAAGTTCTAGCACCAGCTGGAAACTGATTAAAACCAATCAGAGATTGTAAAGCAAGGAATCTGTGGCATCTGGCAACTCATGCATATACGTACTAGGTGGATGCTGGTCACTGACTGGGCTTGGAACTTTGTGACGCACTAGTCTTTCTTTGACCGCCTTGGAGAGCAGTCGCTTTTGCTCTCCTTCCAAGCTGGTTGCTTTGTTTGATTTCTTTTCACTGTGTTTGTGTGTGATTTGTTATCATGGAGTCCCCTGACTCTTCATGGCCTCATCAGCATGTGCCCGGGCATTCAGGGTTTCCTGTGCTACAGGTTTTTGGCTCCTTCCATTACAGAATCCCATACAACATGATATAGGTGCTGTTCTAATTTTTGTACAATTACTAATCCTTGCCTGGGATGTCATTCCTGGCCTAAGTCGCAGTGGAGGGCATTTTACAAGAAGAGGTAGCATCGTAGTAGAGTTTCTACTAGTTCTTCTTGGGAAGGTTTTTCAGTTTTTTGCCTCCTCGTTTGGACGTTTCAGCATCTACCTCTTCCAGAAGCGTTCTCCCTGCTTCGGAGTACCCATCTTTCTTTTCTTCTATCGATTCGTCAGGAGTTGCACAGGATGAGATTATGTTTTAATGTAGCCCCCTCTCTTGTGGGATCTAATGTTCTTTCCGGGAGGGAGGTGGCTATCCTTTAGAGCTTTTGTTGATAATTTGATGAGTGACAGTACAGTGAAAAGTGTTAGTGAAGTCCCTTATTCACTACTTTTTTGCCAACTTTCCCGATTTTCTTAACCTGCTCCTCCGAGTTCTGCAGCTTCTAGCTTTCTAATGAGGAAGAAACCAAGTGACAGTTCCAGTTTCCCGAAGTTGGTTCTTTCTTTGTCTTTCAAGAAAGTTCTCCAGCTTTTCCGTCGTCCAAGCTATTTAAGAATAGATACCACTTTTATGCCACTGGGGAAGCTCCTCACCTGGGAGTCTCTGCCTCCTCCTGGGAAATTTCTCCATTTTGGTAGAAGCTTCTCAACGTTCTGCTTTTGCTGTGGCAAAAGTTATGTTTTTGTCACTGGAGTTGGACCACCTGGTTAGAAATTTACTCAAGTTGCGAGAGCTTATGAGCTTTTTAATTAGATAGTGAGAGCACTTGTGAGAAAGATTGAAGACTGTCCTGCCTCCCTGAAGGCTTTGTTGCAGACTGGTTGGGTGTCTTATCCAGAGCATATAATGCAGTCAGAGATGGATCCACCGAGTTAACATCTCTCTTCTCATTGGGGATTCTCAAGAAGCGAGAATTATCGTGCTTTTTTGCTACCAAGAGAGTTGCAGTAACTCAGAAATCGACACTCTTATTCTCACCTTTGAATAAAACTCATATCTTCCCTCAAGAGACGGTTAAGGAGGTTCTTTCAGCTCTGCGAAAAAAGTTGATGCACAACTTGCTAGCATAATCGACAAATTGCCTGAAGGAGTCTTCTGCTTCCAGTGCCAAGGTTTTCTCTCCCTTGCAACATCAGTCCTTTCAAGGGGGAAGATCCAGGCCTAATCCCAGACATTCCAATCTGCGATCCTCCTCAAGACCAATCAAGAAGCCATCCATTAAGTCAAGCAAATGAGTTTGCTGTCCTTGGCGTCCCTGTTGGAGTGAGACTTCACCTCTTTTGGGAGGAGTGGAGTTGAAGGGGAGTAGGAGCTTTGGTCATCCAAGTATTGAAGAAGGGCTACATTATCCCCTTCACAGAGAAGCCTCCCTTGTCCAAGTCACCAATCACATTGACAGCTTACTTGGTAAGTTCCCGCCCTCTATCATGACCATTGGCTCCTTTGAGCCCAATAAAAGATAAAGTGTTTGGAGGACCTTCAGAGAACCCTTCTGTTAGCCCAAGAACTGGGCTTGATGATAAATGCAGAGAAGTCTCCGTTAACTCCTCAACAAATTCTATATTTGAGGATGATAGTAGTCTCAGAGTTTTTGGGTTTCTTTATCTCCAAAAAGAGTGGAGTCTTGTCTTGTTTGAAAATGGTCAACAAGTTTCTCCTCAATTAGAATTCTGCTAACAATTGGATAAGTCTCCTAGGGACATTATCATCAATAGAGCAGTTTGTTCACCTGAGCAGACTATATGAGACCGCTGCTGTATTTTAAGAATCAACTGGGACAGGAAGGTGTACCCAGATTCGGTTGTGTTCCTGTGACTCCCAAAATAAAGATAGTTAGGTGTTGGTTGAGTCTAGAACAGGATTTCAGAAGGGAAATTCCTCCTTCCTGTGAACGTTGACCTAGACTTCTACTGAGACATGTCGAATCTGGGTTGGGGAACGATTTTAGGAGACAAGGAAGCCTTGGGGAAGTGGTCTCAATAACAAGAGAATTGGCAAATAAATGTCAAAGAACTAACAGCAGTCCATCTAGGTCTTCAGTGCTTCAGGGTGGAAGTATACAACAAGGTGGTGACCACATTCGGACAACATGACTACCCTTTCTTCCATAAAGACCCAAGGAGAACACACTTTCTCCCTTTATGAGGTAGCAAGAGATCTTCATGGGCAGTTGGGAGTCAGACCACCCTTCTCACACACTTCATTCAAAGGAAACTCAACGTCTGGTGTATGAGCTGAGCCACCAGAAACAAGTCTTGCTTGCAGAATGAACGCTAGACTCTCAAGTTTGCTTGGATCTCTGGAAACTATGGGGAACACCAATCTTGGATCTGTTAGCATTGGCAACAGATGTCATGCTTCAGGACTGGTCAGACAAACACTTCTATGCCTTTCCATCTCTGAGTATGGTCAGGCAAGTATTAAACAAGTTCCAAAGTCACCAGAATGTGTTCATGATTCTAGCAGCCCCTTTTTGGCCAACAAAAGTGTGGTTTCCAGACCTGATCGAACTCCTCTCGGAAGGCTTCTGTCTCAAAAGGCCTGCCTTCTCAAACAACCCCATTTCCGTTGGTTCCATCTGGGGTTGTCCTCTATGGCCCTGTCAGGATACTCACTATCAGGAAACTTGTGTAAGAAAAGGTCTTCAAGTCAGCTTCGCAAGCTGTTGCCAGTTGCAGATGGCAGTCCTCGGACAAAGTATATCAGGTGAAGTGGACTTTCTTTTGAGAATGGTGCAGATGGCACAGTGTCATCTTCTCAAACATCTGTAGCTGAAATAGCAGATTTTCTGCTATACATATTTGAAAACTTAGAGGAGCCTGTGAGGGGCCTGTCTAGCGATCAAGGGCTATAGGGCCATGTTAAGTTCTGTTTTCTGCCATGGGGAGTGGGTGTATCTTCCAATCAGGACTTGTCAGATCTAATTAGATCGTTTGATACCATGAGACAGAAAGAGGTAGCAGCAGTGCCGTGGAACCTTGATGTGTCCTCAAATAGTTATCTAGTCCTTGGTTTAAACCCTTGCATTCAATCTCTCTGAGAGATTTAACTATAATTACCCATTTTTCTGGTGAATTTGGCTACAGCAAAAAGGGGTAAGTGAGATTCATGCTACATAAAGATAAGAAACTATTAGGCTTCTCTCAAGGAAATGCTGTCTGCACGTTTTCCCTAGGATTTCAAGCCAAGAATGAGTCCGTTTCCAAGCTTTGCCATCATTCTTTTATAATAAAGAGGTTGTCAGATATTTTAGTCCAAGTGAACAAGAGTGTTATTTCCTGTGAGAACTCTCAAGTACTATCTTCACAGAACAGGGAATATGTGAAACTTCAGCTTCCTTGTGTTTGGTTAAGAATTCTTATACCCACTGTTGAAGAATGCCTTGGCATACTTCCTCAGAGACCTCATTTTGGAAGGTCATACCTCTCTTGGAGGGTTGCCGGACAATATGTCGACGGACAAAATGTCAATGGACAAAATGTTGACAGTTATAAAGCAACGGACAAAATGCAGACATCCGTAGAACAGGACAAAATGCCAACGACAGTAAATAAATAACGTTAAACAATGTAATTAACATTTTACATCCTCCCTCTCATTTTCTGTTCTTTCCCCTCTCTCTGTTTCTTCTGTCTGCTATGTTTATCTTTGTACAATAAAGCTAGTTAAATTGGTGGTTGTCTCATTAAAGTTGTTAACAAAGATAGATCGTTTAATGCTTTAGCATATTTCTTCCTATACGTATGCTGAATTGGCAGTTGTCTCATTAAATAATGGTTAACCAATATTGTTTAACGTTTTGGCATATATTTCCAACACCATTAGTTCGTCAGCATATTCAGTGTGGCATTGCGATGGGACGTTTGATTCACCTTCTGTGGGGAAGCAATTGTATACCACTTATGCCCTTGTTATAGATAACAAAACCCTACCAATGGTGTAATGCCTTACTAGCAAGAAGGGTGAGCAAACTTATGAGTTTATTTTTTATTTTTTAAATGACCGCAACTTGAACCCAACCACAATCAGTGTTGATTTCGAGAGAGCCACTATTCATGATATAAAGAAGACATTCCCAACTATACTACGTATTATTTTTAATCATATTTTGAAGCGACATGGTTAGGTGTAGTCTAACATGGGCGACAAATGCTTAGTAATTGTTCATATGCAGAACAAACCTTTGGTCTTAACAATAGGATATTTTTCAAGCGCTAGCTGGTAACTGGTTAAAAACAATCCTGCGCCTACGAGGTGATATCTGGTCAGAGACTGCGCACCCACTCTATGACATGTGTCAAGTCTTTCTTTAACCACCTTGAAGAGTAGACACTACACTGTTGCTCTCCTTCCAAGCCAGTTTTGTGCCCATGTTTCTTTCTTTTAAGTGTGTTTGTGTGTGATTGTTTCTACTTATTATGGATTCCACCGAGCCTTCACAGCCTCATCAATGCATGTGCCCGGGCATTCGGGGATTTCCATGCTCAAGGTTTCTGGCTGCTGTTATCATAGATCTTCATACGATATAAAGTAGGTGCTGTGCTAATTATTGTACGACTACTAATCCTTACCCGGAATGTCATCCTGGTCTAAGTCGCAGTGGAGAGTGTTTTACAAGAAGAGGGACATCGCAGAGTTTTGACTTTTCCTTCTTTTGAGGGTTTTTCTTCTCCTCGGCTGGACAATTCAACTTCTCCCTCTCCCGCGATCGCTCTCCCTGTGACTAGTGTGAGTGTGCCCCTGTCTCCTTCCTTTTCTTCCATCAATTTGTCGATGGAAGTATTGGGAGTACCACAGGATGATGATGTTATGTTTAATGTAGACCCCTCTCCCTCAGGTTCTTATTCTCTACCCAAGAGGGAGGAGGCTACACCATCTTAGATTTTAGTTTCAGGTACGGAGTCATCCAAGATTGCGGCTGTTTGGGCATCACTTGGACTACCGGGTTTGGCCCCGTTGGATTGGCTGTTGTCGCATTTCTTGGAGGCATTTACTCCCAACCGGCCCCTATAGCAGTCCCGCCTCCCCCAGGACTCCTCTACGTTGGCTCTCGTGCTGCCATCTTGCTGAGCCCCTTTTTCATCATTGATGCTCACTGGGTCCCGTCTTATCCTCCAGTTATGACGTCATCTCTTCCCGTTATGACATTATCATCTTCACTCGCTGAGACACCTGAGGTGTTGGTTAAAGCGCTCTTCAAGAGGCTGGACTCTGTTTTGTGAGAGAGGATTTCTGCTGTATCTATGAAGAAGAGGAGTCGTAAACAGAGGGTCTCTTCCCCGAATCCTGCTAGTAAGAGACCTCTTATAGAGAGGAGTTTAACTCCTCCTGCTCCTCCATCACCACCTCGCCATCTTGTCAGACGTAGAAGGATCAAGGACTTTGTGGTTTCGTCATCTGTGAGTGAAAGGAGTGCATCGCCTTCTGCCTGACATGTGAGAGAAGTGCTTCGCCATCTGCCCCACAAGGTCATGTTTCTTTCTTACACGTTCACATTTGTGAGGTTGGCAGTGGAGTTAGTGGAAGGAAGGCATTCTCGTCTTCGATACATGGCCTTATATCTCCCATACGTGTGAGTAATGCATCATCGTCTTCCCTTCATGGACGTGTCTCTCCCTCTCACATACGTGTTCATGACAGTGTGTGTTGAGAGCAATAAGAGTTTCCATATCATCCGTAAGCCGATGTGAATCATCCCTACATGTACGTGCTGATGATATCGGAGGTGACACCTCTTCATCTGTTTCTGTATCGGTTCGTCAGCGTAAGGATGATAATGTGCCAATTAAAAGGTTGAAGGTTGCAGATATGAAGGTGGCTCAAGCTTCGACCAAGTATTCTTCGCTCGACTAGACTGAGGCTGTTGGTTGGGAGCGTGAGGCTTCCCTGGCCTGTGGACATGTTTCTCATTCTCCTGGGAGAGACCATAACCCTAGGAGTCCATCTCCTTTAGGTAACTCTCTTCGACAGCATTCCTTGTCTCAGGACCGTGCTCGGTTGATTTTTCATGGATGTGTACATGACTCGTCACATGTTCACGTATGTGATTCCTCCCGCGAACGTGTACATGTTTTGCCTGACGTACATGTACGTGATCCTTTATGTGATCATGTATGAGCCTGTATGCTGTTCGAGCTGGAACCGTGTACAAATGTTGCGTGATGATGTTCGAGAACCTTCAGTCTCAGCAGTTCAAGTTTTAGAGCTTACACTCCATCAAATAATGACCAGAATGCTAGACTTCCTAGGGAAGCGTCACCAGTATTGTTACAGAAGGAGGAGGATACTGCCAAGTCTTCTTCATGTCATCGGTCACCTGTGTGGGAGCAGGAGGAGAGGGAGACACTGAAGAGTTTTTTTCTTCCTTCGTAGAGGTTGTTGATCTCATTTGTGAGTTCATCAATTGAGTGTGGCACAAGTTCAACGGTTATAGAGGTCTTGCTGGATGCTAGACAGGACTCTAGTTTGAGCATTCCTTGTTGGGTCACGCTCAGTCCATCTTGCAATGTGTGAACACTTTGGTGTCAGACCGGATTGGCTCAGCCTTCTAGTAGATCATTCAAGTTTCTGCCTCCTCCTCTCATGCAGCCTAGGAAGTACTACTCTACTAGTGTAGTTCATTTGATGCCTCGTTACCTTAACCCAGACGTGATCCGTCTTAAGCCTGGTCTAACTCTGGAACAGGTTAGGTCTGAAGGTCCTTCCTTTTCGTCACAAGAGTCCTTAGCTATGGAGACTACTGCAGCTTCCATCTTCCAGACAGTCTACTGGCTGGACTTGCGGTCCACCGTGATAGCTAGGATTGCTTTGGTTAAGACTGAGGAATGTATAGTGACTTTTTCCTCACTCACTTGACTGTTACAGTCCGGTGCTAAGGCTATTTCATACCTGGCACACCTTAGTGCCACCTTGTGGGCCAACCACCTCATGGCCTGGAGAGACGCAGCACTGTCCACGGTGGACTCTTGAGTGGACTCTTGAGTCTTTGTCGGCTCTCAGGAATGGGGATCTCCTTGATTGGCAGTTTCTGTTTCTGAGGACTGAATTAGAAGATACGATCGACTGGCGACAGGCAAATACTAAAGACAGGTTAGTACATCAGGCAATTTCTAAGTCAGGTGCGTTCACGATACCCTCCTCCTCCTCCTCCTCCTCCTCCTCAGCGACAGGTGAGAAGATCTTCGCCTATTAAGTCTACTAAGAGTTCTGCTTCTGTGAGGGTCTCTCAATCTCCCTCACAGACCAATTCAAAAAAACAACAACATCCCTTTCAATCCTGCCCATACAAGCCTGGTAGGGGCTATAGGGGAAGGGGCAGAGGGGGTTGTTGATAGAGAGGGCTCCTCTCCCTCTCTGTTGCCACAGGTAGGGGGATCCCTGGTGGGCCAGTGGGCCAAGTGGCAAAGCTATGGAGCAGAGAAATGGGTAGTAAATGTTCTGTGGGTGGGATATCTACTACCATTTAACTTCTCTCCCCCCTCCCCCCCCTCTTGGACAGACCCCTTCTCATTCGGACATATGCTTAGGATAGGTGGGTGTGTGGCGAGGCTCAGGGTAGGGGCAACCAAGCTGCATTCGTTCAAATTCCCAGGCGGCTTCTCTCGTATGAGAGGATAAAATGGTGGATAGGCCGTCACGATTGACAGCTAACTCCCCGAAGTTCGTAGCTCTTCGGGAGGAAATGTTAAAAATGCTGAACATGTGTGCGATAGAAGTAAAGTGTCCTTCTCCGGGGTTTTACAGTCTGATTTTCCTGGTACCCAAAGCGACAGGCGACTGGAGACCAGTAAAGGACCTTTCCACCTTGAATCATTTTGTGAGGAAGACAAGGTTAGAGATGGGGACGCCTCAGAAAGTGTTGGCAGTGATAAGGGATAACGACTTCTTGCTGTCAATAGACTTAAAGGATGCTTACTTCCAGATCCCTTGCACCCTTCGTTCAGAAAGTTTCTTCACTTCACTCTGGGAGAGCAGAATTATCAGTTCAAGGTCCTGTGGTTTGGGTTGACCATGTCTCCTCAGGTGTTCACAAGGGTCTTTGCCCTCATCTCGACATGGGCTCATGCTCAAGGGATTTGCTTGTTAAGGTACCTTGATAACTGACAATTCAAACCCACACACACACTATAAGTATCATACCTTCCCTCAAAGTCATCCATATTACACGCCTTATCCACCATTTTTACCCTAACACTAACCCCTCTATCATGCAATTCACGTTTCTCCCTTTCATTCCCTTTCCTTACCTTCTTCCGCTTTCTTCCATACTCAACCAACACTAACTGCCGATCTCTCAGACCCACATGTTCACTGACACTCAGCGCATGTTTATTCACTTTCAACCCCTCACTCATCGCATTCTCCCGAACGTACTGCGGTACTTCCCTCCACTTACGGAGCTGGTTATGGTGTTCCCTAACCTCATCCACACCCCCATCTACTCGCAATTTCTTCAACACATAACTCAGTCCACTCAGTCCCACTTCTGAAATCTCAAAAGGCCCCTCAAATTTCTCCCTTACCTTATTCTCATCTCAACCACCTCTTTCAACACCTTATCTCCAATCTTAAAACTTTCAAACCTTTCTCTTGCTTTCTTCCACAAATCCCGATCACTCTGCAGCCTAACAATCCTTTCAAAATTCAATACATACTTACAAGGAGACATACCTATACTCTTCTGCAGTGTGGCATTATATAACCCACACTGCACGTCCTACATACATATCCCAATCATTGTCGCCTTTACTCATCATTTGTAAAATCTTAGTCATCATTCTAACAGTCCTTTCCACCAAACCATTTGCAGTGGGCATGTACGGAGTAGAATATACATGGACAATACCCCATTCCTTCAACATTTCTTCAAATTCCCACCCCACAAACTCAGGCCCATTATCACTCAACATTTTCGCCGGCTTACACACACACACAGGCAACGTCACTTGCCCGACCATCCGCGCAACAGTTTCACTCCTCTCATCTTTGATGGGAACCGCATAGGCAAATTTACTCATGTGATCCACTATCACAATCATTCCCATATGCCCCCTCACAGTCTCTGGCAACAAAACAATCAATCACAAGCATTTCAAACGGCTCTTTTTCATCTGCAATCGCAACACAGGTGTATTCCATAGTGTAGTGTGGCTGAGGGTGAGGTTGGCTGCCATATTGGTTAAGTTTATGTGGGGAGGGGGGATTTTGCCCGCTTGTTTTATGAGCTTGTGATCCTGCCACATTAAGAAATACTCACATGAAGGTCATGGCACGGAATGGAGATGATGATATGCAAGAGCATTATTTTTCTCATAGCCTGCCTAGAGCAGTGATTCACAATTCTAGACTCTAGGTCCATCCTCAAGGGTGTGTTTTTTAAGAAGGGGTAAAATTGGACCTAGAAAAGGGGAAAACCTTCGACAAGTGCGTAGTGATATCAGAGGAAAGTAATTAAAAGTAAAATGTAGAAAGCAATGCAACTGTGGAATAAAGGAGCACTGTAAACTAACTTGCAATGCCCCTGCACTGAGATGCGATGGGAGGATTCACAAAATTTTTACCTTACCTGTTAGTAAAGCATAGGTAAAATAAAATATTTGTTTTTTTATATGGGACAAAAATAATTTTAGAAACTTGTTTTATATATGTGAAAAATATTATTTTAGAATTTGTATCTAGAGTAATTACATATGATAATTTTGTTTTTCTGCAGGTATAAAGACCCTGAATGGGAGTGTTTGGCAGGGTTCCAGTCTACGAGTTGAAGTTGCCAAGGAGAGTTTTTTAGACAGACTGAAAAGAGAACGAGCTGAAAGACAGGGGCACAAGCATATTGCTCAGAATTTCTCTCGCAATGACAGTGTTAAGAAATTTGAAAGGCATCAAGGAAATAAAAAAGAACCTAACAAAAAAGATTATAAAGTATTTCCCAACGAAAAAAGGAAACAAAGAAACCTTGCCATGGATCCAAATAACATACATGAAAGCTTTAAAATGTCCAAAAGTCCTGATGAAAATGACAATGAGCTCTCACCTGCAAAGCGCAAAGCCCCTAGGAAAAATAAAAATTATAAAGAGGAGGAAATGATGGCTAGCTTTAAGACATTTAGTTCTGTTTGGGCTGACTCGGATGAAGATGAGGGTTGCGTGATAAGTAATAAGGAGAGAAGACAGTTAGAAGAGGCATTAAGCAAGAAAAAAGATGATATTGTTGATAATGAGGTAAAGATGTTTTGATTACTATGTGCATGATATTGTCTAACAGGAATGGTATATAATAGTAGTCTTACCATAGGATTGTATTGCAACTCCATACACTTCCCAGTGCTCTTAGTGTTGACTCTATGGGTACATTCCCAAATTAAGAAGTGAATATTGAAATAGCTCACAGTATGTATTATTATTGACTAGTGGCAGGGAAAGGCCAAAGATAATACAGTATCTGGAAAATAAAAGGCATCCTTATAATTATGATAATTATTATAAATTAATTAAATGGAATCATTTTGTCTAACTGCTATTTATAGCCCCTTGTAGTTCTTTGCTGAGGGATTTGTTCTTGAATGCAAACTGCAAACTGAACAAGTTAAAGTATAACAAGTTAAACTTCTAAGTAAGAAGAGACTAAAGGGAATTGATGAAAAGCAAAGGAAAGAAAGCACTGCAGCTATGGCACAAGTTGAAGCCGTAGTGAACCTTTAATACTGAGCATGTTGATATTAGCTTGTTCCTACATGTACGTAATACAAACCCTTGGTCCTTTACGTAAGGAATTACTTTTAGCGTAGGCTGGAAATCGGTCATAAAAGAATAACAGCAAGGTAGTTAGGTAGGAACTGCTTGTCCGATAGTCGGGAGTCTTGCCCGACTGGACATAAACATTCCACTTTGCTTTCGGCTGTTGTGGTGTGCAGACGTGCTCTTGCTCTGTGCCCATCTTTGTCTTTCTGTGTTTTGCTGTTGAATGTTTGTGTGTTTTGTTTGCTTAATAATTATTGAATTATGCAAACCCAGGAATCAAATAAGCCCAATCTCTCTCTCTCTCTCTCTCTCTCTCTCTCTCTCGCTCTATCTCTCTCGTCTCTCTATCTCTCCTCTCTCTCTACTCTCTCTCTCTCTCTCTCTCTCTCTCTCTCTCTCTCTCTCTCTCCCCCCGCATTTTCACAATGCATTTGTCCTGGAGAGGGGGGCAAGAAGTGTGGTGGCTTCAGGTCCAAAATTGAGGTAGACCCTCACGCCCTTTGCGCAAAATGCCAAGGACGTGAGTGTTCAGTAGATGGTAAATCACCCTTGGGAGACTTGTATCTCTTGGTCGACAGAGCAGAGGAGGAGATATTAGGGGAGGAAACGATCTCAGGGGAAGTCTTCCAAGGCTTCGTCAGAGGGTTGCACACCCCCGACGACTCTGTTAGTGACTAATCCTTTGTCTTCCTTCCTCCCACTGCGTAAGCCTGCTGTTTCCCCTTCGGGGAAATGTCTCCTTCTGCTTCTTTGCTTGATTCGTTGAGTGTAGAAGGGTGGGGGAGGCACGCTGACTCTGAGTTGTACTCAGGGGCTTCTGCTTGCTCCGGAGGGGATCCTTCTCCCTCTGGGCGAATAAGACCTCCTCCCACTAACCAGACTTTTACTCCCTCAGGTGTGTCTGTCTCTGCAGTAGGGGATTTGCAGCAGGCTTGCCTGGCACTCTGTGATACATGGGGCAGGTGCGGGGACGATGGCGACTGTTGATACTAGGTTATGTGGTACCACCTCACATAGTGTGTACCCAACATGTTACCATAGTAACACCATCAGTGGTCGTGTTGTCGGTGCCACATACCTTGAGAACATATCCATTTCTGCCTCCTCCTCCTCCAGGTTTCACAGTCCTCTCTCCCCCAGCTACTTATGATCATCAGCCCCAGAGACCATCCCCACTGGATCTTCTGCCTGTTGCTGCCCCAGTCCCTGACCGTGTGAGTGCTGCTGTGGTGTTAGCGCCCCCGGTCCCGGCTGCCTTAGAGCCTGCAGCTTCAACAGCCGCTTCTGTGGCAACCTGGATGGGGGCTCTGACTGCTGCTCTGAGGAAGCTGGTGAAGAAGTCCAAGGAGAAGCAAAAGGTGTCGTCGTCTTCCTTGTCGTCTTTGTCTTCATTTTCATCAGTTGTCGCCTCCTCCACTTCTTCCGAGGCTCCTCCGCTGAGGAAGAAGAAGGCTATTCCCCCCCTCCCCCCAAGAAGTCTCGATCTGGGACTTCTAAGGGTCTGTCTTGCCACTCTGGTGAGACAGGTGGACTTTCCACTGGTCCTCTTGTTCCTTCGGGAACGGGAACCGCCTCATCGCCCCCAGGGGCAAGCAGGGTGGGGACTGAGAAGTTCATGCTTCAGTGTGTACTTCTAGTTTCATGTTGGCCGAGTGCGTTTCGTGCTTGGCTACCAATCCTGTGGTCCGAAGTTTGATTCTCAGCTCGGCCAACGCGAAACCAGAGGAATTTATTTCTGGTGATGGAAATTCGTTTCTCGATACAATGTGGTTCGGATCCCACAATAAGCTGTAGGTCCCGTTGCTAGGTAACCAATTGGTTCCTAGTCATGTAAAAATATTTAATCCTTTGGGCCAGCCCTAGGAGAGCTGTTAATCAGCTCAGTGGGCTGGTAAAACTAAGATATACTTAACTTTTTTTGGTGTGTACTTCTGCACCTAGTCCGAGAGGATCTGCCTTTAGAACCGGGACCATCTCGGGCTCTCGTTTGCGAGATGAGCACGCAGCTAGAGTCGGTGACGCTGAGTCTGCTCACCATCACTATTGGAGCATGGTGCGGAGGGAAGGGGTGAATCGCTCAGATGATGCACACCTGGTTGATGATCGCTCACTTCCCAGGGGTGACATGATGGTCCCGCGGGACCTTGCATGCTGGGAGACCGGTAGGAGGTCCCTCGTTCAGTCTTCTCAAGAGGTTTTGGCCTCTTTAGGGACTGTGATGCGTCGTGAGGATGGTACCCGCTCTTGTCACACAGGTGAACGTTATTCTTCGCCCAATCGTCGTTCATGCAGCCCTTCTCCTGACGTGCAAGAGCATCATTACCGATCTCGGGGGAGTGTTACTTCACAGGGAGAACACTCTTCTAGACCTGCAAGCCATTCATCACCACAGGTTGGTGATTGTTTGCGGCCCATTTCACCTGCTAGTTCAGCTAGCAGACCGAGGGGGAACATCAGATCTTCTTCACCTGTCCCTTCAATTTCCTTGGGATACTCCGGGAGGGGTGAGGCGACCAGGGGGAACCGTAGGGAGTGTTCTCCTCATGGTTCGGCCATGAGAGCATACGTTCCCGGCAGGGTTTTAGGACCCGAGAGGTTGGTACGCTCAAGTCGTTCTTAGGAGATCATTGGGGGTCTGTTGAGGCTCTTCCTTCTGAGGGAAGAGGATCAAGGGAGGGACTCATCCTGGAGGGCCTTGATGGTCCTTCTCCCCAGGATGCAGTCACTCGCGAGATTGAGAGGTCTTTTGCAGAGGTCATCGCGCTGATCCGTCATGACAGTGACCTAGGGGAAGGATCGAGGGTAACTCCCTCTGACTGCCTTTCGCAGTTGGAGTCGTTCTGGGGTCCTAAGGAGCCCAGAGCTTCTGTGGAGTTACCTTGGTCTTCCTTGTCTGAAGGAGTGTTGGACCAGGTGAATAATCTTGTCTCGGGACAAGAGAATTCACTTAGGGCCAACAGATCAGACAAGCTGCTTCCCCCTCCTCTACCTTGACTGAGGCGATCCTACTTGCCCTCGGTAAACCCTTTGCATACCAAACAGGTTGATCCAGAGCTAGTACAGCTAATTCCCGGCTTGCCTCTGCAGCAGCACCTTTCAGTGAACCTGTGGTTTGTGGAGCATGAGGCAACGGCCTTGGAAGCTACCGCTATGGCAGCTTTCCAGGCTGTCTCCTAGCTGAATATGTGGTCCCCCACCGTATCCGAAGTTGCTGTTTCTTCGGGACCGATAGTTACTGGGGAAGACTCGGCTTTTGGGAGACTATGTCAGTCTGGAGGTAGGGCTTTTTCCTACCTGGCCCACCAGATGGCAAACCTGTGGACCAACCTGGTTCTTAGGAGGAGGGACACTGTCCTAACTCGTATAGCCAGGTCTGCAGTCTCAGAGTCGGCATTGGGTCTAAGGAACAGACCGTTGCTGGGTTCCTCCTCTCTCTTCCCTGGAGAGATGGTGGATGCTGCGGTAGACAAGCATAGAGCTGAAGACAGCGACTATCTTGTCCAGCAGGCAGTTGCTAAGACATCCTGGCTGTCTAGTGCAACTGCAGCTAGGCTCTCGAGCCAAGCTAGCTCTTCCTCCTCCCCCAAGAAGACTCCTCCTTTGAAGGGGGCATGAGGAAAGAGC
The DNA here is from genome assembly GCF_015104395.2 of Macrobrachium nipponense. Taxonomy (NCBI): domain Eukaryota; kingdom Metazoa; phylum Arthropoda; class Malacostraca; order Decapoda; family Palaemonidae; genus Macrobrachium; species Macrobrachium nipponense. Next base: position 118,253,094 of record NC_087201.1, read on the forward strand.
CAGCCTTCTTTCTTTGCTCCGAAAGTGGAACAACACCCCACCTTTCAATAACCCTTCTCTCGCCAGAATGAAGGTAAGCAAAAGAAGAAAAGAGGGAAACGCTAGGGATAGTGTTCCCACTCAGCTGCTGCCATCAGTGGAGAGGTGCCTGGCGAGCCATTGGGAAACATGGCAGCGCTATGGAGGCGAGACCTGGATGGTAGATATCCTTCAGGAGGGATATCTCCTGCCCTTCAAGTTGAGGCCATCCCTCACCGACAAGGATCTGGCACTCAAGGAAGAAGTACTATCAATGCTGAGCAAGGGAGCTGTGGAAGTCGTACGAGATTCGTCACCAGGGTTCTACAGCCGACTTTTCCAGGTGGAAAAGGCTACAGGGGGCTGGAGACCAGTGATAGATCTCTCTCCCTTGAAATGATTCGTTCGCCAGACTCGGTTCACAATGGGGACGGCATGTTCTGTGCTCACCTCTATCAGGGAGAACGACTTCATGCTTTCGATGGACCTGAAGGATGTGTATTATTATTATTATTATTTTTTTTTTTGCTCTATCACAGTCCTCCAATTCGACTGGGTGGTATTTATAGTGTGGGGTTCCGGGTTGCATCCTGCCTCCTTAGGAGTCCATCACTGTTCTTACTATGTGTGCCGTTTCTAGGATCATACTCTTCTGCATGAGTCCTGGAGCTACTTCAGCGTCTAGTTTTTCTAGATTCCTTTTCAGGGATCTTGGGATTGTGCCTAGTGCTCCTATGATTATGGGTACGATTTCCACTGGCATATCCCATATCCTTCTTATTTCTATTTTCAGATCTTGATACTTATCCATTTTTTCCCTCTCTTTCTCTTCAACTCTGGTGTCCCATGGTATTGGGACATCAATGAGTGATACTTTCTTCTTGACTTTGTCAATCAACGTCATGTCTGGTCTATTTGCACGTATCACCCTATCCGTTCTGATACCATAGTCCCAGAGGATCTTTGCCTGATCGTTTTCTATCACTCCCTCAGGTTGGTGCTCGTACCACTTATTACTGCAAGGTAGCTGATGTTTCTTGCACATTATTATTATTATTATTATTATTTTGGTAGAAGACCCTCTTTTAGGCAAATTCTGTTAAAAAGGATGGCAGAATTAAGCGAGTTGATTTTATATATTGTTTTTTCTATTTTCCTTACAATTCGCTTCTCAGGCTCAGCGATGTTTTTGAGTAACTGGCCAATATTCATATTGGGAATTTTCAAAAATTGTAAATGCTGAAGGAATCTTTTATTAGGACAGGATATCAGGTCCAGGTCAAGCAGGGGTCGTTGTCAGTGCCGGTATTATTCCGTAAGCATAGTTCAGTTCGGGCCAGGGTCGTCTTTGGATTAAGGGCTGGTGTTGGTGCTGGTATAGCTGGTATTACGTGACGTTTCGACCTTCTCGTAGGTCATCTTCGGACGAGTCGATTGAAGAGAATGTAGCAAGAAAATTTGCGGAACGGTATTTATAGCGGCACGGACCTAGAGTTGCATTCTCATTGGTCGGGCCGGTCTTGGGCGAAGCCGTGGATCTCTCCTCGAAGATCTCGGGGATTCTCTTGTGCGAGCGCCACAGTGGTGTGCCTGGGGATGAACGTCAGGAATTCCGTCTGTAGCAGGAATCGTATCATCCTGTGGGGGCTCCTGATTATCTGGCATTGTCGGGGGGTCGCTCGCTGCTCTCCGGGCGGTGGTGGGAAGGAGAAACGTTTCTTGAGTTATATTTAAGTTTGGTTTCTCCTTACCTATATGAAGGGCTTCTAGGAGGCGCAGACGTCGGGGATCTGTTGTCTGATCTATTATTATGATATTAGGGATAATATCATTTCTTTTTATCCGTTTGTTATGAGCAGTCCTGGCGTGGTTGAATATGGCTCCTTCTTGGGCGTGGCAGGAGATTCGCTTGGAGAAACGCATGGAGGTCATACCGACGTATTTGCCGAGGCATCCTCGGACGGGGCATGTGTAGTGTAACGGTAGACCACACTCGTCTTCTTCAAGGGATCCTGCAGGGACGCCAAAGGGTTGTTTCTCATCACCAGGCTGCTCGTCTTCTTCGTTTTATAATATATCATTATTTTAATATTTCTGTCTGGGTCGGCGGGGCTGACGTTTTCCTCGATGATCTTTTTGAGGGCTTGTTCGTCCTCCTTGTACCTCCGGTGGAAGTGCCCCTTGTAGAAAAGCTTGATGGGCTCTGCAACGTCGGGGCGGGGTTCCTGGTGGTACCAGGCATCCATACTTTTCCTTATTGACTCATCAACAGCACGATGGTGGTGTCCGTTGTCGACGAGGACCTGGGCGGCACGCTCCAACTCACTGTGTGTGTCATTCCAGGAGGAGCAGTGTGAGAGGGCCCTCCTGACGAAGGCGCTGATGGTGGAGCGCTTATACCTCTCAGGGCACTCACTCTCACCGTTCATGCACATTCCCAGGTTCGTCGGCTTCGTGTACACCCTCGTGCTGAATTCGGAATCTCGCTGTTCGACAAGGACGTCAAGGAAGGGGAGGCGGCGATCTTGGCAATGTTCAATCGTGAACGTGAGGCAGCTGTGGTCGTGGAATGCATGTCGCAGCTGCTCTATCTCATCCTGGGAGTCGGCGCAGACGAAGGTGTCATCGATGTAGCGCACGTACATCCTCGGTTTCCTGGAAATCTGGAAGACCCTCTCTTCGACGGTACCCATATAGAAAGGCGATTCGAAAAGGACCCCAAGGGGAGATCCCATTGCCACGCCGTCGATCTGGGTGAACATATAGTTGCGGTGATCAGCAAAAGGGGCCTTCTTAGTGCAGATTTCCAGCAGGGCTCGAAGGGCATGCTCTGGGATGTTTAAGGATGGAGTGTCGGGGTCCCTGTAAACTCTGTCCAAAATCATTTGTATGGTCTCGTCAACGGGGACGTTGGTAAACAGGGACTCTACATCCATCGAAGCGATGCATCCTCCGGGGGGCGTTGCTTGTAGGGCGTCCAAGAACTCGGCTGACGACTTCAGGCTGTGCCTATCTGGGACGTACGGGGTTAAGATGGTGTTAAGTTTCTTGGCCAACAGGTACGTAGGGGCAGGGATCTGGCTGATTATGGGGCGAAGGGGGTTCCCTTGTTTATGGGTCTTAACATTCCCATAGATGTAGCCTAAGTCATGGTCACCCGTTATGGGTGGCAAATGCAGGGCGTTCGAAGGTCGGCGTTGGACCGTTTCAATAATCCGGTTGGCCTCTCGCTTGATGTCGTCGACGGGGTTCTTGGTGATTCTGCGGAATTTCGTGGAGTCCGCCAGGATTTCTTCAATCTTCCGGCGGTATTCCTCAGTCTGGATAAGGACGAAAGCAGCAGTTTTATCGGCCCTGCGTACTGTGACGTCCTCACGCTTCCTTAACTGCTTTGCTGCTTCCCTCAGGTCACGGCTGATGATACCACTGCGGTAGTCTCCACGGTCGGTGAGGGCCTCGGCAAGCAGAAGGGGCTGAAGGGCGTCAGTCGTCCGCAAGTTCCCAAGGTCCTCTTGCTTCTGGATACCGTCGAGGAGATATTCAATTTCCAAGCGTTTATCCATCGGCCTCGGCTGCGTGATGAAGTGGCAGTTGAGGCCCATCCACAGGATCTTGTCTTCGTCAGGTGTTGGGACGTGACTTGTGAGGTTGATGTACTCGTCACGTCCTTGTGGGAGGCGTATCTTACCTCCGTTGAGGGCGACGAGTTTCTTGGTAATGGTCCTGTTCTTCTTCTCAGCATCTTTTTCCTCCAGGCGGCGAAGGCAGTCGATGATGTATTCGTGTTGTCCACGCCCTTGGGGGTTGTCTATTGCAAATACGTCGGTATGACCTCCATGCGTTTCTCCAAGCGAATCTCCTGCCACGCCCAAGAAGGAGATTCGCATTTATAATTTTTGAAAATTCCCAATATGAATATTGGCCAGTTACTCAAAAACATCGCTGAGCCTGAGAAGCGAATTGTAAGGAAAATAGAAAAAAACAATATATAAAATCAACTCGCTTAATTCTGCCATCCTTTTTAACAGTATTATTATTATTATTATTATTTTTTTTTTTTTTTTTTTTTTTTTTTTTTTTTTTTTTTTTGCTCTATCACAGTCCTCCAATTCGACTGGGTGGTATTTATAGTGTGGGGCTCCGGGTTGCATCCTGCCTCCTTAGGAGTCCATCACTTTTCTTACTATGTGTGCCGTTTCTAGGATCACACTTTTCTGCATGAGTCCTGGAGCTACTTCAGCCTCTAGTTTTTCTAGGTTCCTTTTCAGGGATCTTGGGATCGTGCCTAGTGCTCCTATGATTATGGGTACGATTTCCACTGGCATATCCCATATCCTTCTTATTTCTATTTTCAGATCTTGATACTTATCCATTTTTTCCCTCTCTTTCTCTTCAACTCTGGTGTCCCATGGTATTGCGACATCAATGAGTGATACTTTCTTCTTGACTTTGTCAATCAATGTCAAGTCTGGTCTGTTTGCACGTATCACCCTATCCGTTCTGATACCATAGTCCCAGAGGATCTTTGCCTGATCGTTTTCTATCACTCCTTCAGGTTGGTGTTCGTACCACTTATTACTGCAAGGTAGCTGATGTTTCTTGCACAGGCTCCAGTGGAGGGCTTTTGCCACTGAATCATGCCTCTTTTTGTACTGGTTCTGTGAAAGTGCCGGGCATTCACTTGCTATGTGGTTTATGGTTTCATTTTTCATATTGCACTTCCTACATATGGGAGAGATGTTATTTCCGTCTATCGTTCTTTGAACATATCTGGTTCTTAGGGCCTGATCTTGTGCCGCTGTTATCATTCCTTCAGTTTCCTTCTTTAGCTCTCCCCTCTGTAGCCATTGCCAATTGTCATCGCTGGCTAGTTCTTTAGTCTGTCTCATGTATTGTCCGTGCATTGGTTTGTTGTGCCAGTCCTCTGTTCTGTCTGTCTTTCTCCTATCTCTGTATATTTCTGGGTCTTCGTCTACTTTTATTAGTCCTTCTTCCCATGCACTCTTTAGCCACTCGTCTTCACTGGTTTTCAGATATTGCCCCAGTGCTCAGTTCTCGATGTTGTCGCAGTCCTCTATACTTAGTAGTCCTCTCCCTCCTTCCTTTCGTGTTATGTATAGTCTGTCCGTATTTGCTCTTGGGTGTATTGCTTTGTGTATTGTCATATGTTTCCTGGTTTTCTGATCTATGCTGCGGAGTTCTGCCTTCGTCCATTCGACTATTCCTGCGCTGTATCTGATTACTGGCTTTTATCATATTTCCGGCGTTGAGTTTTGACTTGAGTATCGTCTTGAGTCTCTGCATATATTCTTTCTGATCCTGATCGTCCTTCATCTCTTGGTGTTTTATATTCCCTCCTTCCATTATTCCCAGGTATTTGTATCCTGTCTCATCTATGTGTTTGATGTTGCTCCCATCTGGTAGCTTTATCCCTTCAGTTCTCGTACTTTGCCTTTTTGTATGTTGACTAAGGCGCATTTTTCTATTCCAAACTCCATCCTGATGTCCCCAGATACAATCCTTACAGTCTGGATTAGGGTATCTATTTCCTTGATGGTCTTACCATACAGCTTGATGTCGTCCACGAACATCAGATGGTTGATTCTGTTGCCTCTTTTCTTGAGTTGGTACCCGGCATCCATCTTCTGTAGTACTTTTGTCATGGGAATCATGGCTACTACGAAGAGTAGTGGGGACAGTGAGTCGCCCTGGAAGATCCCTCTCCTGATGTTAACCTCTGCTAGTCTTATTCCAGAGCTTGTAAGTATTGTATTCCAGTTGCGCATTGTATTTTTGAGGAAGCTGATGGTGTTTCCCTCTGCCCCCTATATTTTCAGGCATTCTATTAGCCATGTGTGTGGTATCATGTCGAAGGCTTTCTTATAGTCTATCCATGCCATGCTTAGGTTGGTTTTCCTTCTCCTACTGTTCTTCATTACCATTTTGTCTATCAGGAGCTGGTCTTTTGTGCCCCTACACTTCCTTCTGCAGCCTTTCTGTTGGTGGGGGATGGTGTTTGTCTCCTCTAGGTAGTTGTATAGTCTTTCACTGATGATACCTGTTAGTAACTTCCACATTATTGGTAGGCAGGTGATAGGCCTGTAGTTACTGGCTATATTTCCCTTACTCTTGTCTTTTTGTACTAAGGATGTTCTTCTTGTGGTCATCCATTTGGGTGCATGGTGATTTGAGATACAATGCTGGAGTTGTTCTGCTATTCGTGGGTGTAGGGCCTTGAAGTTTTTGAGCCAGTATCCATGGACTTCATCAGGACCTGGGGCTTTCCAGTTTGGGATTTTCTTTAGTTGGTGTCTGACTGTGTCTGTCGTGATCTCTGTGAATCTTTGTTTTATTCTCCCTGTTTCTTCTTCCTTGACTTCCTGGAGCCATGTTGCATGTTTGTTGTGTGATACCGGATTGCTCCATATGTTTTCCCAGAGTCTCTTACTTGGTTCGGCTTCAGGAATTTTGGTGGTTGTCTTCCCCTCTTAGTTGGCTGTATAGTCTTTTCTGGTTGGTTCCGAATAGTTTGTTCTGTTGGTATCCCTTATTCCTGTTCATGTACCATTGGATCTTATGTGCTTTGACCTTAAGCCTCTGTTTTACATCTTCTATTGTGTTGTTTAGTCCCCTCTCTTGTACTTTGTATTTCTCGTTGAGTTCCTCCCTTGTTTTCTTGCTTCTTAGCCTTTTTTCTGCCATCTCTTTCAGTTTACTCAAGTCAGATCTCATCACCATGATTTGCTTTTCCAGGCGCCTTTTCCAAGGAGGTTGCTGTTTTGGTTTCTGTTGGGTTGGTTGTGCTGGTGGTGTTGGTGTTCGAATCCCCATCAGTTCTGCTACTAATCTTGCTCCTGCATATGTCAAGTTATTTGTTTCTGTGATACTGGTGGTGAGTATTATGCCCATTATTTCATTGACCTCACTCGTTTTCTCCCTTAATTTCTTGGTGTTGTAGGCTTTCATGGAGGGGATCATTGTTCTCTCTGTATCTGGCTCCATCCATTGTCTAATCTTTTCTACCCATTCCGTCCTCTCTGTTACTTCGTCGGTGTTTCTTTGGTGTCGTTGTTTGATACCTCATCCTCCCTGTCGTCTTCTGTGGCATCGTCTCTCAGTTCGTCTTCGTGTAATTCGTTGTCGTGTGACATTTCCCTTTCCAGTTCTTCTCTTTCTGTTGGGGAGAGCCAGTTCTTTTTCTTTATGTTCCTTACTTGGTCTGCCAGCCTCTGCTCTGTTTGGGGGGTGATATTCCTCTCATTCCAGATGTTGACCAATCTTCTTCTATATCCTCTCTCCGTCGGGTTGCTTCTGATGTAGCATCTCCATATTTCCTTATTTTCTTCTCTTGTCCATTTTCTTCCTTTTGCCTCTGTAGCTCCAATCTCAGGCTGTTGATTACTGTCGTTGTGGTGATCAGTTGCTGGATGACGACCTCCAAGTACCTGACCGTCTTCCCCTTTAATTGGGTTGAATACCTGGTTGCCGGACGAAGCTCCTCTGTTGCCAGAGGTTCCATTTATGTCGTCGTTTATTCCTTCATTTCTTTCCATCATTGCTGAGTTTTGCTATTTAACCCATAGCTGGACCCTACCCCATCAGGGATAGGTACTCATTTACAGCTGAGTAGACTGAGGAAATTATGGTAAAGATCCTTTCCCAAGGAATCAACGCCGAGGAGAGCGGTCACCCATCCAACGACTGACCAGCCCCAATGTTGCTTAACTTGACTTAAGTCTATTGACGACCTAACCTACTCCTCCACGGCGCCACATATTATTATTATTATTATATTATTATTATTATTATTATTATTATTATTTAACTGAAAATATCAATAAACAAATTACATACTAGTACCATAAGAGAGAGAGAGAGAGAGAGAGAGATTGCAAGGAGGTTTGCCTTCTGTCACCGAGACTTGAAACTGCTGCTCTTCCACTCATATTGCCACAGCATCTATGTGTGTTCCCTGTGGACGAACCACACCAGGGAGACTATGAGATGTAACACTGTTATTCATAATGACATTTTGAGACATCTCACAAACACTCCTCACTTCCACTCTGCCACACAGATGTTCACAGAAAACCACCTGGACAATTTAAAAATCATTGTAAGGCGAACAATGTCCAGTCTGATCACCCAACTGCGAAACAGCAGCAATACGCTCATGCAAAGTATCGTAAGTAGTGAGGCAAAAAGATCTAAATTGTGGGGTAGATGGGAAAATGAGGTGTTTGCTTCCTAAATGACTTAATCTCTGTTTTTGCAAAATGTCATCTGCAGAATCTGTCACTATGATTGTATTGCTATGATTATTGTCATTACCTATTGGTATTTTCCTTTTTTCATTATTACTGTGATTATAATCAATATAGTTTTTACATTCTAATTTTAACTATTCTCAATCTTAGTATGGGTATGACCATTATTTTGATTACCTTTTATACTACCTTAGCAAATATGGATATTGCCTATTAATCTTTGGTTTTCTTTTTTTATCATGTTATCTTATGTATCTAGACTATGTTATTGTCTATTCTTTGTATATTCCACGAATATGGCCTAGAGTTGAAAATAAAAATTATTATTAAAAATTATTTCTTCTCTCAGAAATGTTAATTTATGTACTGTAATGTACATTTAACGCTTCCAGCGAAACAGAGGGAGAGAGTTACATATCTTGTGTGGCAAGAGAGAGAGAGAGAGAGAGAGAGAGAGAGAGAGAGAGAGAGAGAGAGAGAGAGAGAGAGAGAGAGATCCTTATTTAAAAGAGTGAAATGGATAGATTCTTGTATTTCTTTAGAATAATATCACATAAATTTCATAATTACAGGTATATTATTATTATGTTATTATTTGAAAGTATAAATAAACATTTAACATGTACTATAAAAATTATCTCGTCTCAGTAACAGAGAGAGAGAGAGAGAGAGAGAGAGAGAGAGAGAGAGAAATGAATTACATGATCACTCAGTGGCAACAACACAACAGCTCCTCCCCCTCCTGTCACATTACTTGATATATTTGACAGCTTTAGTACCTGGAGTTAGAAAGAGAAGACTGGGATTTCCTTCTTTCTTACATAATTTTTTAAAAATTATAAACTAAAATCATTAGTAAATCATTTTTGTATCATAAAAATGTATTTAGTCAAGAAACCAACATCAATATACACAAATTAGCGATTATTTTCTTCAGAAAACCCCGCGAATAGGCGAATTTCCCACAAATAATGGGTTGATATGGTCCAGAGAGAAATCTGTGAATCCATGAGTCCGCGAATTCGGGATCCCCACTGTACTTGTATATTTGTCATCTTGCTTCTGACTGTAAGTTCTTGTTTGCTGTTCATAAGAGGCTACGCTTGCCTCCCGCTTATGAATTGCTCTAGAGGTCTGGCCATTGGTCTTGCAGTTCTCATACTCTGATCAATTGGACAGAGGTCAGTTTCCCCCTCTTGCTCTTACGACCAGGACGGGAACCTTGGTTGGGTGAACACCAGTCTGTTCACATGACTATCAGATTCCTCCCACCAATCAGTGAGTCTTCCTTATGTAAATGACTCTGTCAGATTCCTCCCACTAATCAGTGAGTCTTCCTTATGTAAAGGGCGGAGGGTTTGTATTACGTGTAGGAACAAATCACCATTTTTAAAGTAAATTGTATTTTTCCTAACTATACAAACCTGAGGTCCGTTACATATAGTATGCCCACCTCATGCCACTCCTAAATCTGTTCCTAGGCCTAAAGCAAAGTGGAATGATTATATCTAGTCGGGCGGGACTCACGACTATCGGACAAGCAGTTACTGCCTAACTACCTTTTTGTTATTCTTTTACGACCAATTCCAGCCTACGCTCAAAGTAATTTCTTATGTAAAGGACCTCAGGTTTGTATAGTTGAAAAATACAATTTACTTGAAAAATTGTGATTTTGTAAGGCACTTAGTGAGTGATCTCTTGTTATGGGGACATATTTATCTAAGAATTTATTTGTATACTGTATTGAGCTCACTGCACTTTTTTTCCAGCATTTAGTATAAGTAGTACTGTAATTTTCTCTTAATTACAGAGTGAGACACAAGATAGTGATGGTATGGAAGTATTTGAAGATGCACCTAGTGAACAGGAAGGAGAAGCAGAAAAACCTGCAAAATCCAAAGATAAGAGGCAGAATTGGGGTTTACCAAAAGTGGTGAGGTAGATTTGTCTAATTCTTTGTTCTATTTTCCAATCTGAGAAGATAAATCTCGAGTGTAACAGCATTAGCATTCATCATTCCATTATTTATTTCTTACTAGCAGACCAACCCTTCACTGTCCAGGAAAACTGAATGAGTACTGATAAACTCTCCTCCCCAACCCCCTCTACTCTCTCTCTCTCTCACTCACCCTCACTCTCACTCTCCCGGTAAGGTTGTTGCTTCATTTACATTGCCCAGCATTTTTGACATTTTATATTACCAATTCTCACAACTATTCTTATTGGGGCTGAACTTGGACTTGAAGGGCACTGGGAGTGTCTCTGTTCATCCCAGCAATCTCAAAAACTATGGATTAGACACTAATGTCTGTCATTTTTTTTTTTTTTTTTTACATGTCACCACCACCACACCCCTTCCCACCCCCCCTTCTTACTGGGCCTGTTCAGTGAATTAAAGGGCAGCATCACTATTCATCTCAGTGGGCTTGAAAAAGGACAAATTTTCTAAGACAATTTGTATTTTTCATGGCTACAAACCTTCGGTCTTAATAACATGATAATTTCTAGCGCCTAGCTAGATCTGGTTAAAAAGGAAATGAAAGCAAGGATTTTTGTGACATCTGGCAATGCATGCGTAGCTTGGGTGAGGAGTGGTCAAGGACCATGCCGCTATGCCAGTCTTTCATTGACCGCCTGGGTGAGAATCGTGTTAACCTCTCCTGGCCTTTCCCAGTTCATTGCCCGTTTCGCCTGTGTTGTTTAGTGTGTGTATGTGTGTTTGGCTGATATTATGGCTTCTTCTGCTCCTTCTCGGCATCAACGTATGTGCCGCAGAGTTCCACGTTTTACATCACCCCCTTCCCACCCCTTATCATCCCCTTTCCTATCGGGGCTGAACACGGACTTAAATGGCATCAGGAGTGTCTCTAGTCATCTCATTGACCTAGAAAACTATGGATTAGACACTAATATCTGTCTGGTCAGGTTATTTTTATATGCCACCTCATCCCTACCCCTTTCCACCCCCTCCTTATCGGAGCTGAACTTGGACTTGAAGGGCATCGAGGGTGTCACTACTCTTCTCAGCGACCTCAGAAACTATGGATTAGGCACTAATATCTGTCGTTTTCGGTTATTTTTATATGTCACCCCCTTTTCACCCTCCCTCCCTATTGGGGCTGAACTTGGACTTGAAGGACATTGGGAGTGTCACTGTTCATCTCAGCAACCTTGAAAACTGTGGATTAGACACTACTATCTATAGTTTCCGTTATTTTTACATGTCACCCCCTCCTACCCCTTTTCACCCCCCCTCCCTATAGGGGCTGAACTATTCATTTCAGTGACCTTGTAAACTATGGGTTTGACACTAATATCTGTCATTTTTGGTTATTTTTACATAACTCCATCCCACCCCTATTCACCATGCTCCCTATTGGGGCTGAACTTGGACTTGAAGGCATCGGGAGTGTCATTATTAATCTCAGCAACCTCAAAAACTATGGATCAGAAACTAATATCTGTCACACTTATAAAATTTTAGGTTACACCTGTATTCACTTAACAGGATATGAAATTCACAAGGTGTGAAATCGTACCACAACCGTAAACTAGTGTGTGACACTTCAGAAAAAAACTTACATTTAATACATAACTCGTTAGACAGAAATTACACCTGAACCTCTGTAATACAAAAATATATGAATAACACTCACGCTTAAATAATCACTAAACAAATCCCAAGTATGCAACTAATAAAAGAAACCAACACATTCAAACAAAATGAAGGGGGTCCAGAAAGGAGTAGAAAGGCAAAAAGAAAGAATATCCTAACCAATACACACTAATATTCCTAGTAACTTCTCCGTATGTTTTAAAATTAATTCTCCTCTTGCAGTGCAGACCTCAGGTTCTGGTAGATGGACGGTTGCAACCTCCTGGCATGCTTGGAGAAACTTGGGACCAGTACCAATTGCTCTTCGGCCAGTTGGGTGCTACAATGCTACCTGTCCTGTGAAAGATCTGAGTTTGAGCAGAACTTTCATCAAGAGGTTTATTGGCGGAAATAGGTAAATCTGCCAATTGTTCCGGTCTATGGACATCGCATCTGTGGCTTGAGCTAGAGTATCCAGATTGGGAGCCACATAACACGGAAGTTTGTGATTGGACTCCATGGCGAACAGGTCTACCTGAAGGCCCTGGATTTGTTGGCAAATCCAATGGAATGATTTTGTGTCCAAGGACCACTCCGACTCCAGCGGAGTTGTTCTGGATAGTGAGTCTGCAATGACATTCCGTACTTCTGCCAGGTGAGTAGCTGACAGGTGCCAATGATTTTTTGTTGCTAACGAAAATATCGCAATCATTACATGATTTATTTTGCTCGACTTGGAGCCCCCTCTGTTTATGCAATGAACTATCACTGCGCTGTCCAAGACTAGTCTTACATGAATGTTCTTGACTGGAGCTAGTCGTTTCAAGGTCAGAAAAATGGCCATTGCCTCTAGGACGTTGATGTGGAACTGGCGGAATGTTTTCAACCACGTTCCTTGAACCTTCTTGTACTGGGAGTAGCCCCCCCAACCGCTCAGAGAGGCGTCTGTGTGGACTATCATAGACGGCGGGGGAAATTGTAGCAGCACTGATTTGGAGAGACTCCGGACTTCCGTCCATGGACGGAGTCTTTTCTTTGATATCGGCGGAATCGAGGAGATTTTGTCTCTGAACTTGTTGTTGGCTCGTTTCCGCCAGACCCGATTGATATCCTTCAGTCTGGCCTTCAACAGAACATCTGTTATTGAGGCAAACTGAAGAGAACCTAGAATTCTCTCTTGGGTATGACGAGAAGCCCATTTGTTCTTGAGGAATTGTCTCGTAGCTTTCTCTATCTCTCTGCACTTTTTTAGCGGGAGAGATAGTTTGTGTGTGGTTAGGTCCCATGGAATTCCCAACCATTGAAAGCGAGACGCCGGAATGAGACGGGACTTTTCCTTGTTTATCTGGAAACCCAGATATTCTAGGAATTCTATTACTTTGGCTGTTGCCTTGCGACATTCCTCGTAGTTGGTTGCCCAAATAAGCCAGTCGTTTAGGTAAGCTACTAACATTACCCCCTGAGCTCTTAGTTCTTGAACTACTGTCTCTCTTAGTTTGGTGAATATTCTGGGCGCTATGTTGAGCCTGAATGGCATGACTGAATGAGTAAGCTTGTTTTCCTAGTTTGAAGCCTAGGTATGGAGAGAAGTTTCTTGCCATCAGTACACGATAGTAAGCGTCTGTAAGATCGATAGAGGTGGTGACGACCCCACGGGGAAGTAAGGTCCGCACCTGCGAGACGGTCAGCATGCGGAACTTGTCGCATTGAATGTATGAGTTGAGACGGGACAGGTCCAGAATCACTCTTCGTTTGTCCGAGTCCTTCTTCGGTACACTGAACAGACGTCCTTGAAATTTCAGGCGACTGACTTTCTTTATTGCCTTCTTTTGAAGATCTTTGGCATAGTCTAGCAGGTCTGTTGTTGGAATCTGGTGAAAACTGACTGGTGAAGGAGGCCCTTTCTTCCATTTCCACCCCAGACCTTTCGATACAATACTTTGGGCCCATGAACTGAAGGTCCAATGGTCCCGGGAGAGATACAGTCTCTTGCCCACTTGCAGAGCCTCACTGACTGGTTGAGGTCTTATTTCCTCTGCCTCCTCTGAAGCCTCTTCCTCTAGAGCCAGCTCTCTGTCGGAAGGCACCTCTGGCTCTGCTACTCCTTGTGTGCCTATTGAAGCCTCGAAATGCCCCTTGTGATTCAAAGGAGGCGTTGAAAGCTGGGGAAGTTACAAGGGCGGCCGAACTCGAACGCTGTTGAGTCGGTTGACTCTGTAGCAGAACAAACTGTTGTTGCGGCTGTGCCTTAGATGTCGAAGGCTTGTTGATCTGGGAGACAGGAACTGCTTGCACTACTGTCTGAGGCTGAGAGGACTGGAAAGGCTGGTACTTCCTAGGCCTCTTCCTACCTTTGGATTGTGGTCCGGGGGTCTCAAACTTCCTTTTGAAGGGAAGTTCCCAACGGACACGAAGGTTCTGGTTAGCTCTAGCTGCCTCGCTGAGGACGCTGTTAACCATGTCCTCAGGAAAGAGATTGGCACCCCAGATTGATGCCTTTATGAGCCTGTTCGGCTCATGCCTGATGGAAGCATTAGCAAAGACATGCTTCCTGCAGGCTCGTCTAGCCACTATAAAGTCATACAGGTCCGATTGAAAAGCCTGTAATAGTGACTTTGTCAGGACCCAGAATAGAGGCTCATCTGCAAAGACCGTAGCTGTCAACTCTGCAGTGGTGACTGAGTTAATTGACCTGCTCAGCCTGCATCTTGCTTCGAATTCCGCCTTAACCATGGGGTCCTGAATTCTAGGCAAACGTTCACTGAATTGTGTGGAGGCACACTCCGGGTCGAGTTTGCCCACCGTGAACGTTGCCGGAGCGCCAGCCCAACACTTTAGATCTCCGGGAAAGAGCAAAGAGGTAGCCTCCGTCTCTTTTAGCTGAGGCATAGGTTTTTCCTCCATTCCGGCTTGTAGTGTCAATTCTGCAATCTTTGATGTGCAAGGAGTCGGAACGTCATTCGGCGCTACAAACATGGTATAGCAACCTTTGTGGGGTGTCAACTTGGTGTTGACACACTCCCATTCTGTAAGGGTGCGGACCCATGCAGACTGAGCCTGGTCCCTATGGTAGATAACCATCTCTTTCGGGACTTTGTCTACCCTGACCAGCGCTTCCTCGGCTAGTCTAGCGTAGCCCGGGAAGGGAAATTGTAGGCCCGCCGGGAAGAACTCATAGTCTTCCACCAGTCGGGTTCCGCAATCTTCAATGGTAAGCTTGCCCTCTGAGAACGGGGCATGCAGAGCCAACCGCCTCAGGTTGCTGTTTTTGAATGGCGGAAGCCGCGTCCGGCACCGCAAAGGACTGCAATGTGTTTCCGGAATGGAGGAATCCGGTCACCAATTCCTCCTGGGCCTGTAACCTCTGGGTCAGAGACATGATGGACTAACCCGAAGTCTCTAGACCTGAGGCGAGTTGAGTGGACATCGATTCGAGTCTTGAGTCCACTACTTCACTCATCTTCCGCATAAGATTAGCGAAAGCCTCCTGGTCGAAGCCAGACTCTGCCGGTCTGGCTTTGGAAGACTTATCTCTCGACCCCTTGGGTGGGGTAGTAGCTTTAGCCGAGGAAGTTGAAGGCTTGGGAGCCGATGACGACCTGGCGGAGCCTGCTGGGTAAGGCTTGGTTGGTTTACCCACCTTCAGCAGGGATCTCGTCTTCAAGGTTTTGACCTTGGGGATTACTGAGCCCGACCTATTCCAAGTGGGGGTGGACTTCACAGGGAAGCCCTAAAAGGAAGGAGGAGAAGAAGGAGTTGGACTAAAAGGAAGACTACCTGCCTCACTTACCTCCCTACCTACCTCTTGTTCCTCGGTGGCCATAGGCTCTCGGTGCAGGTTGATGGCTGCCACCTCCTCTGTTACAATATCACACAAGCCCTCTTGGTCCTTCGGGTGGGGTTGGGTCTCCTGGTGGATACGCTTGATGATGGGAGCCGCTACTGCCGCAGGTACTGCTGCCGAAACAGGGGCGTTAGGGTAGAGGAGAGTGCACAGCTCCTCTGACAGCGCGTAGGGTTGGCCGGCTGTCACGTTCCTGCCGAACCCCCCTACCCAAGCCTTAAGGGCCGACATAGAGGAGGACTTGAGCGCCAGATTAACCTGTAAGAAATAACCAAATTAGGTTCCCCAATGTCGGGGAATTTTCCCCAACCTAAATGTGTAACAAAAATTTCAGAGTAACAATGAGGCGAGTATGTTACCTACTGACTCGTCTGTTACGATCTTAACAAGATCGTAACACACCGTACAGGCTTCTGGGTGCCAGACCGCGCTTCCCTCCATGTGGATGGCGCAGTTGACATGGGACCAGCAGACCTCATGCCCATACAGCCTGTACAGAACGGCCGGACAACCCTTCTCCTGGCATCGTACCATGTGTAAGTTGAATAGGTAAATGAGTATCGTCAGATAATGCTGCCGGAGTTAATTCCGGCGGTATGAGTACACTTCAACTAGATACTTAAGCAGTTAAAGGCAATATTGGGTATAATTTTCTACTTGCTTGTTATTAACCCTCTTACGCCGAAGCGGTAAAAAAAAATTTTCTCCCGTTTGCTGAAGCTGTTTCAGAGTGAGCGCGGAAGTGGAAAAAATATTTTTTTCAAAAAATCACAGCGTGCTTAGTTTTCAAGATTAAGAGTTCATTTTTGGCTCATTTTTTTGTCATTGGCTAAAGTTTAGTTTGCAACCATCAGAAATGAAAAAAATTATCATTATCATATATAAATAATGCGATATATGATAGCGCAAAAACGAAATTTCATATATATTTGTATTCAAATCGCGCTGTGCGCAAAACGGTTAAAGGTAACAAGTTACTTTTTTTTTCGTTGTAATGTGCACTAAATTGCGATCATTTTGGTAATAACACATTGTAAAATGATAAAAGCAACACAGAGAAAATATTATCACAAAATAATGCATGAATTCGTAACGCGCGGACGTAAACAAATATTTTTTTCAAAAGTTCACCATAAATCTAAATATTGTCCTAGAGACTTCCAATTTCTTTCTAAATGAAGACAAATGATTGAATATTACTATACTGTAAGAGTATTAGCTTACAATTGCAGTTTTCGACCATATCTGACGAGTTAAAGTTGACCGAATGTCGAATTTTTTTATATATATATTTTTTATATGCAATTATTTCGGAAATAAGAAAAGCTAAAACCTTCAAATATTTTTCGTTTCATTTTACATGAAATTGCGCACATTTTGATATATAAAACTCTATGAAATGCCTAATATGAAACGGAGCAAATATTCCAAGAATGGGACGTACGTATTTCGGAGATTTGTGGCGGAGAATCCGCGCGCGGAGGGAAGGAAAGATTTTTTTTTAAATTCACCATAAATCTAAATATTTTGCTAGAGACTTCAAATGTGTTTCAAGATGAAGATAAATGACTGAATATTACTAGACTGTAAGAGTTTTAGCTTACAATTGCGTTTTTCGACCATTTCGGTAGAGTCAAAGTTGACCGAACGTGGTTTTTTTTCTATTTATCGTGATTTATATGCAAATATTTCAAAAATGAGAAAAGCTACAACCTTCAATTATTTTTGGTTGTATTCTACATAAAATTGCGCACATTTTCATATATAAAACTTTATGTAACGGCTAATTTAAAATGGTGCAAACATTACCACAATCGCACGTATGATTGTTTCGGAAGAGTTACCGCGCGGACGTAAAGAAAATGTTATTTTGTTCATGAAACTTACCTGTCAGATATATATATAGCTGTATTTTCTGAAGTCCGACAGAATTTAAAAAACTTCCGACACACGCAGTGGTCGGCCAGGTGGTTAGTACCCATTCCCGCCGCTGGGAGGCGGGTATCAGGAACCATTCCCATTTTCTATTCATAATTTTTCTGTCGCCGGTGCTGGAAACACCTGTTTCCAGTACCTCCGTCTTAGATTTTGGAAACTTCATTGCCGCTAAGTATCCTAATTGTCTTTTAATTTATTTACTTGGATTTGTGGCTAGGCATACGCTATCTTAAATTGATTTGAATTTGATTCATTTTTGCATAAGATATCTGAATCTAGTTAGGCTAGTTTCAGAGGGTGTTGTCTGTAAAGATAGGGTGTGGCTACCGAAAGCTTCGGTAGATCCGCACTTGGTATGCACGAGGGATATGAGTCTTGCTTCTTTGTTGAGATTTGTCATGTAAGGAGTGTGAGACTTTGTCTAATTCCGTAAGGAAGACGTATGATTCGTATGTACGCAATTAATCAGTAAACATGTCTAATTCCGTAAGGAAAACGTATGATTCGTATGTACGCTATTAATCAGTAAACAAAAGTCAGGGTAGTGAACCTGCTAACCTTCCTGTAGACTTTATTTTGCCTAACCCTGTAGTATGGCCTACGGGTTATGAATATGTCTGCGAGAGGTGATCGCTCTCCTTCATTGTTGTGAAGAGTGCTACTTCTGTTTTGTTACTCCTAACCCTGTAATGTTGACTTCGGGCCCTAAACAGTGTCTGTAGAGGTTACTGCCCTTTCTCTAATACTCTTTCGATTCGTATCTTAGAATCGAAAGTGCTTGCTTTAGAGAGCAATAGTGAAGTGGCTAAGTGCAGTGACAGTGCCCCTTGTTTAGTGGAGGGTGCGTCAGATCGGCCTTATTTCGCCTCTAGGCCGGGACCTCTGCTTGACTCCCAGGACCCGGGGAGAGAGCATGTCGAAAGCCGAAGGAGGGTTACGAGGAACCCCCACCGATCTGGCGTGCCTTCGGCAGTTTCTGATGAAAATCCCCAGACTGCCTAAGTGCGTGCACGTGCACGAATCCTGAAGGATTGCTTCTCGTCCTCCGAAGCGTCCTCCCCGCGCAGGGGTTGGAGCTTTCGGAAGGACTCGCGCCCTCTAAATAGAAGCTTTATAGAAGAGGACGCTTCACGTCCTCTCTCTCTCTCGTTATGCGTTCCAGTGAGAAGTAAGAAGGCGAACGTCGCCTGATCACGTGTCCGTCTTTCCACCGAGAAATATGAAAAAGAAGTCTTAGTAGCAGGACGCTTTTGAGAGCGGACGTCCGAGCTTTGTTACTGTGAGAATAAGAAGGCGTTCCCGAGCCCCCTCGTATTCTCACACGATCAACCCTCTCCTGAGACTGTTTCGTGCAGTCTTGATTTCTCTCCGAGATGTATCTCGCTCTTCCCAGAAGGCAGTTTCTCTCGCTTGTTTTGACGCCTGTCAGGAGCGTGATGCTTTTCTGCACGCTTCTTTTGACGCTCGGCTTGGACGGGACGTTCGGATGGACGCCAGGCGCGCGGGTGTACGCCAAGCGCGCACCAGTGGACGCCGAGCGCGCGCCAGTGGACACCGAGCGTGCTCGCTGCTCGCCAGTGGACGCCGAGCGCGCACGCCAGGTGTGTCGCCTGGCTGAACGTTTCTGTTAAACTCTTCAAGCTCTTGTTTACGATTTGGGCCTCAAGAATTTTTACCTCTACCTTCGGTGATACCTTATACCTCACATGCAAAGAATGTGAAGTAAGCAGTGCTTCGGAGGAAGCTTAAAGTGAACAGACAACTTCGTCTTCGAAACCCAGCAAGACCTCGGGTTTAGTGAATTCAAAGAGGGATCTCTGGTCAATTATTTTATATTGCTTTTCGCAAAGGTGGATGGAGTTAAGGAAAGCTCAAGGGAAGATCTCGTTTTCTGTACCGCAGTCAAGACTTTGCGATAAGGCAGTTACGGGTTATGTAAAGGCTCGATGTCCTGCACGTCAGGACTCTTGGCAACGTTCAGTAGGATTCTTGCAAAGGCACTCATCAAAAGGAAAGCGCAAGACAGGACTTTCTTTGCCATACTGCCAATAAATTTTAAGCTTTAGCAGGCATTAGTTGTGATACGGGAGAGGAAGCTGGTTGGAGAGTTTCTTCCTCTTCCCAGGATAATTTTGCAAGCTTTTTAGCACATCTGAAAGGATTTTTCAGATGATAGATTTTGTTAGTTTCTAGTCGGGACTACGCTACCGAATTGAACATCGTCGTTCTACCTGCCGTAAGCCCAGTCTCTTAACAGGATTCTTGCCCCTTCCTCGTTTGAGACAGGAATCGGAAAATAAAATGCTCGACTTCCTGGATTACGTTTTGTCAATTCAGTGACTTTCCCCCATTGACAATATACTATCGTTTTGTCAAGTAAGTGGGTATCCCCTCATTGACAAAATATCTCTTTGTCCCGTAAATGGGTTAGTTCTCATTGACAAACATCTCATTAACTTGATTTTTCGTAAGCGAATAAGCTCTTATTGACAAGATTCGGAAGAGCTCTCATTCGTCATTCGCAGACTCGTACACAGAATAGACTTGTAGACTACGTAATGAACGCTTATGTCCAATAACATGAGAAGCTTGAGCTGTCTGCTTCGATTCTCTAAGTTTTGTTCATGAAACTTGCCTGTCAGATATGTATGTAGCTGTATTTCCGAATTCAGCTATATATATGTCTGCCAGGTAAGTATGAACAAACTTTTTTGTGATATAATATCATATTTTGCCTTGCGTTATTTTACTACTGGTTGGTTCAAGTCATATACGCTTGCTGTAGTTACCTCTTCGGATGGCAACCGAGAGGTCTGTCTATTATTTTAAGGACATTTAATCGTTACTCCCTGCAGCCTTCCAGGAGTTTCCGATTTATCTTTTACCGTTGTATGGTAGTGTTCTGACGACACAAACGCATCTATATATTTAGCGTTTTCTGTTTCGCTTAAATATACCAGCTTGAGAGTCTCTTTCTGCTCAAAAAAATAACGGGACCTATTTCTTCGTAGAATAGGGTAGTTGGCAACCCAGACATAAAGTTAAGAGACGACGTTCGTAAGGCTGCTGGCTGTGCTGTGTCTGTCTCCAGTCCACCGAGCCAGTAACAGATCGTGCGCTGTCATGCGCGGTAGGTTACGTCTTTCTCTCCTGCGGGATTGACTGACTAACTGTATCTCTGTCCTACAATCACGGACTTTAGCCTAAGTTTGAGGGGATTTCTTACGTGAATGAATAAACGTTGCATTCGTTTTGCCTTACTATGTTCAGCAGAGTTATCTCTTAATCCTTTCGGTGCTCGTTACCGCACGGTATAGAACAACGAGTATACCGCAACATTGCACTTTTATATGCTCTCCTGCTTAGCAAAGCGCAGCCTTATTAGGGAAGTAAGCATACTCGGGGAGGAATGGATGAGCTTGCTGGGACCATTTCCTTCCTGAAGAAGTTTGTTTCCTTGAATAGACTGCAATTCAGACCTCCACAGTTTTTTTCCTACCGGAAAACTGAAATATTATTCAAGATCTAGGAATGATTCTGAACATCTCTCGGTGCTTCTATCACCTGAGGTGATAGAAAGAAGGTGCCGGACATCTGGATAGGGTTTCAGATGTCCTGGATCTTAATCTGAAAGAAGTAGAAGCAATTCGGTCGTCCCTCCAGTCCTCGAAACGAGTTTTTGGAACCAGTGGTCCAGATCAACTCTGATATTCCACAGCTCTCTCATATCTTAAGAAGTATCTTCTCTCGGTCCCTGTTCGAGTTTACGAGAAAGATCCTATTATAACAACAGGCGTAGAATGTAACGATCCTCTAGAGGTTCGTTACAGGATTGCAAAAGTCCGTACGAATCGTCTCGATCGACGGCAGCAACTACTGACTTCCGAGTGGAATCTTTCTTTAGAAGTATGGTTGAGAGGTTGTGGAGATAGGGACGCCCTTTCATTCTTTCTCTTCGATATGTTGAGGACGAAGAGGCTTCTTCTTTTCTGCATCCCTTTTCTCGATCCGGGATCGGTACCATTAAACGCCATAATATGATATTGAACGGGGATGGATGTTTAGTTTCTTTTTCCCCTTTTTCAATCGCTTAGGAAATGTAATAAGATGATTTATGACGTCACAGGGAGCGACAATGACGCTGATCGCCCCATGTTGGCCTTCAGGATCCTGGATTAACAGAGGTCACGTCCTTCCTAGTTCACTTTTCAAGGACCTTTTCCGAAAGAGTCGGTCTACTCTAACTCGAAAGGTACCTATAACCTCTCCGCTCTGAGTCTGACTACGTTCAGACTATCGAGATGTTGACAGGAATAAGATTACCGTCTTCCCTTTCCGTCTGAAGAATGGGATAAGCTGGCTGTCACAACTATTAAAGAATACGCAAATATGTTGTTGACGGCCTTTGGGCTCAGAGATTTGCTTCTGTCAAACAACAAAGCCCTTCACGATCTTTGAGTTCTTGTGGAATCTCGAAACTCGCTCACCATATACTTTTTGTCTCACCTGTTTTCTCGGAGTCAGACCACTCAGTGCGGAGATCAAGGCGACATATAGTAGCCCTGAGTTTCTTGTTGACGAAGTCGGTTGCGTTTATACACCCGCCCCCGATGATCGTTTAACCATGAGACCAGGTGTGACTGTCAGCATTCTTTTCCTTCGGGGACTGGAATCGCCTTTTTGCTCCTCGCTCCTTTCTCCTGGCACCAGAAGCTCGAGTCAGGATTCACTGACGACGTTGGGTTGCGTTGATACACCCCTAAAGGTTTGCTTAGATTGAATCGCCCAGGCAGTCCAGACACTCATCCTTCAGCGAAGAATAGTGCCTTATGGTCTTCAGGGTACAGCCTTGCTGTCCTTGATTCGTCTGACTGGTCAACTGGTCGGTCACTTGACTTAAGTACAGACGGACTGACTGTGCATGTCCAGATCGAAGCTTTCAATATGGAACTTAGACGTAGTCTGAAGTTCTTGATGTCAAAGCACATTCGACAACCTCTCCTACCTGTTAACTTCTTGCATGTGATCAGGAAGGCCTTCTTCTAACCACCCTAGATACGACAAAGAGGGTTAGTGAGATTTTAAGCCATCGTCACAAGTTTTGGCTTTAAAGAACACAAGGCAGTGTGCTCTCTAAGCCTTCCGTTGTGGCCTAAGAATGGAAACCCGTTTTTTCCTTGGGCCAGGAGCTTGGAAGCAAGGATGGCACAAGTTAGTGGGCAGGAGCCAGAGAGAGTCCTGTGCCCTGTCGGGTCTCTCAAGTTTTATCTACATAAAACTCAAGAAAGTCGAAGTCATTCGGCAATCTGCAGTGTTCCGAAAAAGACCAGACTTGCCCATATCGAAGAACATCCTGGCTTTAGTGTTAAGGAGTTCTTTCAAATGCTCCTTCATTGTGTTTTGCACAAAGATTTGAAATCTTTTTATCTGAATGCTCACGAGGTGAGGGGCGCGGCTCGGAAGCATTTCAACAGAGCATGGCACTCAGCAACATCCTGAGTACCATGTTTTAGCGAAGCAACTCTGTGTTCACTTCACACTCCCTGCGAGATGTGAAGATGGCATATGAGATCTGCTGCTCGCTAGGGCCATACGTGTTTGCAGACACAATCTTGGGGGCAAGAAGTACCACTCATCCTATCCTGTAGAAAATGGTTAGGAAGAGCTCTTAATTTAGTTGTTGAGTCGCCGACAACGGCGACTTCTTAACTCTTAAGCCTTAGTTAAAACACCTTAACTTTGGCTAGGTTGGTCAGGTGGATATATATATATATATATATATATATACATATATATATATATATATATATATATATATATTTATTTTACTTCTTAGCCCTCATGGTATGGTCAATATGGTCTAGTCACGTCGTGGTCTCGCCCCTGTTGACAGATCATCTGGAGTGCACTAGCTATATAGGTCTCTACCTCGCTGGCAACTCTAGTAGCACAAGCAGACTTATGTGGCAGTAACCACGAAGCCAGCTATGCTAACAGTGGAACCAAGATGTAAATCATCTGCATGCATTGTTTCCCAAAATCCTTCTATTCTGTCCCTTCCAACTCCAAAGGTGGGATTCAGCTATATATATATCTGACAGGTAAGTTTCATGAACAAAAATGATATTGTTATGATACAATAAAGTTTGTTCATACTTACCTGGCAGATATATATAATCAAGTACCCACCCACCTCCCTCAGGGGACAGTGGAAATAAAAATTTATTGAATGAAGACCGAAAAATGGGAATGGTTCCTGATACCCGCCTCCCAGCGGTAAGGGAATGGGTACTAACCACCTGGCCGACCACTGCGTGTGTCGGAAGTTTTTAAAATTCTGTCGGACTTCAGAAAATACAGCTATATATATATCTGCCAGGTAAGTATGAACAAACTTTATTGTATCATAACAATATCATTTTTTTCATACATTCACCATAAATCGAAATATTGTGCTGAGAGACTTCCAATTTGTTGCAAAATGAAGGTATATGCTTGAATATAAGCGTTTTAGCTTACAGTTGCGTTTTTCGACCATTTCGGTAGAGTCAAAGTTGACCGAAGGTTGAAATTTTGGCACTTATCGTTATTTATATGAAAATATCTCAAAACTGATAAAAGCTACAACCATGGGTTGTTTTTAGTTGTATTGTGCATGAAATTGCGCACATTTCCATATATAAAACTTTATATAACGGCTAATTTTAAAATGGTTTGTAAAACATTACCACAATCGCGATGTATGATTTTTTTCGGAAGAGTTACCGCGCGGACGTAAGGAAAAAGTTTTTTCATAAATTCACCATAAATCGAAATATTGTGCTAGAGACTTCCAATTAGTTGCAAAATTAAGGTAAATGATTTAATGTTTCTTATATATAAGAGTTTTAGCTTACAATTGCGTTTTTCGACCATTTCGGTAGAGTCAAAGTTGACCGAAGGTTGAAATTTTGGCAATTATCGTTATTTATATGAAAATATCTCAAAACTGATAAAAGCTACAATCATGAGTATTTTATTTTTGTATTCTACATAAAAATGCGCACATTTTCATATATAATACTTCATGTAACGGCTAATTTACAATGGTACAAAAATTATGTCAAAGTGACGAAATAATTTCCGAGATGTGTCACAGATACTTTTTAGTGCGGCAAGAAAGAAATTCGCGCTTGGGCGCCTGCGTAACGATTGTAAACAAAACAACACCTTGATCCGTGAACTCCCAGCATCCCCCAAGGCGCGTGAATCAAAAGTTTTAGGCTGGTAGGCCTATAAGTATTTTTCCGCGAATTTTAAAAAAACTTTTGTAAGTCGACGTAAAATACGTCCAGTCGGCACATGGGAGACAAAAAATGTCGACGTAAAATACGTCCAGTCGGCGTAAGAGGGTTAAAAAAGCTCTGGATGTCTCCGCCTGCTCCGGAATCCATTCTTGGGATCGTCAAAGCAATAACAAGCGGAGAGGGCCTGATACGAGCAGAACAAGGGAATAAGGCAAAACCTAAGCCTGAGTCTGATCGCACCGGAGTAGAGTAGTGAAACCTAACCAATTGTAGGTGCATTCTCTGAGGCCAGTTCCGCCCCCACCAGTGTGGGGAGAAGCAACAGCATAGAAGATGGAAAACAGAGCGGCGGGAACAACGGTACGTGAAACTCCGATGTATACCTTCTGGCGCATGTGATGGCAGACCACACTTCGTTGGAACAAATACAGGCCCAGAGACATACCAACAGAGGCTGAATAAAACATTTTCCTAACATTAATCTCTAAATGACTCCGCCTACTCCGGAATCCATAATCTCGTTAACACAATAGCTAAAGCCGGCGGGCGTCGGGCTGATACGAGCTGAACAGGGAAAATAGGTAAAACCTAGGCTTGAGTCTGATTT